>NW_004955435.1:6369831-6385624 GCF_000276665.1 Chinchilla lanigera
GGCGCTTTTGCCGCTGAGCTAAATCCCCAGCCCCTAAATCTCTTTTTAAAGTTACAGATGTTGGGTTTTTGTAAAGCAATGGAAGATATGACTAATACAGTTCCTCAAAAGTTCTGTTTCTTTTCTGAGGACTTTTGAACATGTTGTATCATTATATAGAATTCTTCATTTACTCCCTACATTCCTACATTTCTGCCTTACTCCAGATCTTTTTTGATAAATGTAATTATACCTATGATTTTTTCTAAGCTTTGTATATACCAAACAATGCTATGAACACTCCACATCTATAACAATTAATTTCTGTTTCACTATGGGCCTACAAAGAAGATTATGTAAATAACTCTATTTTACCAGTTAAGGTACAGAGCAGTTAGAGAAGCTCAGTGATTTGTTCAAGGCTACAAAACTAGAAGCAGCAAAAAAACTTGCAGGTAGGAAATAACTCTAAAACTTAGACATAATTAAGAATAAAATTTTGATTCTCTACATTTGATTAGGGAAATCAGGATATGTGCCATCAAATTTCATCACAGATGTAATAAATAATTGTGTAATAAATTGCTTCTAATCTATATTATGAATTAGCACTTAATGCCCATGGGCTCAGAGGCAATGTCCACCTTGTTGAGCATTATATCTTTAAGTGTCTGGTGTTCTGTTCTTACAAGGGCTCACTCAATACGCATTTCTTAATTGAATGTACTGTGAGCTGTCCTGAAATCAGAAACCTGGATGTGTAGCTTTGGTTCCTAGCAGAGGATTTTGCCTACGGAAAATATTCAATCGATGCATGTTTGATAAAAATTACCAGCTAGTTAGTGACAGAGCTTCACTATAATTTAATTTCATGTTGTATGGTCTACCCTGAAGAACTAGAAGCATATTTATGCTCATAAAAGGGTAGTGGAGGTGTGGAGGAGTAGGGTGTTGCTGGTTGCAGAGAGGAAGATTGTCTGAGATATTCATTCCATTTTTTTCTCTTTCAAATCAAATTCTTATTTTAATTTGCTATACTGCACTGCATATGTGTATTATAAGGCATCTGTTGGAAAGTTTTCTCTTGAGGGCACTTTCCTTCTGTCTGTCTCTGTCTGTGTCTCCCTCTCAGTAATCTTTAATGTTCACTAGTTTTGTGTCTCTTTTTTCTAGCTGTTATTCTCTTTATGTTCAATGCTTTCCATTGAGTGCACTGAAACATTTTAGGAGCTGCGTTAGTCTTGGAATCTTTTTGAGTTCTTATTTTTGCACAGTTTCTGACTCTTTTGAGATGAGGGTTTCCCACTTTGATTGTACTCATTCAGAGACTATAAAGAGAGCAGTGATACTTTGGGATTAATGTTTTGCCCTTTTCCTCCGGTCCCTAATCCAACTTGCTCCAAAACAATTAAGAAATGGCTCAAGAGTCCAATTCCTAGCTCTTCCAAGTTGCAACAGAGAAAGGAAAACAGCAAAGAATAACTAAATGGTTCCACAACTCTACAGTTAATGAGTGTTTGTAAGAAATATTTAATACTTAAGGAGTCTTTTAAGTAACTTTTTGTAGAAAGCAGTCTGAGAATCTTCTAGAATCTTCACTTCTAGCGCAGTGAAAATATTTTAATACTGTTAGGAATTTTTGTTTTCAAAGGATGTTTTCTATCATTAATATGTTACTCAAACCATTCTTGCAAAGCAATGAACATTTCCACAGTAAATACTAGTCTCAAGTTATGCTGTATGGAATGGTTATTCCTTACACTTAAAATTATCTGTAGGTAGTGTTAAGATTTACTATTTGTCTCTTATAGGTGTATATTAACACGACTAAACAAAGAAGCAATAAGAATCATGACATCAACACTTTATATTTGAACCTATTTCTGCGTGAATGTTTGTATGATCACACACTGAGAGATGTTGAAGGCAGTGGAGTAGCCAAGGGATACGCTATTATATGGATTGGATTCATTAGAATTCAATCAATAAAAAGCTTATACTACTAAAAGTTATAGGAAATGATTGTAAAATATTCCCTGTAGTGATAAGGTTATTGTTAAGAATCACACTTAGATTTAGCTGAGAATTCTCTTAGACCTTCAAAGTAAAAATTAATGTTGTACTTTTAGAGTTAAAATCAAGACATTTCCCCTCTTATACGTTATGTTAGACATTCACATCATTAGCATAAACAATATTAGTAAAAATACAAAGTACACACACACTCTTCAGACAGCTGATGGATAGCTTGGTCAGAGAGATTCCAGCTATGCCCAAAGAAAAGAGAATGTCCCTAAGGTTAAAAATTTTTCATGTGTACTGTTCCTATTACCAATATTATTCATAAAGTGGGAAAGACTGTCAAGCTATCTTATTTGGGGATTTTTAATAAGGCCACACAAATGCTTTCAGAGCTAATTTTAACCATGCAACTTTGGGATTACCATAGTGTCCATTTTAAATTGGTTTATAAGAGAAAGAATGCTGTGGATCCGCTCTCTAAAGTTCAGAAGTTTTAGCAATTATGTTTCTCTTGGTCAATCAATAATTTGCACGGGTAGTGTCCACCTCAATTTTATATGCTTTTTAATTGGTTTGAGAATCCTGGAGGCCGGCAAAAATCCCAGCGGCCTATAAAGCATGGAGCTAGTTTTTGTAATCAGACTATCTCATTAAATACACTTTTTGGTTTCAATCTGCTTTCTCCTGGGTCAGTAGTTTGTATTACCTTTCAGGTTAAAGATTTTACTGTGAAAATCCGATGAAGATGATGAAATCTCTCCCAGCACACACACACACACACACACACACACACACACCACACCACACTATAATACAGAATATTCTTTTTGTATACAGTTTCAGAGGGTCTTGAGGCTCTGAAGCTCATTCATAGACTTGGGAATTAAGCATTTACGGTGAGCAGTGCTGTGAGCCTATGTGGCAAAAGCTAGGTTTAATGCCCAGTTCCCATCACCTCCCAATAGGAAGAATGTTTATCCTCAGTGGGTCCCTGGGGTCTGGACTTCCACAGTGAGCTGAAAGGTGAACACAGTTGAGAGAATTTCTTTCCTTTAGTCTCTTTCTTGCTTGCACTGAAATAGGAAGAAGATGTCCTCTCTTTCTCTTGTTGTGAATTCTCCTTTTCCTAAGGGTGGGGAAGATAAGAGCTGTTCCATTCTATCACTTATCATATGTGTCCCTAGAGCTTATTATTCCCAGCTGTTTTTGCTTTTTCCTCTATTTTTATTGGTGATGGTGGTGGCAGGTTCTGTGCATATCCTTTTCCCCTACGTTCTGCTATATTTACTGCAGATAAAAATAGAGTTACTGTGCTTTTATTACACCAGTTATTAGTTATTATTTTGGGCACATATGTTTACATCACTCCATTTCATCTTCACAACAATCCTTTAAGGTCAGTCCTATTATTGTTTACTCTTTATTCATGAGAAAAATGAAGTGTAACTCCAATGTTGCTTTTTCAAAGTCACAGTTAGGATGTGATGGAGTTGTTCTTAGGTTCCATGTTCTTAACATGCATCTTTAGACTACCATGTTAAGTGAAATAAGTCAGACATAAAAAGTTAAATGTGTGGCTTCTCTTATATGGGGCACCTAAAATATAGATACTTTAAAGAGCAACATAAAGGAGAGGTGGTAAGAAAGAGGGGGTATGGGACGGTGGTGCGGGGAGAGAACAGGGAAAAGAGGTGGCCCCAGGGTGTCAAAAGTGGTCAAGATACAATAGTGAATAAATATCTATTCTCCTGAAAATGAATGTGATATGTATTGTACACATATACCAATAAAATTAAAAAGAAAAGTGTTAGCGAATATACAGTAAAAAAATATTTTGTTGCTTATGTGTAAAAGTATGAATTTGTTCTGTTTTCCCCTAAGTGTCCTTCTAACGTCCTTTGAAGTGCAAGTCTGATGGATTCCTGTAATGCTTTGTATCTAAAAACATTTTATTCTGCTTGTTATCCTTGGCGAGGTGTATGTACTGGACACAACATTCCAGGTTGGCAGCCTCTTAGCTTTCCAGAACTTTTTTTTTTTTTTTTTTTTTTTGGTTTTTCTCCGGTACCGGGAACCGAACTCACGACCTTGCGCATGCCAGGCAGGCGCTTTTGCCGCTGAGCTAAATCCCCAGCCCTAGCTTTCCAGAACTTTATAAAGATGTTACCTCACTGTCTTCTCACTTGCATTGTTTCTGCTGGAAAGTCTGATTAATTCATGTGATTGGTCCTCCCCATAGAGTACATTCTTGTTTTCTGGTTGCTCTAAAGATTGACTTCTGGATTTCGGGAAGTAGAAAGGTCATGCGGTGTCTTCCAGTTCATGTTGTTGTACTTGGGCTTCATTGAGCTTCTTGGGTATTTATCAACTTTGTAAAATTTTTGGCCATTATTTATTCAGATATTCTTTTAGCTCTCCCCTTTGTGCACTTCTTCTTTAAGGATTCCAATCAGTTTTACCATAGGTTTCTGATGATCTTTTCATTTAAATTTTTCCCCACATTTCATCTTTAGATAGTACAAATTTCCATACCGTCAAATATACTATTTTTTTTTGCATAAATGCAGGCTAATGTATTTTAAATTTCTCACATAGTAATTTGCATGTCTAGAAATTTAATTTGGGTCATTTTTAATATTTTCTATGTTTCTAAATTTGTAAACCTGTGGAATATAATTATAATAAATATGTCAATGCCCTTATTTTCTAACTCCAATATAGATCCTATTTGGATCAATTTCAATAAATTTATTACATGCTTTCTTGTTTTTTAATATAATAATAATCTTGAAGTGGAAGCTAGGCATTGTGAATTTTAATTTGGTACTGGATAAATTCGTGTTTCTATAAATCTTATTTACTGTGTTTTTAGTTGCTTCGATCCAGTTCAGCTTTGTTTGCGGTTTGGCAAACCATATAATTGATTTGTTAGGTAGACTGGGAGGATTTCTCAGTCTGGAATCAACTCCCTACTGGGGGGTCAATACCTTCCTGGGTAGTTTACCCAGTGCTTTTTGAATTAAAAGGTTTTGAGGTGCTGCTGTTCAGAACGCTTTTCTTGACTCCTGTGAGTGAAGGACACTTTTCGCCAGTCATTCCACACAGGTTTTCCTGTGCTTGGATAATTGTCTCAACTCGTACACCAATCAGTGCTCTGCTGAAAGCTCACTGTGGGGCGGGGGGATTGCGGAGGTGGAACATAGGTCTCTGCAGAAGACGAGCCTTTTCTCTGTGCAGCTCTAGCCTTCCTGGTACCTTGTCCGTGGACACTGGCTCTCTTAATCTTTCAGGAATTTCACCTCTATCTCTTCAACTCATGGAGTCTACCACGTTCACCTTTAGTCTATTTTGCGTCACAGTCTGAAAGCTCTTTCAAGGCAGTAAGCTATGGCTTCCTAATTTTGTTTCTTATTTTGTTTGCTTATATGTTAATTGGTTCAGGAGGGAGGTTAATGGGTACATTTTTTTTCTTTTGGTACTGGGAATTGAACTCAGGACCTTGTGGTTGCCAAGCAAGGCACTGTGCCACTGAACTATATCCCCGGCCCCAGGTAAATTTTATAGTAGCTATTTTACTTTGGTTGGAAGTGGATAAGCTGGGTTTGTAACTTAAAACTTTTACCTATGTATTTTCAGACTTACATATTTGTTGCAAATTTACTTTTTCTATGTAATAGTGTGTTGGTTTGAGACTTATTTTTGCAAGGGAACACAATATAATACAGGACACATATTTTATAAGATTATTTATGATAGCCACCCAAAGAATGATGTACAAAAGAGTGCAGGAGCTCTGTCCACACACTAAGACCAAGGAATCCAGCTGAGGGTCTAAATCCCACGGAAATGTCCTACATGCATCCAGCTGAAGACCTAGAGCACATAGCAATGCCTCCCATGAATCCAACTGGAGCCCCCGAGCCCGCAACAACATCTCATGCAGGCCTGTTTCACGTATCTGCCCTGGGAAAGCCCAAAGGTCAGTGGTGGAATCTAGAAAGTCTGTGCCAGCAGGATGAAGGATCTATGTTAGCAGGCTGAGGGATCTGCACTGGAGCCAAGAAGCGATGCTCAGAAGAACCAGAGCTCCCCTGAAATGTACCACAGCCATCCTCAGCAACAGTGTGGTCCCGAGCTCCTCTGATGATCAAGATGACTGAGTTCCCATCAGGGACACCAACTCAACAAGCTTCTCCAGGAGACCAGCAGTGCACCATCTTCCCCTCCGGAGTCAGGAAGCAATGCTCAAAGTGAGGATCAGAGCTCCCCCAAAGTAAACTGAAGCTATTCTCAGTGCCAACGAGGTCCAGAGCTCCTCGGAGGATGAAAACAGTCAAGTTCTTCAGGAAAGTCAGCATGATGAGCCCCTCCAAGTGAACCAAGAGCTCCTTACAGCTTCTACCAGCTCCCAGCAGCCTCTCTGCACTCCGAAGAGCCTCCTTCTCCTTCTCCAGTTCTGCCTCTTATGCTGCTGACAACAATCCACACCCAGCACCACGCTTACTCAATTCAGCTGGGGATTATAAGTTAACCACCAGTGGTCAATCCACCACAAATAGTATATGTGAAGGATTACCCTTGTGGACTCATTAGCTTTGGTGTAGTCCTTCAAACTGTTGTTTATTAGTAATACTCTATTATGCTATATTATATTATAGTATTTATTTTTATGAATTTGGCATAGCTTTTTAAGCTTAGCTGCCACTCATATAACTGGGTAAGCTAAATTTAGAAAATTCATAATTTTATCTGTAAGATGTTGATAGTAAGAGCGCGATAATTGTGAGGATTGTAAGTTTCCTGTCCTTCCAATAGAGAATTGTGTACACAATAAATAATTTTAGCCTTTTTTTTCTTCATTTTCTTATTAGCTCTTTACTTTTTCTCCTTTATCTTGCGTTTTTTGCATGTATGAAGACAGCCTGCCTGATTTATTAAAACAATCAAGCAAGTGACTTTGAGGCAGGCAGTAGATATTTATGAGCTGAGAGGCAGGAACAACAGATGCAATCCAAGTGAGGCTGTATGAGTTGTTTGGACTGAACTTTTTAGCTTTTAAACTTCTGGTTCTGTAGAACTCATTTTTTTTCTCCTGGCAGCAGGAAACATGAGGAAACCCCAAGAGAAAGGCCACAAATAAGACTTCAAAGTGTTTTAGTTCCTCAGAAAGGTGGAAAGCAGGGCACTAAATCACACCGCCAAGGTGAGCAGAGACTTCTCTCTCTATCTGTCTAATTTGCTCCTGGAGGATCTAATTTTTTTTGAATTTTGGAAATGAAAGCTCCATGGATAAACACTGTGCTTTTCCTGAGCTCTTTTCTTTCTTTTTAGACTTTATGTAAAACGCCTTAAACCAAACCAAGGAGAAAAAGAAGCTGTGTTCTCAGCCTTCCAGTGGAAATAGCTGCCTACGTGCCTCCAGCCCTCTGTATTTTCATCTCCCACCACCCCAATGTTGCCGTTCGCTCTCCTGCCTCACAGACGAGGTGGTTCCCCACCGTATCCTAAACTGAACACAGTGTCTCACCAGCTTTTCAGGTATCTTCAGAGATTCCATAAAAGATGCCTCAGTATTTATGTCCCAGAAGCGCCCTTTCTATACTCTTCACTTCAACTGCGCAGGAGCATTTGCTCTGGGTCACTGGGCTGCACAACGGCAGGCAGACAACGCAGCGGACTTTTCGCCTTCGCTCTTACCTGCACGGGTATTTTCCAAGTCGGGTCTGCCTGAAGAGAGTGCTTGAGCTGTGAGATATGATTGAAAAATACAGTGAACGTTGAAATTTAAAATAACTGATTACAGGGGCCTGGGGATTTAGCTCAGTGGCACAGCGCCTCCCTGGCAAGCGCAAGGTCATGAGTCCGGTTCCAGGTACTGGAAAAAAACCAAAAAATCAAAATAAAATAAAATAACTGATTACAGTAAAAGACACATTGCCATTAATTCCCATAGTAGATCCTCTCTCTCCCTCTTCAAACACATTTATCCCATCATTTTCTCTTTCTGAAGCAGTGGACATCCTCTTTTGTTAGTGTCTTTAGTTGCACTGGCATGGCTGACGTGTCCTGAACTGTTTCAGAATTTTTACCTTTAATGACCATTTTGACTTTGAGGTGAAGCTACAAGCTGTATGGTGTCAGCTCTGGTGAATAGCGTGGATGAGTACAGATTATAATGTTTTTAAAAACCTGCCTTTCCACTGGATGGTCCTTGGTACAGCAGCATTCACTGTACTTTTGACCACTCTTCACAGAGACATAAGAAAGAACTTCCAGAACTGCTTCAGAAAGGGGCAAGAATGACATGACAAGTGTGTTCAAATTGAAGGGAAGTATTTTGAAGGGGACAAAAGCAATGTGTATTTTACTGCAATAATTTTTACATTCACAATGTTAATAAGCACTCACTGTACATTTTTATCATCCTTTATAAGTTGTAAGATGGTCCTGTTGACGGAATATTCACCAAATATACTTTACTGCTCCCTATGTCTCCGATTTTGCTCATGCTAATCTGTAGATTTCATCTCTTTTTTTCCCAGTTAATTTTTCAATTTACTAAAGCTATCAAAACTTTTACTAGTGACCTTAGAGTATTCTGCATTTAATCTTCTTTTTGGTAATTTATTTGTTTATACTTCCCTTGAAATCCCTCTTCTCTTGGTTTTTATGCCATGTCACTTTTTTTTTTTTTCCAGAGATTTAACTACCCATATTTGGGCTTCTCCTGGATTTCTCCCATCTCACCTCACAGCCTGACCTTGAATGTTCTTATTCTTCAGATTTTTAGTCTTTGTCTTTCTTGTGCAAAGCCTCTATGTTTTCCATGGATCATATCATTTCCTGCCATGTCTTTGACTATCGTATAGTCCTTGACTCTCAAATCTAAGTCAACATCCAGACTTTTGTTGTTGTTGTTGAGCTCTGGACCTATGTGTCTGACCACCTAATTAGACATTTCTACTCACAAGCACTCTTTAATCAATGTGTTTAAAATAGTATTGCATGTCTACCTTCACAGAACCTTATCCATCTGTTTCCCTATGCTGGTGGTTAACAGCACCTTTTATCAGTTTCAAAATTGCTGTCAAGTTATTCTATTCTTCCATTCCTGACAGTCAGTCAGTCACTAAGATGATGCTACTCTTGAATGTTTCTGTCTTCTCCATCCAAATGTTATTGCCTCTGTTCCAACATTCATCTTCTTATGCCTAACGTATTGCAAAATACTTCCAGCTATCGTACATGAATGTGATTCTTGAAATTTTGAATCATCTTCGCTATACTTAATTATCTCTCTAGAACATTAATTTACCAGGACATTACTCCATCACCCAGAATCTGATCAAGAAAACAACATGCAAGTTAACCGAGTGCCTATTCTTTTAAACATAGTGCTAAATTCTTCACATACATTTGTTGTCACATATGAAGTGCATAGTAATCTTTATGTAAAGTTATTATGTTATACATCAAGAGATAAAGGTTCAGAAATAAAGGTGATCTTCTCCCACAGCAGGAGCAAACCAGTGTTCAGACAGATTCTGGTTACAAAGTCTCCTACCTTTGTTCTAAATCTTGCTGCCCTCAGTAATCTAAAATTTAATCTTTATATTCCATGTTATAAATGGTCTTGCCAAGTTACTTAGCTTAGGTTTAATAACAGTAATGACAATATAAAATTCAGGGGCTGTTTTCTTTAAGGAAAAATGAAGTATATGTGAAGTACATATAAAGAATATTATTGCAAATTCTTCAAGGTGTTGATGATACCTGTTTTCTAAAATTTTCCTGATTTGCTTCATTGCATTCATTGTATTTGGTGCATATCTCAAGAGTGTATCTTCCTTTTTTCTTTACTAAACTACATTTTCAAGGGCAAAGCCTATATCACATTCATTTCTATATCTCCAGTGTCTATCAAAGTAGGTTACAGAGTAGACTGAACACTGTCTGCCCTGAGAAACAAAGCAAAATCCTTCAGTTAAAACTAATGCATTAGCATGAAAGAGATTTATGCCCAGAAAGATATTCTGTTCACTTCAAAGCCAGCTGAGGCTTATAGACAAGAGACTGAACTCCAAGGAGAAGATTTGAGAAATCAATAAATGAAAGATCAGATTCACAGTTTAAATCCAAAGAATTCAGAATTTTACTATTGCAGACTTTTAAGTAGTGCTTTCAAGTTTTTAATACCAATTCATTTACTGAAAACAAGGATCAAGCTCTTCCCTGATGAATACAAACCTACATCCAAAGTAATATGCTGTTGGATCCTAGCTCATTAAGCATTCATGAATATGGATCTAAAAGTGTAGCATGTTTTAGATCTTTCAGTAGTGTTTTGAAATTGTTCAACTCCCTGGAATTAGACTCTCTTGCTAAAAAAATATTTTCTTTGCTGTGAGTATGAAGGAAAGCAGCACATTTGGAAGGTAATTGGGTAATGACTTGCTACTGGTGACATCATGGAAATCATTGAATATGTTAGATTAGACACTGTGACTAAGGTGACCAGTCACATGGTTGCTGTGATGAACTGAACACGTTCCATGTATCACCCATCTTGGGTACATCTGCTGAGTGACAGGCAGGTTAGATCGCCTGTATCCCTGAAAAGCTATGCATGTGGACTTAATTTTATCACAACCAGTCAGCTAACTTATGAAATCTTAATACTGTCAACTAAAAATATAGATCATTGATTAAAATCTGGATGAGTGTAAAAAATATTGACAATCATTAATAGATCCAGTTTTGTTAACTGACAAATCCCTTCAGGTAGCTGTATCCATATCTGAAAATAAATAATAAAAAGAACATTAATGACACAATATTAGCACTTTTCTTTGAAAGTACATAAATCTGAATGGCATAATAAACTTATTCTTTGTACATTTTATCTTTTATTTTAAAATATTTTTGTTAGTGCATGTTTGCAGTACATGATTTACATTTGTTAGGAGTAGTGGGTACAGATATATAACACATTTTAAGTCTTTTCTCATTCCAACGCTCCAGCTCTTTCCAACTTAGTGCCTTTCCTGTTTGCAAGCACTCCACTTCCGTTTTTCTTCCTTCAGTTCTTTCTTTTGCATCTCCTTTCCTTCTCACCTCCTTCCCTTGTCTCATTTCTATGGTTTATCTTCCCTGAGAAACACAAAATATAAGCAGACTTCCTTTTTGTAAATGAATACCCAGTGTGAGTGCTTAAATGAAGATCCTGGACATTATCAGCATCCTCAAAACCCCCCTCATGCATCTTCCCATTAGTTACCTTCTGAGCACCCCCACCTTACCCAGTCCAAAGGGAATCATTATTTTGACTTCAACACCACAGATTAGATATATATCCTTGTGTATTTTATGAAAAGAAATGATCTAGTATATGTGTTGCATCTGGCATTTTACACATTATATTATGCTATGACATTAATTCATAGGATGGCATAGTATCAATGCACCCTTCATCGTTGTTTTGGGGAACTCCATTGTCAGAAAATATGGTTTAAAAATTTAAACTTCTGCTCACTTAGTTGAGTGTAGTAGCACACACTCTGGGAGGCTGAGGCAGGAGAATGACAAATTTGACCTACCGTGCATAGCCTAGTCATTTACAGACACCCTGTCTCAAAATTTAAAAAGAAAATCAAAAAGAGCTGAAAATTACCTCAGTATGAAAGCTCTGGGTTCAATCCCCAAAACAAAACAAAAAAGCAAAGAAAGAAATGTGTTATCTTGCTGAGGGACATGTGAGCTATTTCTCATGTTTGGGTACTACAGTTAGTGCTGCTGTAAGCATTCCCATATGTGTTTGTTGTACATCTGTCCACACTACCAATGACTACATAATTAAAAGTGCACTTTCTAAGCACAGTAATACACGTTTAGAATTGGTAGATTCTCCACAATTCGTAAAGTGATTCTGCCAATGTTCTCTTCAACTAGCATGTTTTGTGAGTTGAAAGTGTTCTTACAAACTGAATTGTCAGATTTATTTATTTGCAAGATTCCATCCATTGAGGCCAGGAGCCAGAGCCAGACACATTCAGAAGCGTGCTTTACTAATCTGTTAGGTGTTTCTTCAATCAGTGAGGTTGATAACTGAGATTAGCCATCACATGGATTTGTTTGAAATAAGACAAGTAGCTCCCTAACGCTTCCATAGTAGGGAGTTATTGCTTGGCTATAGTTTCTGAGTCAGCCACTTTGCCAGTTTTGCACTTCACTTTTGGGCAAGAATTTCAAAAAGGGCAGGTATGCCTTGTTCACTGGCCTTTTTATCTTCTACCGGCTTGTTACATGGCAGCATGACAGTTTCGGAAGTGACATATGGAAAATGCAGAGCCATAGATGGAAAGAGTCTGTGTAGTTTGATTGCTATATGAAGAAAAGTTTCCAGTCAACTGGGAGCAGCTTTTGGTCATTTCAGGAGCCAAAAAACTTTTTTCATGCATTTGAGCTATTTTTAGATGTTTCTCATAATAAAGTCACATTAATAAACTGGGCATGACTTTGTGCTTATTAAAGTTTACTCTAATACAGAAAGTGAAAGGAGAAATATTCTAGGTAGCAAGTGTTTTGGTGATGATATTTAGGTGGCTAATTGCCAAGTTGGAGGAATTGTTCCAGTGGTATGACATGAGATCCCGAGTTGTCTGACTTGTAACACTTGCTTCATAACTAATTTCTGATATTTTCACTAAAGACCTATTCAAAAAGAACAAAGTAATGTTTGCTGAGTGTGGTAGCACACACATATAATTTCAGCACTCTGGGAGGCTAAGGAAGAAGGATCGCAAGTTTTAGCCTAGCCTGGGAAACTTAAGCCTCAAAATTAAAAATTAGAAAGGGGTATGGATGTAGCTCAGTGTGACTGCTCTGGGTTTAACCCTTGGAAACCCACACACACATGTACATACACATGTGCTCACACACATACATTGTGTTTGTAAGATCTATCAACAGTTAAAGGGATCAATATTTTATTTTCGGATAGGAAGACAACATAATTAAATTTATCACAGGAAAAAAAGAAAAGATTGTTGTCCTTATGTTTAACAAAAACATAATTCAACTACAGTTCATATAAAATTTCTTAACTTTTTGCACTGACCAAAATTCAATACACTAAAAAGCTAATGAAGTTGCTTCAAAAATCATTTAATGTTCTTGATTAAGCAAACATTTGGCCATAAAAGGATGTATTTTAAAAAGGGTTGATCCAGTGACTTCAGTGTACTCAGTTGATTTTCCAACCCATTTCAAGAAACGATGAGAAATGAATCTGAAAGTATTTGGTGTGCAGCAAAGGTGCAAACAAAACTCCAGTATCTTGGCCTCTTTCTGTATTTATTTTCCCTTATCAGTTCTGAATTTTTAGATTTAAGTTTTATTCCAGCTGTAAGGGTTATCTCTGCGTCATATTGAAGATATCAGGTGGGTAACAAATGTGTTACTATATAAGAAGAGAGATTATAGTATTTTTAACTATGAGTTTAGTTTAAATCCATTTAGGGAATTGTCTTAGTTACTTTTGTCTTGTTGCTGAGGTAGAATACCTGATGCTCAAAATTAAGGAAGGAAGGGTTTATTTAGTTTGTGGAGGTTTCAGTCCATACTTGGCTGGCTCCAAGGCAGAGTGGCCCATGGTAGAGGGCAACAGTTCATGATGGCAGAACACAGCAAAGCAACAAGAGAAAAAAGGGAGGAGAGGCAGCAAGACTCTTTCCCTCCCTTACACTGTATGCAAACTGCCCCAGGGAGGGTGTAGCGCTCACACCCATAATCCCAGCATTGGACCATGAATCAATCATAAACTCTAGAAACCCATTCCATGACTGCATGAGGCTTTGGGGAGACATCCAGACACAAACCAGAACAAGAGCTTTCCTTACTACAACACTTTCCAAGTGAAATGTCTACTCAATTTTTACAAAAACATTGATTCTTGTATCTCATTTTTTATTGTCTTTTCAGATAAAGGAGAGAGCGGAGGATATTTTCTTTTCTTTTCTTTCAGAGAATATTTTCAGAAAGAGAAAGTATCCCTCTCATGTTAATTTGTTTTTATTCTGAATTTTTACCACTGAAAATATTTTATCATTTTGTAAAACATAATGCAAACAAGGAAAAATTTGATAATAATATTATGGTTGTTTTCACCCATTCTGTTTTTTGTAAGAGGTTCTGTAGTTCTGATGTCTATTCAATTGATATTCACTAATTCACTGATATACCAAACCTTTATTCAGAATTTATTTCCTGTGTCCAGCACAGGATACAATGCAGGAAAGGAATGATGAATAAAAATAATCCTCAACCTGAGACAATTCGTGGTCTAGATGTAATTATTTCCATCATTATCTGAGAGGAGTGTAACCAAGGACACTGAGAAACAGTATCCCACACCAGGTATTCTGGCTTCAGAATCCATGTTCTCAACTATTATGTCATGTGGACACAACCCAGTAAGGTGGACTGTATTACCATATTCCAAGTTGTAATGTGCAAAGAAAAGGCAGATTTCTTTCATAGAATTCACACTGAAAAACTTTATGAAACAATACCTGTCTCTTTACCATTTCTCCATGACCCTTCTCTCTCTCTCTCTGTCTCTCTGTCTCCCTCTCTCTCTCTCTTTCAAACTCGATCTTACTGTGGTAAAATCATCCTAATGTAGTATTCTAGTTATGGCTTTTATTTTCTCCCTTTGCGTTACTCTTCCTGGAGGTGGCGTCTGGTTGTCTGAGACCTCTCCTCATGTGAGATTTTAGAAGTGAGCCCTAAATGAATGCAGCTCTGTTTGGTTATCTTTTCTGCCCGTGTGGGGGCAGCTCTCCCTTAACTCCCTCTTCTGATGCCAATTCAAAGCTGATCAGAAAATTCTGTGACCTATGTTTTAACCTTTCCTCTACTTCCATGAGAAGGTTCATTTAAAAGTTATGGTGAATGTTACATCTTTAAAAACAAGAAATTACAGTAATTACAGTTCTTACTCTCTCTCAAAATACTCCTTCTCACTTCTTTCCACTTTATATACAAGTTCTGGAAGTTCTCTTCCACACATCTTTAGGTGTGTTTTCGTGGCTGCCTCAGCCATACTGACAGCATGCAGGGTCCTATATGCATTTAAAAAGCTTACATTACATGGTCATCTTGACTTTAGGAAAGAAGCATGATAAATCAGGTAGACAAGATCACACAGTTTGGGTTATGTTATTATGAGTCTGCTTCCCTACTGATGGCTAAATTAGCAGCAGCATTCACTGTATTTTTTATTACATTTTGCAAAGACACTGAAGAAAAGACCTCCAAACCTGCTTCAGAAAGTGGTGAGAATGGTGGGCTAAGTCTGTTTGAAGCGAGGGAGAATATTTGGGGGGGGGAATAATGGCAATGTTTGTTTTAATGTAATAATTTTTAAAATTTAAATAATCACAGTGTATCCTTATAGCACCTTGTATGCTTGGCGATATAACTTATGAGGAAACATATATTATTTTCTGAAATACTCTTCCTCTTACTTTCATTACTCTTCCAGTTCTTTTGCATATGCTTTTATTCTATAGTATTTTGTTCCATTTAATTTTTTCAATTTTCTTTATCAGTTTGTTTTGGTTATTTTCTTATTAGATCATATAGTTTTATTTTGTCCAAAACCCAAAGTTAGTCTTTTGCTTTTCAGCTGGTGTGTTTAATTGCTATGGTTGCCTCAAGTATGCTTAAGCCCAGAAAAGTCATTTTGTTACATCTTTACTTTTATTTTTTTGTCTTTTTAAGACAGGATCTC
>NW_004955435.1:6389449-6435732 GCF_000276665.1 Chinchilla lanigera
TATCTCCAGTCTTGTTTGATTGTAAATAGTGTTTAATCTCTGCTTTGATTTCATCTGTGACTCATTGGTTGTTCAGGAGGATGTTATTTAATTTCCAACTGTTTATGGAGTTTTTGTGTTTTCTTTTGTCATTGATGTTCAATTTCATTGCACTATGTTCTGATAGTAAAAATAGGATATTTTCAATTCCTTTGCATTTACTTATGCATGTTCTATGTACTAGTATATTGTCTATTTTAGAGAATGTACATGTGCAGCTGAGAAGAATGTGTATTCTGATGCTGTTGGGTGGAACACTGTGTAAAGGTCTACTAAGTCCATATGAGCACAAGTTTGGTTAAGTTCTGTTATTTCTTTCCCAATGTTTTGTCTTGTTGATCTAACTCTTTGTGACAATGGTGTGTCAAAGTCCCCTGTTATGATTGTGTTGCTACTTATTTTATTTTTTATGTCTGTTAGAATTTGTCTTATATAGGTGGGTGCTCCTATATTTTGTGCACAGATGTTTAAGATTGTTATCTCCTCCTCTTGAAGCTTCTCCTTCACAAGTATGTAGTGACCTTCTTTATCCCTTTTGATTGCTCTTGGTTTGAAGTTCATGTTGTTTGCAAACACAATAGCTACACCTGCTTTTTTCTGGGTTCCTGTCCCGTGGAGTATTGTTTTCCATCCTTTAATTTCAGTCTGTGAATTTCCTTTTGAGTTAAATGTGTTTCTTGTATACAACATATACAAGTAGGGTTTTGTTTCCTAATCCACTCTGCAGGTCTGCTTCTTTTGGTTGGTGCATTGAGACCTTTTACATTGATGGTTATAGCTGATATGTACTGGTTTATGTTTGTCATGTTATTTTCCTGCTGTTGGATCCTCCTTCTTCCCTTTGTTTAATTGCTTGCTCTTCCTGGTGGTTCCTTTCTAGCTTTCTCTAGAATATCTTTTAGTGCTTTTTGTAGGATATGCTTGGTGCTCATGAATTTCTTCAATTGTTCTTTATCATGAAAATATTTTATTTCTCCATTAAATTTGAAAGAAATCTTGCAGGATACATCAATCTGGGTTGGAAGCTGTTTTCTTTCAGTACCTGAAATACTTCACTCCAAGCTTTTCTTGCCTTGATGGTTTGTGTTGAGAAGTCTGTCATGATTCTGATAGGCTTACCTTTATAGGTTATGTTTCTTTTCTCTAAAAGCTTTTAAGATTCTGAGCTCTTGTTGAGTTTTGAGGATCTTGATCATTATATGTCTGGGTATAGATTTATTTTGGTTATGATTAACTGGAGTTCTATATGCTTCACTTATCTGGATGTCTAATTCTTTTTCCATGCCTGGGAGATTTTCTGCTATTATTTCTGTAAATAGTCTTTTTATGTCATTTGTGTTGATACCTGTTGTTTCAGTAATACCTATTACCCTGACATTATTTTTCTGAGAAGCTACTTGAAGGTGTTGAATTGTCATTTCCTGGCTCCTTATTGTTTTTAAGACATCCCTCCTTTCATGTTCATTAGTGGCAATGCTGTCTTCAAGGTCTGAAAGTCTATCTTCAGCTTCATTCAGGTGGTTTTGCAAGCTTTTAATGGAATTTTTAAGTTCTGGATATCTGTTTGCATCTGTTTCATACCTTCTAGTTCTTTTCTATATTGTTCCCTGAAGGTTTCATTAAGTTGTCTATGCTCTTCTATTTTCTTGTCAATGTCATCTTTGGATATGCTGAACATTTCTTTCATTATTTTTGTCATTTCTTTTCTCACCTGAGACATTATTTGTGATCTGATGTCTTCTATGGCCTGATGGAATTTCTTTACTGCAGTTGCTATCATTTCAGAAATTTCAGGTGTATGACTTCCAGGCTCCTCTGTGCTGATGTCTCCTGGACTTTTTTTGGGTGGTGTAGACATCTGGGATTGCATTTTGGTCCTTCATATTTTCCTTTTTGAAGATCCAGAGCCTTCCTGGAGTGCAACCTCACTTTCCTGATTGTGTGTGAGTAGCAGGGAGAGAGCCTACAGATTCACAGTGCTCAGTGCAGCCCCTGTGCTGGTGAGTGTTGGCAAGGTGGGGTCCCAGATGCTCTCAGCCTTTCTTGCATTCAGCTGGCTCCCAGACATGTGTGGGAAGGGTGGGGGAAGCTCACCAGAGTTCCTGAGACTGGGGTTCAACCCAGCTTCCACAAGAGTGGGGGGAATACTGGTCATGTTCACCAAGGCTTCAGATATTGTCCAGGAAACAGCCTGCTTCCCACACTGGAAGGGGAGGGTGAGGGTGGACTCCCCGAGGCTGCTGACTCTGACCAGATTTCAGCTGAGTGCCTGGGGGTTAGGGGGGTGCGAATTCTTCTGGCAGTGACCAGCAAGGTCCCAGAAGTTGTCCAAGGCTCCAAGTGCCACACACACTAGTAGGGAAGGCACCAGAGTGGCTCACTGGGGTTCCTCAAGGTGTCTGGAGTTCAGCTCAGCCCCACCAGACACACTATGGGTGTGGCCAGTAGCCACTGAGGTCTCAGAGGGTACCTGGATTTCTGCTTTCCTTGCGTACTGGTCAGGGAGGAGCCATGGCGCCTCAGTGAGCTTCCTGAAGATGTCCAGGATTCAACCCAGCCAAGACACACACACTGTGGGTGTGGCCGGTAGCCCTCAAGGCACCAGAGGGTGCCCGGGTTCCACTTGCCTTGCACGCTGGTCAGGGAGGCACTGCCACACCTCACTAGGCTTCCCAAAGATGTCCAGGGTTCAGCCCCACCACTGTCCAGGTTTCTATTCGGTCCCAGGCTCATGTGTGGGGCCACCAGCAGCTCATCTGAGTTCCTGAAGCCATTCGAAGTGCAGGTCAGCTCAGACAGGGGAAGTGGGGAGGAAAGGAGGGGCTGGGAGTGGACCCCAGGCCCCTAGAGCTGTCCAGGTTTCTGCCTGGTCCCAAGCTCATGTGTGGGGCCGGAAGCAGCTCAACCTAGTTCCGAAGCTGTCCTAGGTGCAGCTCAGCTCCGACCCAGACTTTTAATACATTCGTTCTTTAGCTCCACTTTCTGAAAGGGTTACTCTCTGTAAAACTCACCTGATGATTTATATTGACGCTGCTTTCCTAATCCTCTCAGTGGACTTCAGTTGTGCACTGTGGTTGAGATCTCTTGTGCCCTTGTGTTTTTCTAAGTACACTCCTATTCTTTTGCATCTCTGCCATGAGGACAAGCCATTCCCTTTTGTTATACACAGACCTTGCTGTCTTGGTCATCCTCCAAATTTTTCTTTTTTCTCTTAGGGAAAGTTATTTTCTCTGTTGTGTTTTTCTTCTAAGCCTTCAAAGCACAGACTACATTTCCCTATTTACAAATATCATTTCATGAATCTCATGACCTCTGTGTGCCCCATCCATTCATCCTTGAGTAAAAATTTTCCATTTTCCAGCAGGTGAGTTGGTGATGGACGTAGAGCCCTTAGTTTCTTTTGGGGTCCACTTGCATGCTGAATTTAGTCCCAGAATGCATGTTTTGTCCTCAACTCTTACCTCTATTTGTCAGTGTCCATTCATATGCTGAGCCCTGTTAGAACGCTTTGATTGTTAGTGTTCTCCCCTTAACAATGAGTCAGATTCCATTAGCAACCCTGCCTTATAAATGAGGCAAATGGAGGACAAGACCTCTCAGTAATGTTGCCCTGCTTCCATCACTCCTTCTTGTAATTTTCCTTGCCTTGCTCAACAATCCTCTGGGCAGTGTGCACAACTGCGTAGTCTCATTTCCTCTCCTGCTGCATCCAGAGCGTTACCCTCTGTGTGGCTCTGAAAGGAAGGACCTGATGGGGAAGTAACTCAGAGGACGGGGTTTGGAGCTGACTCGTATCTAATCCTAGAGCAGCTGAGCCCAGCCAGTCATTCTGTAAATGGTTTGGGTAGGCTCTGCCTCCCAGAAATAGTGGTCCGGAGCTGGAGTTAGCACAAATATTTTCTCCAACACATTTACGGCCTTCAATATAATCTGATGTTGCCCATGGATTCCTAATCCCTATCCAATGAACGTTAGCCTTAGTAAAACTGTGTTTTAAATTAAAAGTGTGACATCTTGAAAGCTCTCATTTATAATATAATTGAAAGTTTTTGTCCTTTTATATCTCTTTGTGCAAAGTTGTTCAATGCCTTTATTCTACTCTGATAATTTGTTAATCTAGGAGAATTGTCTACTGCTTGTATACCCAATATGATTCTATGTATACTTAGACCACCTCTTTATTGAGGGATATGAGACTCACATCATGAATGTGCTGGAAAAAATTTGGGTATGTGGGGTTAGCACATCCATTTGGTAAATGTATCCAACAATCCAACCTTGTATCTACCAACTTATCCACTAGCATCAAAAACTTCAAGGGCCTATGTTGAGAAGAAGAACATTGGCAAAATTCAGAGAAACCAGCTGTCACATCACCTTCTGTCCTGTTACAGACATGACTAGGTGTTTGGTCTTATTTCTAAATGGGGAATGGAGTACTGGTGCCTGAGTTCATTAAGACAGGATGAAACCAGACTTGCTACGTTTATATTGGGACTTTTCTGTTTGCTGTGTGGAAACAGTGGAGAACATTAAGGAGGAGAATAATTTGGTTCAGATTTGTGTTTGAGAGATTCAGTAACAAGGCAGCCTCTGATAAATTGGGAGGTGGAGTAGTCCTTGGCAGGGATATCAGCTTGGGAGCTACTAGGACAACAAAGTTAAGAATTTCTAAGAACCCGCCTCAGAGGTTAGCAGCAGTGCTAGCATGGAGGTGGGAGAATTCATGTGTGGGATAAGATCTGAGAAATATCAAGCTGACAGAACAAACAGTGGATTTGATGTAGTAACCTGTTCTTCAGCTGAAAAGTTCAAGTGAATATATTCAAATGAAAGATGGCTGTGAATTACGCTGAAGGCCATTGACGAAATGTTAATTTTTCACTACAGGAAAAAACATGAAAGTGGCAGCTGAGGATCTGGAGTTTGACCTGGCAAACTTTTAAATTTGAAGTATCTGAGTGACAACGAGGGAATAAGATACATTTATGGGCCACCTGCTATGCACCGGGCACCTCGCTGGAGACATTCTACACAGTGTTCCATTTTCTGTCTCCAACATCACCGTGAAATTCAGTAATTCCACTTCACAGATAAGGAGTATGACTGCTGTCCACAGCTGAACTGTGAAATTTTCATCGCTCATAGCAAATTCCTGCCATTGATATGGCAGTGCCCAGATTTGAAACCAGGTCTGTCTGTCCCTGTAATCTCCATGAGGAGATGCTGAGGAGTACAGGGAGGGAGGGCAGAGTTTTAGCTTCATGTCCCACCACTGCCTGAAGCAAGATCTTTAAATATTCTGTGCCTCATCTTGCTCTTTGATACAGAAAAGGAGAAAATAATGCTTACTTCCATAAAGTTGTTTCTTGGAAGTTACAGTTATGATTGTATCATGTGTGCATCACATTGTATGGACTAGTAAGTGTATATTGTACATATATATTATATACATAAAGCTCAATCATTGTATTTTGAGACCTAGTTATCTCATATTATTATTATTATTATTGTTAATTACTAGTACTATGATGTCAATATTTCATTTGAAACTCTCCAAGAAGGTAGGAAATATAGGTACAGAGGCCAAGCAAAAATGTTAATGACCGAACATAATGTAGGTCATAATTAAAATTACTGAGCTAAGGCATATGATCTTCTTCTTAGCCTTAGAAATTATTTTGACTCTATAACAATTTGACTTTCTGGAAGAAGACTCCTGTTATGCTATTATAGAGATCCTATAAACCTCTCATTTTGCTAATATTTTTAATGATTCATCAGGAACTTCAATCTCCTTTTTTGGTCCTGAACAATGAGTGAAGAACTCAGGTGCACAGCCAAGTAAGTTACAGTTCTCTACAACAAGCAACTCATGATCACGTGAGAGCGGTAGAAATGGACTGCTAAGAACTAAGTATTATGAAACACAAAACAGACAGCTAACACTGTTGGGAGATACTGTTTCTTAGAAAATGACATGTTAGTGGAGTTTTGTTTTTTCTTTTAAGGTAGTACCTGACTAAGCTGTCGCTATGCCCTCGAAATGGCGATCCTCCTATCTCATCTTAAGTGCAGGATTACAAGTGTGCAGCATCGCACCTGACAGCCGTCGTGGGCTCCTTAGGGATGTATGAGGTTAAGCACGAGGATTGGAGGAGAGGAGGGATGATGTTCTACAGAAACATGAGTGAAGTCCTGCAAGTGAGGATTGCCCCGGCGAAACCAGGCCACTCTGGGCCTCTCACTACCTGGATCAAGAAGAGAGTGCTTCCCTGCATTCCTGAGGGAGGGTGGGCACGTCTGCTGGATAGGTGGGGAGAAAGACAGAGGCAACAAACTTGGGCACAAACTTGAGCACGCTCTGGCACTGCTTATTCTTTTAATGAAGAAGACTTCCTCAGCTAGATGTGAAATCCCAAAGACTTAATAAGAGGAAAAATTAAACCGCATGATCTTAAAAAGTTTTACTTCGCAGTAATAATGATGATGATGATGATGCTTCGTGGAACTGTCAGAGAAACAGTAAAGTTTTTGACGTACGTGTTGCAGTCACGAACATCAATAAAAAAAATCCAGGCAGAAGAGCATATTCTTCCTGTACTTGGACGGAAGGGCTCTGGTCCTTCTGAAGTCTCAGACCCTGAGGGAAGTTTCTCAGTCTGTTCTCCCTCATTGTCAGTAGCTACCCTGCATTATAGGTTAAGATCATAGCGTTCACAGTAAGTTTCCAAACCCATCAGAGAAAGCATCCAAGAAATAACGGCAGACTATATATCTCTTAGCATATCTTTGCCTTTAAGTTACTTGAGAAGTGTAGGGTGATGCATTGGGTTTTTCATATGTTTAAATGATAACAACCATAGTGGGTATTGACTAAGAGATGTGTAGAAAGATGAAGGGAGTAATTATTCATTTAATCCTAGGAACCACTAAATACTTCTCTATCTTAACAATTACAATCTCTTTTAAAAACTGATAGCAACTGACTTTTGAAATTTTAAAAGTAAAATTTTAGATTTAAGAATGCTGTGATTCACTCTATCTGATTAGACACCAGGCAAACTCACTTATTCATATTCAAAACTCAGAGGAGGGTACGTTTAGAAGCTGTTCTTTTAAAACTTCTGCACGTCCTGGTTGACCCACATTTCCTCTAGCAGAAATGGGCACCTCCCACTGCTCCCTAGCTCTCTAAACCCTGAGATTAAGCTGTTTACAGAGGCCGTTCTATAGACAAAGCTGAATTTCCAGGGCAAGGATATTTTGTTGGAATTTTATTTACATATATTTACTTTGCTTTCTTCTTTGTATGTTATCAGATGCATGGTGATGAAGGAGGTAAATTTGAAAAGAGTGTAAAAAGAAAACAAAGCAGTATTTTCTATTGCACGTATTTATATAATTTTCAATATCTTCTCATTTCTAAAAAGTAATTGAGTCCCTGCATTTTATTACAGAACATAGATTGGGTTTGTAAAATGAAACATCTCTGAAAATAGGTTTGTTCATAGTTTGTGGGTTTAATTTGGCTATGTATTTCCAGAATAGAATCAATCCATTCTTATTCATAAGAACAATAGAAATAAACATACTTATTTGAAATCTTATTTGCATGACATATTTTACACAGATTTGATAGAAATGGTAAGTTGCTAAATAGAAAATAAATCTTATACTTGGAAAAGGCAAGTATGAACAATAATAATTCTCAAAGCTCACAGAGATCCTAAGCAGCAATTTTTTTCAACTGGATACTTCTTGGAAATTCCAGAGCCGGTCTTCAGAATATTTTTATATGTTGCTGAGAGAAAGGACTGCAGCTAATATAGGTACAAATGACACACAGTTATTTTAAAATGTCATCTATTTGCTGGACCTGAACTGGATAAGGATTCGGACTTGATTCATCCAATTACTGAGCCCAGCAGTGTTTTCACCAGCATATTTCTTTTCCAGCTGCTCAAGAAAGTTGAAACAAGATCGGGTTGTATGCAAGAAAGACCTTAAAGAATGAAAGAGCAAGTTATTGACTTTGAAATCCTCAGATAGGCCTTTTTATACTTTGTGTTGTTTGAATGAATCGGAATTCAACACTTTTTCTTTAACTTCAGAAAACAAAGCTTATAGAAAGAGTCATAAAATTGCCATAAAATCCAAAATACGAATCTAGGAGTTCCCTTTTGTGGATCTTTAAACACAACAATCTAGTTTTATGATGAATTTATATATTCTGTGTTATGTAGTATAGAAAAAAAGCATAAATTAAGAATGAGTAGAAGTAGGTAAACTTGTTTTCCATCACTATTTATATCAATATTTCTCTGATAAAATCAAATATTGGAAGGTGTCATATATCGAAGCTATTTTGCCATATTCTGAACAATTCAGTGTTACTAGAAAATAATTTCCTAAAATGACCCAATTTATTGATTTTTTTCAGTAGCCTTCATTTCTTTTTTTTTTTTTTTTTTTTTTTGGAACTGGAAATCTAACCCAGGATCTCGCGCTTGCCAGGCAAGCTCTGTGCCACCGAGCTACATCTCTGGCTCCTATTGATATTTTATATGCTTCATTTAGTATGGTTCTTGTTCAAAAATAATTAATTCTTAAGTGTTGCATAAAACAGTGTATTTCTGATGTACAACCTAAGATTATTTATATGTATATATGTGTGTGTAATATGTATGCAGATTTTACACAACGCACATACATTATGGAATGGCTAATCCAAGTTCATTAACATATCAGTTACTTTACATATTTTCATGTTATGTGTTGAGGGTCTTCAAATTTACTCTCTTATTAATTTTAAAAATGTAATGCCTTGTTACTATCATCACATATTTTGTACCAGATCTTTACAACTTGTTCCCCAATGTAACTGAATCTTTGTTTTCCTTGAACATTTCTCCACTGACCTGTACAGATTTAGGCATACAGCATGTTCTCAATGAATTTGTTCTGAACTGTATAATTCTGAAAAATCTATGAGTTTCAAATGTCTAATCACATATTGTTAAAAATATGCAACATAGTAAATTTTTCTTGAGGACTGTTTGCAAACTTAAAAAGCTAAACATTTGGAAATGACTGACCGGGTTCATTAAAGTCATACAAGCAATTATGTGCCACATTTCTTCCTTTGATGTCTTAAAATACTTATCTAAAAGCAGGTGTTTTATTCATGGTTCTAGAATTGCAATAAGAGTACTTGTCTTTGCATGGAGTTCATCTATGGTGCAATCTTATAGCTGATGGAATTAATCTCACTGAAATTTTTGTGCTGGCATCTTACTTTTAAGACTGCGCCGGTAGAAATTGTATTTTGAGGGAATCAACCACTTTGTGATGAGAAAATATTTCCTATGAGTCATTTCTATTATATTCTGCTGTAGTGAGGTTGAGTTTTAGAATTTCAGAATTCTAACAAAGCAATTTATAGAAGATTGTTTCCTCAGAGGGTTATTAGTACCAAAATGTAAGAATTACCATCTTTGACAAATGAGTTTTATCCAGACATATAAGCAAAGCTGTCTTGTTCTTCCTGGTGATTTCTGTGGTGCATGTCTTCTAAGGCAATAACACAGAACTCTTGAGCTCCTAAGTTATAGAGAGTTCAACCTTGCTCTTGTTTGTCTTCTACATATTCTGATGGAATATAGGCACAATCACATCCACTAAAATATAACATCAAAACAAAACAAATTTAGTAACAGCTCTGTTTTAGCTATTTTGCTGAGATAAAATAACCAAAACTCAAAGTTAAAGGGGAAAATGTTATTTAGCTCACAGTTTGTAGAGGTTTCAGTCCATACGCAGCCAGCTCAAAGGCAAGGTGTGCTGACAGAGGCCATCACATAGGAGAACAATTCATGGAGTGGTCCACAAGATAGCAAAAGCAACAAGGGAGAACTAAACTTATATTGCATGCAGGCTACTCTCCAGTGGGTGTGCCACTTACACCCTTAATCCTAGCTAGGATTTATGAGAAACCAATAAGTGGACTGATTTACTAATCACAGACCCTTAATCCCAGCATCACACACTCTGGATTCAGCCACCTCTGAAAATCTCCCCACCATGACTGCATGAGTTTTTTGGGGGACATCTAGAGACAAAGCATAACATGGTCTTAGAAATCACAGATGAGCTGTGAGAATTTCAGTCATTTTCCCCTGCAGTCATCTTACCCAGGCATTTCTCTTGGTGGCCATCTAGGTAGACAAAGACTGATGAATGATCAGGACTGGCCCCCAGGAAGCCCATCATCCTTTAAAGTGCTGCTCCTTTGCCTTGTGGCTGTAAATTAGCCAGTCTATCATGACTTACTCTGACTTGTATTTTCTCAGCATTCCACAGGAGATGGCATTAACTCAGTTCTGCAGAGTAGGCCAGGTTTTATATATCTGCAAGAGGTAATCAAGCTCCATAGTAAGCCACTATAGTCCTCAGAATAATCCAATTTAAGGAGATTGAAGAGTTGCTTCTATCCTTTAAAGTCACTGGCCTAGAACTTGATATAATGTTAAATAAGTTTCATGTCTCAATTAAATCTGTAGTTTTCCAAGGACACCTAAATCTCCACTTCTTTGATTTTACAAGACAAGCATGATTGCTAATATTTATCCTTAGGAATATTTTCTATGTTCCATAGCAATAATGTTAAATAGGAGTCTGAGGTCAAATAATTTTGCTGTTATTGTAATTAGTTATTTCAATATTTCTTCAGGGATCTTTTTATATGTTCATATCCACTATGTGTCTCCAGACTTATTTGGCTATAAATCATTGTATTATTACTCAATGTTAATTTTTAAATTTATGATTATCCACTTACATGGGAAGTTGGTCTATAAAGACTTTTTTTTTCTACTTTTGTATATTATTATTGGTATGTTTGAAAACTGCTACAGCTTTGTAGTACATGCATTCATCCTGGTGAGTTGCTACATGGACATGACAGTTTGTAATTCTTTTTTTAACCCCTCTTTCCCCTCCTTAGATCTCTTGGATGCCCTCATATGTATATTTATTATACATACATGATGATCACAGTCCTCAGCAGGACTGGTGCGTGCACACAGCACCTCATATCACCCTCCCCCTTTTAAACTTGTTTCCTTCTCCTCCTCCCCCTCCCTCTTTCCCTTAGTTCCCTTCCCATGTGCTAAAGATCCACCTTGTTTTTTTATTGTTTTCTATCTTTTGCTTTGCACTTTATTTACATATTGGGTCTGTCATATGAGAGAAACCATGTGATGATGTTTGAGCCTGTGTGTCTGATTTACTGAACACTGTGGTCTCCACTTCACTACAGATGACACAGTTTTGTTCCTCTTTATAGCATAGTAGTACTCCATTGTGCAAATAACACATTTTATCTATCCATTCATCTGCTGATGGACATATGGGCTACTTGCAAGATTTCTCCTTTATGAATTGTGCTGCTCTAGAGTTGGGCCTGCATGGTTCACTGTGATATGATACATTTAATTTTTTCTGGCAGCTACCTAGAAGGGGAATAGCTGGGCCAAATGAACTTCTATTTTTAGTTATTTGAGGAATCTCCGCATTGATTTTCATAGTGGTTGTACCAGTTTATAAGTCTACCAGCAATAAAGGGCTACTTTTCCCCTTCATCTTTTCCAGTATTTATTATTTGAATTCTTGAAGACAGCTATTTTTTTCTGGAATGACATGGATCTTGATGATGTTTTAATTTGCAGTTCTTGAATGGCCAGTGATGTTGAACACTTTTTCATGTATTATAGCCATTTTTACTTCTTCATCTGAGATGCATCTCTTCACTTCAGCTGTCCAGTTTCCTATTGGGTCTGTAGCTGAGAAAATGTGCTATCTATAAAACTACCTTCTTTTTCACCCTTGGTGTGGGCAAGAGGATGGTTATACACACAGCACATTTTCTCAACTAGAGAGTTCTGAAGCACTAAAAACAAGGAATCCATCATCCCACATATTGATAGGAACAAAGTTTGTACGTGTGTCTTAAACATTACAAATTACAATGTCATAGATTTTCCATATTAAAGTGTATTCTTATAATGAATGAAGTGTTACAAAACATTGCTGCAAAGCATTCTTTGTAATTCTGTTAGAAAGTTGGCTTCATGTTTTCCTAAATCCAAATATTTAACTTGAGATTTGGAAAGCGTCCTCATTATGCTGGGAGGCAGTTTTTCCTTCAATTATACAAAGACGCAATAAACATTGCCAAGGTTCAAGGCTCAAGTTATAGCATTACTACAGCACCCCACCAGAGGTCATTTGAAGTTGGTAAAATAACTCCTGCAGGAAGAGACCTTTGACTTGAACAATGGAAACACCTATAATGTCTCCAGAGAATTGCCTAAATCAGTGAAATTGTCTTTTAGATAAAGTACATATTTTTCTGATTGGAATGATCATTTATTTCCAAATAGTGCCATAAAATTTTAAATGAGCACACACCAAAAACCGTACAAAAAGAAATGAATTTATAATACTTTTGATTCACTGACCTGTAACTCACCTTTGAGAAACTGCTAGAAAAACACACTTGCCCCGTCTGAGTAAGAATGGGGTTTCCTCTCTGCCAGCTCATAAGCAAACCTCCTATCCCACCTTAGATATTGCCTCCCTTTGCTCTAACTTTGAACATTCTTTAAAGCCCTCAGCAACAGTAGCATTTCTGTCCCTATAAGAAGGTAAGAATGGAGACACTTAAGAGTGGAAGGCCTGAGTAGGGCTCAAATGCTGCCCTGCCAAAGACAATACCTATTTAATCTATCATAAAGGGCTTGAATAAGGTTGCTAGCTGGCCCACTTTAAGTGGCAGGATGGGCACTGTCTACCTGTACCTTTTAAATAGCAGCTTTAGTATTCAAATGATTCTCGTACTAATGATAGCTAATTCATCTTTTTAGGTGAAGCATTGGTGAAATTGTCCAAATTGTTAGGAATGTATTCTGTGAGTCATGTTAGCCGGTTTACCAGGTGAACTGAAAGTGAGTGGTTGAAAGAGATAAGGAGCAGGCAGGAATGCACAGATAATTTCATGTCAGAAAAAGTCCCGAGGGAAAAACAGCTGCACTTGCACAGTCTTTTAGCCCTGTGTAGTCTGAAGTGAGTTTCAGAGGGCAGCGTTCAGGTGATTTACAATCCCAGTCTGCCCAAGATTGAGAAGTTTTATCCTACCCAGGATTTTCAGTACTGAAACTAGCAGAGCCTGGCAGATGGTACAATTGCTTGTTGGTCATCTTACTGAACAAGCAGATAAATACTTGCTACGTCCCCTTTCTGTCCTTCCAGATTAGGGCTTCAGTACCTGGGATAACTCAGAGAGATGGGAAAAGCATGACTTTTCCAATCCATGAGTTATTGTTTACCTTGTTTGTAATTGGGCAAGAAAGTACAAGTTTTTCCCCTAAGCTTTTACTTTTACGAAATGAAGACAATAAAGTTTGTTTCACAAAATAAAAGGAATCAACATGCGGAAAAAAGGTTAATCAAAGAAAGATGAAGTAAGTGTCAGATTCTTTTAATTTTCAGAAGAGTTAGCCACTTGAGGAGTGTAAGAAGCTGTTTACAAAAGGCATATAAATATAATTTTCCACGGGAAAACTGAGGTTCCTCAGGCCTGTAAAAGGAGTCTTTATGTAGAGGTCATTTTACAGTTCTTGATTATGTCTGAATATTTGAGGCTTTTGAAATGCTGTGCTACATTATTAAGTGAATATCTTCTTTAGTGGGATTTCCTATATGACATCAGATATCCTTGACTTCGTCAGCACAGTAGGAAAAGTTCTCTCTCTCTCTTACCTCAAATCATTACTTTTGCAGCGTTTGGATTCTGAATCTCAGAGAGGGTGAATTGCTGCCCCTCACCAATCTGCCATTTTATTTATTTATTTATTTATTCATTAATGTATTCATTTATTTATTTTTTGAGGAGTAGAAGCCTGATGTCTTAGTTACTCTTCTCTCATTGCTGAGACAAAAGACCCAACTCCCAAAGGTAAAAGAGGAAAGGCTTATTTAGCTCACAGTCTGAGGAGGTCTCAGTCCACAATCAGAGATGCAAGGTGCAAGATGGCAGAGGGACAACAGTTCATGGTGGCAGAAGACAGCAAAAGCACCAAAGCTGGGGGTAATGCTCTCTCTGTCCTTTATGTTCTATGCAGGCTGCCCACTCTAGGGTGGGTGCAGCATTCACACCTTTAATCTCTGTGTTGGGCCATGAGTCAATCACAAACTCTAGATTCAGCCATTTCTGAAAAGCCTGGCCCTCATGACTACGTGAGGCTTTAGGGGGACATCTAGACATAAGCCATAACACCTGGGAATTGGGAAAGAATTGACAGGAAAATTAAAAGCAACAGATATTGAAGAAGCAGACTATAATACAGGGAGGGAATGAAAGAGTCTGAACTTTCTCCTTAGCTTGACTTTCCTGAAGCAAACAGAGCGCTGAGACCTCCAGGGAGAAATGGCAATGGACTTGGCTGGTGGTTGCTATGATCTGCAAGGACAGTGAGGGGTTTCACTTTCACAGGAATCCTCCCACAGATGACTGCTGGAGAGAGATCCCAGTGCAGGTGCACGCTATGTCTCTAGAGAGACTATGGGGTTGGGCATCATTCCAGGAAAGAAGTGAATGTTTTAATCTGAGACTCAAAATACCTGTGGGATGGATTCACTTCAGGGCACCCAGTGTTACTCTCCCACTGTGACTAGAAAAACAGTCATAGTAGACAGCCATGGACAGGGACTTGAATGGAAAGAGATACCCTGGAGGGTTTGAGCTCAACTGGGAAGAACACCAGCCCTGCTCTCTGCAGCCAGAGATCAGGATTGGCTTCAAGTGCTCTAGGTTTGAAAGTCTCCGCATTGTATACTCCAACCCTCATCCTACTGCGTGCATCCAGCACAGATTTGGTGTCTGATTGCCATCTCTGTCTACCTGCATGAGTAGGGACACATCTAGCCTTGGATATAATGCTGCTTGCATAAACAGAGTGGCCTCCAGAAGTGGGGCGAGCAAAAAACCCACAGATGAGGCAGAGGAAATTGAGATGTTTTTAGGCTCTGAAATTGCAGGACCTGGAAGGAAAACGCTCCTTGAAAAATACAGAGAAAAGTTTTTGGACTTTTTTTTGCTTTCCTCTCTTGCTTTACTGGTTTATTGGGGTTTGAAAAACTTTCCTTTGTTGTTTTTTCTGTTTTTTTTTTTTTTTTTTAATTCTTTTCTGTTTCTTCTTTTTCTTACTAATCCTTTTACCTCTCTCTTTTTCCTTTCTTTTTCCATCGATTTTTCTTTCTAATTTTTCTTATGATTATCTGCCAAATTTTCTCCCATGTTTCCTTTTCTCTTCTATTTCTTCTTTGTTTTTTTGTCATGTTTAGCTAATTCTTTAGATATCTTTCTACTTCCTAAAAGGCTCCTTCATCTCATTTCTCTCTCTTCTTTCTTTGCTCACATAGTTTAAGCTTTCCAATTTTTATTCTTATATTCTCCCATTCTCAAACACCTACATCTTTAATAGTACAGCCATTAAGCTTTGCTAACGTTTAGATAGTTACTTAACACTATATAATGACTCAAATTCATTTGTACCACTACTGAAAGTATGACTGTTACATTTAGTACATATAAGCTGCATGTCAATATCTAGGTTGTCTTAGTGTTTGTAGTATAACTATGGATTTCCTGCCTATGGTTAAGCATGATACATTATGATTTCTTATGGTATGTTATTATCCAATTTATTCTGAATGATACTACGTTAGCAGATTTGTTGGTATTGCCAGGGTTGCATAAGTATTTCTATTAATATGTTTTCTTTATATACCAACATCCAGATCACCTCTGTAACATTAACAATACTGGGGCCATCCCCAGAGAATTTGGTGTTAGTCAAATGCAACTACATTTAGCCTTCCCAAATTAACAGATGTGGTCTGGTCTTGGGGCAAAACAAAGCACTACAATTAGCCATGCTCAAACTACTTTACTAAAAAGCAGACTCACAAAAGAGATTCCCACATTAGCAAAAACATGTTTCTAATGTAAGCATCCACAAATCTCAGCATAAACAAAACAAAGAAGAGCAAAACAAAACAGTCAAATAAAAAACAATAGACACATGAGAATACAAGCCAATGAAATGCCTCCTAAAATTCCCAACTCCTCCAAAGCCAATTTATGGGACATCAAGAGGCAGAAAAGAAAAGGTCACATAGCAGAATTATTAGAAAAGATAACGAAGGAGGTTAAAAACAGATCAAATAGGTGCTTGGCAGAAAAATAAGATATATGGGGCTGGGGATTTAGCTCAGCAGAAAAAAGCGCCTGCCTGGCAAGTGCAAGGTCGTGAGTTCGGTTCCCCGTACCGGAGAAAAACCAAAAAAAAAAAAAAAAAAAAAGATATAACTAAACTGGTAAGAAAAGTAATAAACAAAATGATCACAGGGCTTTCAAAAGACACTAATAAAAAGTTAGCTGAGCAAAACAGAATAACACAAAACATGAATGGTCACTTTAGCTAAGAATTGAAGTCATAAAAAGGCTTCACTTTGAAATCCAGGAGATAAAATATGATCGAAATCATGGGCAGCATAAGCAACTGGTGTGAGGACAGAAGTTCAGAACTTGAAGATAAGGATGCTCTCAAAGATCAACTACTTAAAGACACTTTAAAAACAAGACAACATGAAAGATGGATCCAGTAGCTACTAGTCAATGTAAGGAAGACTAAAATTGATTGGAATAAGTGAAAAAAATCAGAAAAAAAATAACATAAAAAACTCATTTAAAAAATAATACAGAAAACTTCTCAAATCTCTGAAATTTTCCTCAAATATAAGGAAAGAAATAAATGTATAGACCAAAAAAGACACATATAGCACTCCAAGTAGCCTGTTTAAAAGTAAACTTCTCCATGTCACATCCTAGTTAAAATATCAAAATTCTAACACAGGGACAAAATCCTAAAAGCTGTTACAGAAAAACAGTGATTAACTTATAGAGTTAAACCCATTAGAATTACAGCAGACTTCTCAACACATAGCTGAAAGGCCAGGAGGACTTGGAGAGAAATGTTTCAGGTCCCAAAAGATCAAAACTTACAATCCTCACTTACATATTCTGCAAACCAGGCATTTTATGAGCTCATAGTCCAATGACATCAGAAATCAATGGCAAAAGAAGAAACAGAAACTATGCAAATGCATAGAAACAATACCCTCTTGAATAATCAATGGATCACAGAAGACAAAAACCAACTGCTCTTTAAAATGATGTACATCTTTCCTGATTTTACTTGTAAGTTTGGTTAAAATAGTGGATTTCCTTACTAGGTCCTAAATTAACAGAGCAGGTCAGGGCTACATTTAACACATATTTTACTAAAAACTTTTCATTTCATCTGACTTTATCTTCCCCTACTCCTTAGGAGCAGACTTGACTCACTAAGTATATAACCATGGCACCTTTTTGGTACAGAAATCAGAAAACACATATGCTATGCGATTCCTAATGATAGTTCTTTGTATATTTATATCTTGAAATCTTGTGGGTTTTTCTTTCACACTTTTGTTGATCATCGGCTTCTAGGGAACTCTCACTTAAATGAAATTCTTACACTAAGAAGAGAGAACAAAGTTTTAGTTTATTTCACAAAAATTCAATAAACTTTATCATCCTTTACATATAAGCATGTTTTTGTTCTACTTAATGTTTACTAGTTAAAGGTCAGTAGATATATTACTGTTCTCCAAAGGCAGAAATAAGAAGTCTGTTATGTGCTGAGCATTTTCATACCCTTATGGACCACCCTGACTACACTGCCAATTGTTCCCGCCCCTCTGAAGCACTAACGGTTACATTTAGCACTGCCTCTCTGCCTTTTCAACGCTGTTCTCTTGGAAAGCCAACTCTATAATTTCTCAGTTACTCACTACTTTTCTAATTGATCAATTTTCACCTCAAATGATCTCTCATGTAAAGCTTTCTGCCAGAAAAAGTTAATGTAACTTTCTGTTCATATACCTGTCACTTCAATAAACAATGATGTCTAACTATAGATTCATTCATTTTTTTGTATCCTTGGTTCTAAGGGTAAGTTCTGGCAATGCATATAAAAATGAAATAAACGTTGTTGAAAAATGAACAAATAGATGAATGACTTGTTAGATTAAGTTTAGCCATTAGCTTACTGCATAAAATGGTCAAGTAATTAAACTGTATATACCTCAATTTCCTTATGTATGACATGAAAGTGTTGGAATAGTTTATTCTTGTATTGTACCTAATTACTGTCTGTAGTACTAATTCCCCTTCTTTGGCCCTAAAGGCAGCATGAACATCTCAGTTCAGTGCCTGGTAACTCCCAATGCTTTTTGTATGTGAGTGAGTCTTCTTGTCAGTGGTCAGAATGCTCATAAGTAAGAGTGTTTCAGTTTTCAGCATAGACAGAGCCTGAATTAGAGCTACATCTGACCTGTAGCCTACCTTTTCTATAAATGAGAATTAAGCAATTGAAAATCACTTGATCAATTCACTCATAAATTTTTCTTTCTGCTCTAGTTTTTCATAATATTATTAACATTTACTGAAATATCTCCAGTGCTCATTATTACCACTCAAATATTTTAAATAAATTGAGACGAGGTGAATTTAAGAACTCACTCTTTCAAGTGTGTCTTCTTCAGTTTGTCCCTGAACTTTTAGGCTCACCTGGATCAGCACGCACTTGAACGTAACAAACAGCACAAACCTTCCATCGCAACCCTCCACGTACATGCATTGAGCCACGTGGCTTCCAAGTTTGTCTTTCAATCATGTCAACCTCAGGGTTTTGTATAATTCTTTCCCCCACATAACTCACTTCTCAAGAATGTAATACTTCAGTGTTGAGCAAACATCACTTCTGTCACCAGTCTTCAAAAGATTCTGACTTTTGTGTTGATAGAAAACTCCCTCTTTTTCTCACTTTGATGAAGCAAGCTTCAAGCAGCAATGAACAAGGACTGGCTCTGGCCAGTAGCCCAAAATGAATTGAGGCTCTCAAGATCTCAAGAGTCCATCAAGAATGAAATTTGGCCAACAACCGCATAATCTTGAAAGCTGATCACTCCTGATCTTCCTTTCAGATGGGATGGCAGCCTTGACTGACTCCTTGATTGTAGCCCTATAGGAGAGAAGCTGTGTATAGACTTCTGACTCATAAAGCTATAATACATTTTTTATTTTAATCCCCTAAGTAGGTGGCAATGTTTTACACAGGAGTAGATAATTAACAGTTAAACTCTGACTTATTCATTCACCCCATCTGTTCATTCTATAAATGTTAATGAAGTATTTATTATATGCTGGAAACAACGTTGGCACTAGGGTTATAACAGTGAACAAGCAGGCATGCGTGTTGTCTTTTGAAACTTACTGTTGGTGAAAAAATCACGCCATCAAACTAGCAGTTTGATTAAGTGCAGTGAGGAGATATGGGAAGAATCACAGCATACTGAGGGTCTCTGTGGCAGAGGAGCCTGGGTAGTAATTTTGGTGTTGGGAGAGTTTTGCTAAGCATGTGATCTTTCATCTGCAGTGTGAAGGATGAGAAATTTCTCAGATGAAAAATGGGAGGACTCTTGCCAGGAGTGACAAGGCATTTGATGACCTAGAGTTGAGAGTTTCCAGAAAGGATAGTTCTCTATCTTTGGGTCCAAGAAATAAAAGTCTATTTAGGAAAGTTGAGATAAGATCATGAAGGCTTGGTAGTTTTCAAAACTAGGACTTTATCTTAAAGAAAACAGTCTATTAACAACTGTCTTGGTTACTTTTCTCTCACTGCTAGGACAAAATACCTGATGCCCAAAATTAAGGAAGGAAAGTTTTATTTCACTTACAGTTTGTGGAGGTTTTAGTCCATACTTGGCAGGTTACAAGGCAGAGTGGCACATGGCAGAGGGCTACAGCTGATGGCGGCAGAACACAGCAAAAGCAACAACCACTAAAAGGGAGGAATGGCTCCAAGCACCCTCTTCCTCTCCCTTACATATGCAAACTACCCTCCCCAGGGTGGGTGTAGCTATCAAACCCATAATCAGTCAAACTCTAAAAGCCTGCCCCATGACCTCATGAGGCTTTGGGGGGACACCCACACACAAACCATAACAACAACTTTTAACAAATAAAGGGCATATTGAAATTTTGGTCTTGGAAAAGGTATGGCTCATGCAGGGTAGCAGAGCTATGAAGATCTTAGGGGAATCAGAATTTAGTTAGGAAATTGACCTTGTACAAATATGTGAGTGTCAGAAATGCAAAGGAAGGCTCTTAAAGGGAGTTTTGCATAGAAATCTGAGAAGCCATGCCTATCCAGACACAAAAAGGAATATAAAGGAGTTGTTCACAGAAACTCTTATGGCAAGTGGTCACCTCTGTGTGGCCCTTTCCTCTGGGTGCCTGAGATCTGATAACGTGCCAACAGATGGAAGATCAACTGCTGGAAAATGAGCTGGACATTCTCCTAGGTTCACTTCTGGTTAGTCTATAGTATACATCACTTCCTAATGTCCATCATTTATTGTGCTGAATGACTATTCTAATTAAAATATTAATTACATGAGTATAGATATATATATGGTCATATTCAGCTGGAGGCTGAAGCAGTGCCTGATTCATCAAAGTTAATAATAAATGGTCTTTGTATACAATTTGTTATAAAGCTATATATTTTGGGATCTTCAGTGATAATTTTTAAATTTGTTAATTGACTCTATTTTACTTATGGTGAAATCATACGTTTATCTTTAACTTAATTACAAATTTGTACGTATTTAGGTATCAGGGTTGAACCATTATACTTTAATTCTTATTTCTTACTGTGGAGTTAAAAATCAACTTAATTTCACAAAGTATAACCTTTTTTTACTTCACACTGTCAAAAAATGATGACTTAAAATCTTACAATGAAAGGAAATTGTGCTATTAAATTAATAGTCATATGGGAATATCAATTATTTATTTTTTAAAATAATATTTATAATTAGTTCATATCTGATGAATCTATTTTATCTAAAATAAGAAGTTCTCCCTGTGGTTCTGAATTTTCATATTACTAGACTCTCACCAGCAATAATTTCCCTAATTTGTAAACCTTGTAAAGTTTTTATGCTTGTTCTGCATATTGGGACTTAGATCAAGTGGCAGAAGTTTTCTGTTTCCATTACAGATGATGTCTTGTTAAGATAGAATTGATTTCAATAACTTGTTCTCCTGAGATAAAGTCACTTTGAAGTTTCATGAATAACTTACTATCGCATTTCTCATTATTGGTACTCAACAATTTCTTGTGCCTCTGAAGTTTTTTTACTTGCTAATGTTGCAAAGCTAAGTCTAGTTTTGGTTTGTGGAATCAGATGTGGCAGTGCGTTACTTGTCTACCGGGAAACCCAATGAAAGGTCCTTTTGAATATTGGCTGGTTGCCATACACACACAGTGGCTTCTTGGAGCAGTGTTTGTCAAACTCTGCCATAAATGGATGCAGACATCATGGGGTAAGTTGGACCATCACATAAAGCACTTGGATTCTTCTTATACTTTATCATTTTTGTTTTGTTTTGTTATTTCTCCTTTACCTCCTACGTCCATCCCATTTCATTTATTTCTGTACTGCAAACTATACATGGACATTGTAGAAAGACGCTTCAAAATGGCAGAGTTGGGCTAAATTCCATCTCTGTTGGTAAGGGAAGTAACAAATTACACAGGTTTGGGCATTTTATTTAGTTTGTCAGCCCTACATTTTCTCATTTTTAAGAGGGATCATTTTTATATGTCAATACTGTATGCAAACTTAAATTCAGTGTGTGTGTGTGTGTGTGTGTGTGTGTGTAGTCTTTAACACACTGAAGATACTCAAAAATGTTAGTCACTAGTATAAAGATTGAATTAAAATTAGTATAAAAATTTGAGTGTACATTTAACCACCCTTTTCACTTAAGGAGCAGAACAAATTCACCCTGGGTGAAAGGGAAAGGCATGGGTCACGTGACCTTAACTAATCAAGATGAGGATGTAGCTCAGTGATAGCGAATTTGCCTAGCATGAGTGAACCCTTGGTTTTATCCCTAGCGCTGCAAAACATAATTTAAATAATCAGGAATCACTTTTCTAAATTAATTCAGAACTAGTTTTTAAAGTTATTTTTTCTAATATTATTATGGAATAATTGAGAAATAAAATAGGATATATTCAAGGAGTATCTGATAGTTTATTATACATATATATATATATATATATATATAATAAAATTTATTCCCACAGGGGCTAGGGATTTAGTTCAGCAGCACAGCACCTGCCTGGCAAGCATGAGGTTGTGAGTTCAATTCCTGGTACCAGAAAAAATAAAAATAAAATAAATAAAAAAAACAAAAAAAATTGATTACCACAACCAGATTAATTAATCTAGCCATCAGTACATATTCTTTGTGTGTGATTGTGTAGTAAGAAAACTTAAAACCTACTCTTTTAGTAAATTTCAAGTACACAAAGCATGAGTAATTATGAATATGTTGTACATGAGATCTCCAGGATTTATTCATCTTATAGTTAAAATTTTTTTTCTCCAGAAAGTACTTCCGTATCTTGGTTATTGTAAATAATGTTTCAATGAACACTGAAGTGTAGATATCTCTTTGACATCCTGATTTCATTTTCTTTGGATATACACTCAAATGTGGGATTATTTTATTGTTGTGCCATTCATCTTCTGAGGAAACTTTATAATCTTTTCTATAATATATGTGCCAATTACATTCTCACTAATAACATGTAAAGGTTTGCTTTTCTTCACCCACCAATTTCCATCCTTGCAAACATTTATTCTTGTCTTTTGGGTAACAGCCTCCCTTACAGCTACAACAAGATATCAAATTGGGTTTTGGATTTCTGGTTTTAATTTGCATTTCTGTGATGATTAGTGATTCTAAATATCTTTTCAAACATACATCTTTTGCATGTTTTCTTTGGACAACTTCCATTCGGGTCTTTTTCACATTGTCTTTGCTTTCTGTTGCTATAACACAATACCGGAGACTGGGTGATTTATAAATGCAAGAGATTTATCTTTGCTCACAGTTCTAGAAGTGGGGTAGGTGCTGGCATTATCTCAACCTCAGATGAAGCCTTGAATAGTTTTAACTCATTGCTGAAAGTGCAAAGACAAACGGGAGCAGATCTAGACACAGAGAGAGGACAGAAGGGGAGATGGCTCACTGCGCCCCATGCAAAGGATGGAGCCCAGGCCTCTGCACTGAGCTGTTCCTCTTTACTGCTATTTCTTAATTTTTACTTTGAGACAGAACCTCACCAAATCACTTAACTGCCCATGGTGGGCTAAAACTTACAATCCTCTGTCCTCAGTCTTCTGGAATGTTGGGATTACAGGTGTGCACCGCTAGGCCCAGCTAAGAGCTGTCTAAAACAACCCACTCTCAGTAATTAATGTATTAATTCCTGCTTGAGGACAGAGCTTCATGTAAATGCTCACCTCTGAGTATGTTTACATTGGCAATTAAATTTTGGTTTTCATGAAGACAAATTACATTCAAATCACAGCAAGAACTTTCAAGTTGAGTTACTCATTTTTATATGTAGTTATATACGTTTCTTACACATTTTGGCAGATACATGGTTTGCAAATTTTTCTCCCCTTCTTTCTGTTGTCTTCATTTCATTATTGTCTTTGCTCTGCAGAAACTTTTCAGCTTAATGCAGTTCCAATTGTTTATTCTGGCCTTTGATGACTGTGTTTTTGGTGTCCTAGCCAAGGAAATCATTCCAAATGAAAGTCAAGGAGCATTTTTCTTCTTAAAGGGACTTCCTGCTTACAGAGGGCGGGCATACTTGTTGATCAATTTCAAAATAACTTTTAAAATATATTGTAAGGGTTTACCTTCACTATTTTGCATGTGGATATAACATTGTTTACTGAAGGGACTGTCTTTCCCCCATTGTGTATTCCTGGTGCCACTAAGGAAGATTAATTGATTGCATGCTTTGTGGACCACCTTTCCATACTAGGGATAAATCACATGATCATAATATTTACCCCTTTTATTTTACTGTTTTTTAAAGGACATATCTGTAGTTGGATTCTATGTAGCCTAAGTCAACAAGTCCTCAAATTGCTTTATTTTCTTAAAGCCAGATGAGGTAATCTTAACTTCTTTTAATTTTGTTCTTAAAGAAGAAATACAGTGCCTCTCCCCTACTCAACACTTAACTGCAAGCTGTTTAATTATCATCTATCATGTAAGCAGACATGATTATACAGGGAAAGTTGCCATTGACTTTGTGTATTACTTCATACATTCATCAATTCTGTACTGGGGGGATACTAGGAAAGCCAATGGACCAAGACATGCATTTTATAGAGTGACAGTGAGCCTGTGCAAAGATATGTTGCTGCTGCCACTCTTCTAATTATGATGTGGTATAAGACAAATTACCAACATATCTGCTTGTACAGTACTACAAATAACTCAAATTACTATAAATTAAATGCTAAGAATCATCTGATTTAAGTTTGGTGGGTGAAGTGAGATGTGAACTGTTGTACGGTTCACTCACGCGGCCGTAGCACTTTTGTTGTGCACATAAACATCCATTTTACGTTGTCAGAATCTACCTTGAGTTACAGTAGACTTGAATTATTCAAGCTTCTCAAGGAAGTTCTCTTCACAAATGACCAGCCTTGCTATCCGTGTTGCCCTGTCTTCCTGCCTCTACCATCTGCCCTTGGGTTCTGTCAGTCTCACTTTAGGGGAACAGCCTTGTCTATGAATTCTGTACCATGAAATCCAAGAAGCATTTTGCATTGTTAAATGTGTTCTTCATCTTGAAATACTTTTTTTCTCTGGTCAGGATGTACTTCCTATTTCTTTAGCTATTTTTAGAAATACATTTTGTGTCCACTTAAAATATAAGCTCTGATATAATGGGCTCCAATGGATAGTAGGAAAGGTCACTGTAATGAAGCAAATTAGCATATTCATCATCTCATATAGTGACTTAGTTTTCTTTTTGTAGCAGAAACCGTGAAAATCTCATTTAATAAGAATCCCAAGCAGTACGATTTTGTTACCTCTAATCTTCTTGTTTACACTAGATTTTTAACTCCCACTACATTTGGAGCAGTTATAGTGATCTTTAAAAATCCTTTTTAATGCAGGTTTTCCTCTTCCACAAGCTGTTCCTTTTGTTTGTACACTTGCCTTGGCTACCGTAGCTTAGCTTTCCTTCATTTCCAAAACAATATTCACTGCTTCAAAACGTAGTCTTGTCTTTCAGTAGATTGGTTTTCCTTACTGAAAGCTGTGTAGTCTGGTGTCCAGCTTTGCCAGAGCATTTATGATTCCTGTAAATAGACATTTATGTAATTTCACTTTTTGAGAAACATTTTGTCCCTTTGAGGCATTAAAGTCCAGAGAGATAGGAATCTTGTGCATTTGTTCTTCTTGTTCATTTATTTTTTCACTTCATTACCTAGCACAGTGTCATACACAAACTGGACAGCAAAATATAATATTTGAACAAAGCCCCGAATGCATTAACAAATGTATTTCAGAGTCTACTTGTCACTTGTGGAATTGTTGGTATAATCTCCAAATCTCCCTTTATGATAACAATAAAATAATAAAAATGCTGAAAGGATTTATTAGAAATGATTACTAAGCTCGATGCCAAGAAATAACAGTTTTGATGTTGAATCTTCAATTTGATACTTGATCCACTTTAAGACTTTCCCTTCATGTTATCTCTAAAATTAAAAAAAAAATGCTAACAATAATAATGAAAATAGCAAAGCTACAATTTATGAAGAGTTTACTATATGTGCCAGACACCTGGCAAAATGATGTAAAGACATAGAAATTTATCTGTAGAACACCTACATATTACATACTAACATACAAATAGGACATTTCCATCTATATAGTACGATGTGTGCCGCACCCTTTTAAACATGTTATATACATTTCATTTAGTCTTACTTAATGATGTGGTTAGGTGGATTAAATCTTCATTAGAAACACTGTGTATATTGTACACTAGAATACGGGAGTCAGATAATGATTATTATGTCTGTATGATATAATTAAAAAGTACACTGCCATGCAGTATGCAGATGAGTTATGCTACTGCATTGCTAGTATTATGAGACTTCTGATTTACACATTCAGAATTTGTTCTAAATTCTTAAAATGTTTCTTGGCTAGGACTACTTTTCTTTCATGCTCATTTTTGCAGTAATCTGCTGTTGCTCACTTTTCAATTATGAGAATTTTGGCATATTTGACACTGCATAATTAGTATTCACAACTCCTTAACACTGCAGGCCCCAAGGAAAACACTGTTTTACATTCTTCTACTGTGAGATAGCTGCAGAGGCTCAGTAAATTATTTTTATACCCTTAAGGCCTATGAAATTATATTTTAAATATGTTTCAAAGCTTAAAACTCAAAACTGTCATATCATAAACATGTTTCCCTTCCATGAAATTTTACAATAATTCATTAAATGAAATGTAATTAATCATTCATTTCACAAAACTGAGGTAAAAGAGACAAATACCTAAGGTTTTCTCCAACTATTGCAGAAAATAATTTACATACTAACATTTGTATTTTTAGGATGATACACAGTGCCACATTTAAGTTGCATAGCTTTTCCTGTTATAAATTAAATAGAATTTATATGAACAATGGAAGAAAAGTATTAAAATGTTAAATTATTTATCACATGTAGCCTGCTTTTCTGTTTTTCTTTAAATTAAAGGTGTACAGAGTTCTTGAAAGCATAAATGCACTGTTTACCATATTTACACTGGTCCAACATAGCCTGTTAGTATTTATCTTCAGGTATTTCTCTGTTTTTCCCTGTTAAAACTGATCATTCTAGCATGTATTTTATATTCTCCAGTATCCAACTGCAATAATATTAGCAAGAAAAGTTATATGAAGTTTACTTCTCAAATACTGGGAGCACAGACCTAGATCTAGTTCAGCTTCTGACGAGGCTTTTATTACACCATGTTCAAGACAAGGAATTTGGCTTGGGTTTTATTTTATTGTCATTCAAACAAGCAAATATTTAATGAGATTACAGTGTGTCACACAGTGTTCTAGATGTTGGGAAAGACAAAATCTCTCCTCAAGCTTAAATTCTAATGGCTAGGAAGTTAATAATAAGAAAATGAGACAATGTTGAAATAGCCTTCTGTTTTCTCCTATATTTTATATAACTATTTTAACCTCATCTTAAATCATACTTTGTGTTTACACTTATAATTTCATTTAGTCAATTGTGTAATAATCATCTGCTTATGCATAGTTCCTCTTGTGACTGCCTCACAATTAGGAATCCTCTCTGAAGTGTCATTTATTGGTTGCAATTCTTAACAGAGTTTCTGGCCATAGTGTACACTTAATGAAGGTTTATTAAATGGATAAATGTATGAATAAGTAATTTAATTAATAGGAGACAGAGGGAATTAGCAAAACTTTTGGAACTTAAATTGAAGCTAAGTTTTTCAATGTTTGGTGTATAATTTCTGTATGTTGAACCTTCACAGAATTATGAAGTCAAAGATGTATTACCTCAACCTACTTCCTTAGAAAAATATGGCCTTCTCTTCCCATTCATGTTGAGCTTTCACTTTAAGGGAAGTTAAGGTACTCTGATTAACAATTAGGATACATGTTTAACTTAAGAAAAAAAACATATATACATGAAACTCAAAGTCCTTATCTGTAATCCATCAAATTTTTAGTTCTAGGTGCTAAAATTTTCCCCTCATGTGTAAATAATTCATCTGAATGCTACGTATTTCCACTACCATTTTTTATGTGATTAAGTGCCCTATTATTGTGTTTTTCTGTACTCATTGATTATAATTATGTCTTGGGAAGTTCATTGATTTAAAAGACTAAGAGTATTCTGCAACTGTAATAAATACAATTATGGAATATTAGAAAACGTGTTAGAAGTGAGATTGGGCTTGGACAAACGCACTGTATGAATAAAAATAACAAATATTGTGAGCAGCTGTTCTCTTCATCTGGCACACAGGAAACTGAAGAAATGCTCACATAAGCCCACCAGGTGATAGGGCCAGCACGTACTGCACTCATGGAAAGAGAATAATTGTAACAATGGAACAGTAAATGAAATGTGTAAGAGGAACTGACAACTTGCTGCATTAGACAGTAAGTTATGAAAGACTTCAGAGAAACCTCATTTAACATTCCCGTCTTTTTTTCCCAGTCAGATTTGATTGGTACATTTTAGGCATATATAATGATCACATTCATCTAGGGAATATGGACTTGCACATGACAAAAATTGTTTCCTTTTCTGCCAATTCCTCTACCTTCCCTTCAACCCCTTCTCCCCTCCCGAATACAAAAGCTTTGCTTCAGTTTTTCCTGCATTTCTCTTTTGTATTTTTAATTTTCTCTTTTCTTTTGCTTCCACCCCCCTCTTGTGTCCCTCCCCATTTGAACATTTCCTCCCTATTTCAAAATTTCTATTCTTTTTGGTCCTTATTTCCACTTTTGGTTTCTCACACCAGAGAAACAATGTGCTATTTATATGTGTGTGTCTGGTTTATTTCACTGAAGAGTATGCTCTTGAGGTGCATCCATTTACCTAGAAATGTCTCAAGCTTATCCTTTTTTATGGCAGAATAATACTCCATTGTATGTCAAAAAAATACCACATCTTCTTTATCCATTCACCAGCTAATGGGCATTTGGGCTGTTCCTAAAATTTAGCTAGTACAAGCTGTTGCTATAAATGTAGGTGTGCGTATAATGCTGTCGTATGATGCTTTTAATTCTTTTGGGAAGACAAGAAGGGGAGCAGCTGGGTCAAATGGAACCCCCAATCTAGTTTTTTGAGGAATCTCCGCATTGATTTTGACAGTGGTTATACCAGTCTACACTCCCACCAACAGTGGAGAAGGTTCCCACCAACATTTGTTATTGCTTGATTTGATGATGACAGCCATTCTTTTTGGGGTGATGTGGAATCTCAGTGTTGTTTTAGTTTGTGTCTGGTATCTGTAGGTCTCCATTTTGGATTATTTCAATACTAACGATCAATTCCCACTTTAGTGCTACAGTGCCGCAAGAATGGTATCACAGCATTCAAACATTCAGTGATGTTTTTCTTTTCTTTCTTAGATGATTAATGCTTGAAGATGTCGTCTCAATTTCAAGTTTGAAGAATGTTTCCTACGAGTGCAGAAATACAGATTGCTAATTATTTCTGTCACTACTTTGAGGATTTTGTACTATTGTCAATTGTAATTCATCATTTTTCTTAAGAAATAAGCTGTAAAATCCCTTTGTTTCTTTGAATAATAAATCTTTGAAGTTTGATGCCTGATTTTCAGATTTTTTTCCCTTTTGTTGCATGTTTTTCTGTGATGATACCGAATTGGTTTTGTTCATTTTTATTGTGCTTTTATTTTGGAGTGCTCCTTGCATATGTGGGTCATTGTCATTCCTGAGCTCTTGAACACTCTCACCTGTTATGTTTTCAAATTTTTATTTTGCTTCATTTTTTATTTGCCTTTGAGCTAACTACATATATGCTAGAAATTTGACTGCAAGTCTACATGTTTCTTTTGTTTTCAAACAGTGTTCCCAATTTTTACATGTGCTATATATAATTTTATATTTTATATATGTGCTGTTGAATTTTTTAAAGTCTAGTCATTTTTGTCATAGTTTCCTTTTTATTCGTTCTCCTTTTTTCTTAAAATTAAAGTGAACACAGTTACTGAAATATCTCAACATGCATTTAGTAAGGGATATTTAAATAATAAACGCAACTTATTTATAAATATTTAAAACTGATCTTCATTCTTATGTGATGATTGTAACAGAGTGTAGATATAGCTTGATAATTATCTTCTCTGGAGACTTTTAAAAATATTGCGCTGTTTTCTCACTACTATGGTTTTTGCTAAATATTCTCTTAACCTAACTAATATTATGTTAAATATAGTCTTTGTTTGCAGATGTTTCCAAGATATTACCTTTATCTTTGCCTCTTTAGTTTTTTATGATGCTTCTAGATGAAAATTACTTTATTCTGTTAAAGATATGTTGAACTTTTCAGAACTAATGGTTGTGTACTTTAATAATTCTGAAAAGCATTAAGAAAACTTAATAGTAAAACATAATACATATTCAGAAAAGTGCACCGAAGTGTAGAATTTAATGAATTTTTTCAAACTACACATATTGATCTATCCAACCCATAAATGAAGAAATTCAATATATATAGAATTCCACATTCTTCCTTTGTTTTCTGCTCAGGTATTATTACTTATACCCAAATATTATCACTGCCTGAAATTCTATAATCAAAGCTAAATTTTGCCAAAATTTACTTTACATAAAGAGAACTGCAAAATACTGTACATATAATCAGCCCACAGTGTCTATGGCAGAATGACTCCAGGACTTCCAGTGAACTCCCAAATCCACTGATGTTCAAGCTCCTTCCATAAAATGAAGTAGTGTTTACCTATTACTGAAGCACATCTTCCTCTATACATTAGATCATCTCTAGATTTTTTATAATACATACTGCAATATAAATAGTATATGAATATTTGTTATATTATTTAGGGAATTATGTCAAGGAAAAGTTTGAATATGGGCAAGAAATTGATATATACAGAGAACCAACACTATTCCATAGTTTTTATTTCTTTTGTACAGTGTCTGTTCTTATTAATAAGCAGTATTCCTTGGTGAAAATTCAACCAGTATCTTTGCAAATATCTCTTTTGCTCATTTTCTTCTCTGAATGCAATTACACAAATGCTTGACTTTCTAGTTTTTTCTTCTATATCTTCTATTTTCTAGCTCATTGTTTTTTCTGGCTTGAATCATCAGTAATTTCTTAATAGATACTTGTCAGTTCACTAATTTTCCCTGCAGTTGTTTAAAACTTGCTGTTCAAACTGAACATTGTTTTTAATCTATATCTTTAAATTTATCCACAACATTTTCATTTTAGATGTGCTGTTTATGTATTTAAAGTATCCCTTTAAAAAATCTTACTGTTCTCTTGCATTTTTATTTTATTTTAAAATAAATATATCTTATATATACCCCTTTTATAAGAACACTTCTATTATTTTTTGAATTTACAATTATATCATCTTATATTACAAGTTGTGTAATAATGCTGTTATTACTGCTGACTTTAACTAATGATATTGTATTTTTGCTTTTTGTAGTCTTAAGTAGTTCCTTCACTTGTAGCATAAATAATCTTTCCTGTGTGAACTCTAGCAGCATTTGGTTTTCTTCTGCGAATTGCCCTTGATTCTTCAGAATGCTACTACTACATTTTTCTTGAACCTTGTAAATGATATGAATTAGAATTCCTAGCTTAGATGTGACTGAAGAATTTCTGAGAGAGATTTATTTTTGCATGTAGTAAGCACACAAGAGCTAAAACTTTCCCACTTTTCTGAAAGTATTTGTTTTCCTCACACAGTTTTACCAAGCCTGTAGACTGCTATGGCTTCCACCCCTATGTAAGGAACTCGTGTCTAATGTTCCACCTTATGTGAGCCCCCAAATCTTGCTACGTGTAACAGAAGCGGCATGGAAACCAGACTATTTTACTGAGATCAGGTTAAGATTAACAATAGCTTTAGGATAAGCTCACTATTCATATTTCCAGTTCCAGCTTTATTTTGCCTCTAGGATTTCTCTTTGCTCCTTGTGCATTCAGCTATGTCTTTAAAATAATGTTTTTGATACTTTATAAATAATTTTCAAATTTTTTTGTTTTGGAGTTTTTAAAGGCATCTATCCTGTGATATATCTGAACAGAGAATTTCCCATATTCTCTAAAGAACTTTAACTTACTGGCTAATTCCCTCAGTAATTAATTGTATAAGCCAGTGGAAGCTATTTAACATTTTGTGCCTTTTTAAAAACATGTAAAATAAAGATGATAAAATTATCTACATTGGGGGCCGGGGATATAGCTTAGTGGCACAGCACCTGACTGGCAAGTGTGAGGTCCTGAGTTCGATTCCCAGTTCCAAAAATAAATAAATAAAATAAAATTAAAAATAAAAATAAAAAATTATCTATATTTATGGTGATTTTATGGTGAAATGTTACCAATACATGTAAAGTGTTTGAATTGCGCTAAACATATACTCAGTTATCAGTAATTTTTGGATATTACTTTAGCTACTACTATTATTGCTGTAGTTGTCTTTTTGAAGATACTGATTTCCGGATGTTCAGGTTAGTTGGCAATAATACTGGAAAATGAAAGGTCAACTAAAAAAATGTATACTCAAATGTTTCTGTTGGTTTGTTGAAGATTCTTTTTGATGTAATGTTACGGAGACCAAGATTAAATACTTTTGGGGAGCACCTTTATATAGCTATGATATGTTTTTTTAAGTTATATTTCCCAGGCTAACTTAGGAACCAGTATAGTCTTAAGCTTGACAAGTTTAGATCAGTTATAAAATGAAATGTTTTGTTCTTGCTGTGTTTTTGTTACAATACCATTTTCACTGCTTTGTTTTAAAATATTAGTGGAGTATTATAGATTCTGTGTTATTTCTTTCTGACATAGTTTTAAAATTCTTATAAAATAATCAGGGAAATTGTCTCCCTGAACAATTATGAACAAAATGTATGCAGGCTGTATGCCTCTAAGTGAAGCTTCATCAATGATAGCAATTTGTTGTAAGATACATTTCTGATGAGAATTATTATAAAATAAGAAAAAAAGATATAACAGGATTTTCACAGCCCTGAAGAACTGGAAGGACTTCCTTCCCCTTCCCGCCCTCTGTTAATAATTTGAATGAAAATAAATAAAAAGTCTCTTTTCATTTATTTTTCTAGGAATGAGCATTTGTCACACAAAAGCTGACTCTTTTAAACTTCAAAATCTCCCATTACCCATTGCAGCAAAAAGGAAATATGTTACTTTTTTTCCAAGTTTTTCACTTTTGCACTTCAAAATTTCTGTTTCCTAGCTCAATATTATAACATTTTTAAAAATATTAGCAACATTACTGGTGGTGTCAATTTTACTCTGTGTTACTAGATACATACTCTGTAAGTATGTAAGTAATAATACTCTATGAGGAATACGTATCCAGTAAGAATACATTTTTCCTCCTTGACAGGTCAGGTTGATTACTATTTACTCAAGAATAATATAATAACCACTAATTTTGGATCTACAGACTTGTATATCCAGTGATTGACCATGCATAGAAGATGTGACTATTATAACTTCTTATTTTTCCTAAATTCTGCTTTCTTCATCTTGTATGGATATACAGAATTGGACATGTCCCCAGACTTAACCTACTCAATAATTCTTTCTGCTTCTAATGTTCAACATAGACCATTCCTCCTCTCCTTAATGATTCCTCATTATTCTTTCTCCTGGACAAACGGCATCACATTGCATCTCCTCTCTCTCCTCTGTCTATGCTGCATTATTTCTTTCCTGTGTCTTCTATGCCTCTTGTTCAATTTTTTGGAACCCTCTCTTAGGACTGATGGTAATTTAAAGAGTTCTCATTGCAGAGGAGACCGCTGAAAGAACATTTTAATATAGAGACACATAATGATAGAAACCGCATTATAATTAAACTCCATTGTCTCTTTATCTTTTTAGATTATGGACTTTTTGATGTAATGGGCCGTGTCAAATTTATCTTATATCTATCTTTAATATTTTTTCTGATTATCAATAAATATCACTACATGTTGATTCCTGAGCAGATACTGAATTCCTATTTCCTAAACGAACGTGATCTTTATGGCTACAATTACAAAACCATTATTATGCAAGTCTTGATAATCCTTTACTTTTTTCTCTGATAAGCTCTAGTCATCAGCAAGAGCTGATCTGAGTAAGATCACAAATTCTAAAATAGAATCCAAGGTGCTTTTTAAAATTAGCATAATATACTTCACAAATTCCACTGTAGACTGTGCTTTTGAAATGCAAAGATGCAGTGCGGTAAAGGTAAGTTTCTCAGAAGTAATATAAGTAGGCAAATTACTTCTCCAGACAGAAGGCAGTTTCTTTCCTCAGATTTTACTTTGCTGTTGGTCTAAGGATCAGAAAGCCTGGCTTATCCTTTTGGTTCCTTTATATACTATGTAGATAACTTAGGAAATTTTCTTTGAGGCTTAGTTTCTTATTAACAAATGAAGATGAAAATAGCTGGTGTGTTTGTGTCACATATATCTGGTGATGCTCAGTTGAGCCGATGCGTATCATACTGCTTGGAAATATATAAATTATGGTGGAAATGTGAAATATTATGGTTAAGTTAGATGTATTACTTTATTATCAAGATCAAAATTGAAGTAAGTCAATATTCAGCTTTAAAAAATAGATTGCCTCTCTAAATTTATTTGATAAAGTTTTCTTACCAATAAATATATTACCTGAACAGTAGCTGACTTATTCTTTTTGTTTTATTACTTAGAGCCAAAGTGACCTTATATTGGTGTAGCCAATGTGCATGCTTCGTTCAGCCTCGAAATCTGTGTGTATTAAATTTCCATGCAGGAAACGCTCTTTCACCCTCACCCACTTGGGTACCAGCGCACCATTTCTCAGAATGCATTTGCATGTCACTTCCTCAGGGAGGCAGTCCTCCATCCCACAGATCAGGTGCGGTCCCCCAGGTCATTGCTCTAACAGTGAGCTGCATTTTTCCTCCTTAATCTATACCACAATAGTTCTTAACTTTTGGAGAAATTATCTGTGTAATCACATTTAAAAATTTATATCCTCATCCTTATAGATGAGCAGCGGAAACAATCACTGATTTCCCTCAGAAGGTAAGATGGTGAAATTTCATAAAGAACTCTGCTCTAAAATACTCCTTACCATAAGCGTTTAATATCTGTTTGAAGGTAGGATTTTGATTTTATCCAATGTTCTAATTGTTAGATTTTGATAATTCATGTTGTCTTACTATAACCTGGCAGAGAATGTAACTTTTTGGCAATTAAGTGAATCTATAAAGTCCCTCTGTAAACCGTCTGGAACTGTAAAAATATGCCTATGAAAAATACAATATAATGTAGCTGTTACAAATTAGATTAATGTTGACTCTCCTCAACTAATCCCTACTCAGGATCAAGGGCTCATCTAGATATATACATATATGTATATATAATTTTTCCTATATATTTGGAGCCTAATATATTTATTTGTAGATTTTTATCATTTATATAAAGAGTCATCAGTTTGAGGTAGATGTTCCTACTACTACAACTACTATTTTTTTTTTTGCAGTATGACAGAGACTTCTGGCACCCTCCAACCTCGTTTCCTTCCACAGTAACAGGACTAACGGTGGCACACAGCTAGACTGCGTTTCTCTGGCTGTCTTTAGATATGGCCTCGTGGCTATTTCTCCCCAGTGTCTTGTGAGCCGTCCTGCTTCGTAGCTTGATTTTTCTTGACTAGGACGGACCTTCAGCGCTTTCTTCCTCTGGACCTGGTGTACGACAGCCTGGCCTTCACCCCCCAGGCGGAACTTGAGAACAGGAAACCAGAAGCAGCCTACCCGGATCCTCGTATGGAAGCGGGCCTCCTTTTGTCTAGGAACATGCATGGGAGTGGAAAAGGAATTGTTCTATTTGAGCTGCTGTACTGTGGAGTCCAGTTTTCCAAGTTCACTGTCCTACATAAGGTAGGCTCAGAGGCTTCAGTTGACTCCTAAGACCACCAAGTGTCACCAATCTCAGAACTGCTTGGCTCAAAGCCCACCTACCGCCAGGAACCTCTTGAGCAAACACAAATTAGGAGGATCTTTTAATACGTGTACCTATGTAAGCATTGTAGAGCTCTTCTACTTTTTATGTGATTTTCCCCTTCATCTTATTTTCTGGGTGTCCCAGTGTTTCAATATTCATCCCGTCATTCTCTCAATTCATGTTTACTAAATGCCTACATTTTTGGATTAGTTTAGTAGTCGCTACACTCACTGAACTGGTTCATAATCAGGGGAAGGGACAGGGCATGCTACGTAAACATGAAAAACAATTTAAAAAATGATGCATACCTTAAAAAACCGCAGTGAAAGCTTTGAATGCTAAAAGAAGTGCCTGTCATGTTTATGTTAATATTAGCTGATGATTAATTAGCCAATATCCCGCTCGATTTATTTTCTCTCTTACAGTCAGGAAGGTCAGAGCACTCTTTGACATCTCTATTTGGGCTGGATCCAATGTAGGCCTGAAAGAGGAGGCCCCTAATGGGATTTGAGCCCTTCATCTCCTTGTCACAGTCCTTAGACATTGAGCTGTACAGTTTACTAATGAGATCTAAATTGTGTCATTAGGCAGGTAGTTTGGTTTCATTATCACCAATTCTTTCAGCATAACACCGCTACTCTTTCCAATTAACTGAGGGAAATCACTGCCAACCAGTCAGGTAATGGGCTAATGAAAACTTAGTTACTCTGAAATAGTTGGTTCAAAACACCGTAATTTGCTTAGAAAATATTTTAGAGGAAAGAATAATTCCCAGGGGCAAGCTTAGACATAGCTAGTATAAAAATAGGTCTGAGTGATGGGTTAGTTTCTTGTAAATTCAGAAAGTACAATATTTGAGAGGTTTGATGTGTTATTTTATTGTCTGAATGCTTTTGTCTGTTCTCTGATTACCTGGGAATTGTGTACTATAGCTTGCTACCCTGATGCACATTCACTCCACAGATCACACATATGCTTCATCTTACATCTTTGGAATTACCAAGAGGACATGGGTAAAGGTGAGGTAAGTTTCAAACCCATAGTTTTCTTTGTTGATCTATTAAAAAATTGAACCGAACTTTATTGTAAAAGTATACAAGCAAGAGTTTCTTGCTGCCTTCCTGTGCTGCCTCCCAGTTTCCTGTCTGCTTGTCACAAGGCAGCCTAACAACTTAGACTCAGTAGAAATCATGATAGTTAATTCTATAGAAAAATACGGACATGATTCTGTAATCCTGTGTCTGACTGTCATCGAGTTGTTCAACCTTCTAAGATAATGGCCCAAGGAGCAGCTCTTATTTCATGGTTCTAACTTTAATAAGACCAATGGTTAATCACTGTGAATAATAGAGGTAGAGTTCCTCTAATAGACTATGTTAGACGTGAGCTACTCTTGCTATGGAAAAACAACCTATTCTCAATTGCTCCAGTGTTTATGGATGGTAGGAGATTATGACAACATTTGTTTAAATTTTACTATCTGTTTAAATTTTAAAGAGCTCATATTGAGAGTTTTTACCTTATATTATAAATAAAAATAGGATTTTAGATCTTGATTCTGATGTGTGTAGAATTTGAGAGAAACAGCCTTCCTACTTAAGCTACCCTCCCTCATCCTTGTGTTTACTTTTTATAATAGATGAAAGGTGAAAATGATGACATATTCTATCATCCACCCCTTACCGTCCTTTGTGCAGTCCATTGGGTTTACCTTCCTTAAATCTTACTGATGCAGTGCTATTTTTAAAAAGGTTTCTTATATAATCCTCAATTTTCACATTCCCTTCTATTGCAAAACAGGCTATTACAGGCTATTTTAGGAATTGTAGGACATAAGTCTTTGCATTGTTAAAATTGTTTTCTTTTGAAAGAGACATTTTAGGACAAGTTCTTCAATGTCATTTTTATACTCTTTTGGGATTAAATGCTTGAGAGTCAGCAAGTTATTTATTTATGTATTGAGTTAAATAAACTAGTGAGCACAGATTACCAACTCTATAAATATAATCTCTCCTTGTCTTTTCTGTTTATGTAAAGTTTCTCTTCCCCACAAGTTTATGCAGAGAGAGATGATGGAGAGATCATAGGATTTGCTGGTATTAAGCAACAGACTTGATAAGAAGTCCAAAGTCAAACCAAGAGATCTGATGGGAATTTCTTCTAAAAAGCATATTTAATTGAGGCTTGATCATTTTTTAAAGCCAAGATGAATAATTATGTTAGGAAAATGCATCTAACAAATAAAACTACTAATTAAACTGTAATGCTGACCTTTAAAATAGCAGACATGATTAAGTGCGTATGGTTACAGTGGCCTTCCTGCCTAGATGTAATGCTTTTAAGTGTTTCTCTCCTCTCTGCTTATTGACTTTGGTTAATATATTCTGTGGATTTACACTTGATGTATTCAGGAAAGTAGAAAATAATTAACCACCACTTAGGTTACTGTCAGGAATGATGAAGTAACAGCGATCCACTAGGCTTTCATGGACTGCTGGCCTCACAACATTTTAAATCTTTAGGATCTCATTAGCAACACTTCAATTCCAGTACAGTTTCATTTTGAATGAGTCTTGTTTCCACTTTATGAAAGGGGTGCATAATTTTCTTGTAAATTTAATTTAAAAACACATTTCAACAAGAGTAAGATTTGATTGACAAATACCAGCTGCACACTTGAGACATTCAAGTTACTGAATTCCGTGAAGTGAAAGATTGGTAATGACACTACAGTTTTGGAAAGTCAGTGGACATAGGGAGCGGAAAGAATGCCTCATTTGTCTTCTGTGGATGACGCATTGGCTAATGATATTTTTAAGAATATGCAATCTACCAGGGTTATTCTTTTAGCCAAGAGATCTCTTGCAAACATACTACAAAGTAGCAACTACTACTATTTTTAAAAAGAGGTTTAGAAATCTTGGTAATATGGTTTGAATTTGTCTACCAAAGTTCATGGATTGAAAATGGTCTCTATTAAGATGGTGTTGAGAGACGAGACATTTCAAGGATGACTAGGTCATGAGAACGCTGAGCTCATGAACAAAGACCGCTGCCACAAGAGTGGGTAAGACACTGCAGCAGCGGGTTTGGGCCCCTTTCCTTCTCTGTCTCTCTCTCTCTCTCTCTCTCTCTCTGTCTGTTTTTCTCCACCTACTATTCTACCCTTCTTCTATGTGATGGTACAAACAGAAAGCCTTTGACAGATGCATGTTCCTTAGCCTTCTACCACCCAATCTTCAGAATAATAACAAATACATCTCTGTTCTTTATAAATTTCTCTATCTCAGGTGTATGGTTTAGCATCACAAAGCAGATTTAAAATTGAAAATTAGTATCAGTAATATATGATACCAATGGCCTTTGCTATAATAAATATCTGAAAATGTAGAAAGAGCTTTGGAATTGGGTAATGATGAGAGGCTGGAAGAATTTGTATATTTTATTTTTTTGGAAGGAAATGCACATGTCTCTGTAGAAATGTTTTTTTTTTTATTTTAAGGATAAAAGGAGGGAAACATTAACAGACATACAACATTTTACAACATATCACAAGCACAATACAGACAATACAGAGTTACAAACAAAGTGGTAGGGAATTAACAATGGTGGTTGTATTACATATTGATATCTTCAAAGTGGCTTCTCATGAAAACAGATATAGACATGCAATACTGGTCAACCAAAGACTCATTGACAGTTTCTTTCAGGCTGGAAGAATTTGAAGGAAGAGGCTCTGAAAAAGCTTAGATGCTTGTGAATAGAAAGTTAAAGACAATTCTGCTGAGGTCTCAGAAGAAAAGCTACAGGTAGAGCCTAACTCTAATAAGGAAACCTTGCACTGACAAGAATGCTTGTAGAAATATGGATGTTAAAGGCCATTCTGAGAAGGTCTAAGATGGCAATGAGCTATTAGATATTTGGGGCATAGAATAACAACTGCACTTGTCACACAGGTGGGAAGACCGTGTTGAAACTGTGCCTCTGTCCTTGGACTTTGAGGAATGTAGAACCTAGCTGTGATGAACCAAGGTATCTGGCCAAAGAAATATCAAATCTACAGTGTCCAAGGTGCTGCGTGGTTTCTTTCATATGCTTGCAGCAAAATCGGAGAAAAGAGAACTTGCAGACAGACTATATCATCCAGAGGGAAGCAGAAAAGAAAGATTTGAAAAATGGTCTGGCCATGTAAATAATAAAGTTTGTTCCAGAAAGAAAATTAATTATGTTTCTAAGTGACTCTTTGCCAAGATTAATGTAGATAAAAGCAAGCCCGGTTCTCTTCCTGAACATAAAGGAAGACTGTTCCTAAAGACAATCCAGAGATCTTGCAGCCCACCCTGGGCTGGAGGCAAGTGCCTGTCAGACCTCAGTATTTGCTGCCCTGCAAGTGTCCAGCGGCTGCTGCAGTGATAGCTTTGGTGGGTCTCAGTGCATCTAACTTTCTACTCTGCGAGATACAAGTAGCATGTATTAGTAGTGTCCATATAGTGCCAACTCTTGTTTGTTCTGGTTTTGTTGCAGGGCTGGGTATCAAACTAGAGCTTTGCTCATGCTAAGCAGATGTTCTACTGCTGAGCTACATTCCTAGCCCCACATAGTGCTAATTCTGTAGGAGAGTGGTGGCAAACCTCTGACACTTGTACTGCAGCTGTCTGTGTGTTATTACTGGAAGCTCTCAAAGGTTCGTCATCACTGCTGTAGGACAATAAAATGAAAAAGCTACTTCCTACATTTCAGCCTCTACTGAGATTTCAAAGGATTTACAGATAGCTTGGGAGCCAGGTGGGACTTATTGTGGGGCAGGGGCACTGCGGAGAGCCCCCGTAAGCCAATGCCTACTGGATTTATAGGAATGAGGTCACCTCAGGGAGTCCCACTGACTTGTGAACAATGGGAGTAACAGAAGTACAGAGTTATGGGTACACATCAGCCTGGAAAGCTTCAAGTATGAGATTATCCTTTGAGGTGCTGGACACACTGAGCCCAGCAAAACTAATAGTGCCGTTGCCTGCAGCTTGGGAGCCTGACCCTGACCATAGGGTGTCTGGGGGGTAGGACATGGACTAGAGAAAGATTATTGTGGAGTCTTGAGATTTAATGCTGTTGACCCTCTTAGGTTTGGACTTCCTTGAGATCACTTATATCCCGTATTCTTGTCTATTTTTCTATTGGAATAAGAACGTGTCTTCAATGCCTCTCTTCCCTTGTGTTTGGGAAGCAGGTAACTTGTGAATGCCATAGATTCACTTTTGCAGAGGAAGTGAATCTGTCATGGCTGAGTCACGCTCAAGTCCTTCCCATACCTGACTGAGATCAGACTCCAGAATGTCCTTTTGTTTTGGTGCTTGACCCAGGCAAGACTTTAGAGCTACTGAGATAAGGAGAAGGCATGCGTGAGGGACATAGGTTTGAGTGGTTGTGGTGGGAATAAAAGGATTTGAATATTTTCTCCAAAGTTCATGTTTTGGAAACTTTTCTGTGGTGTTAGGGATTGAAGCCAGGGTGTCTTGCCAACCAGGAAAGTGATGTACCTCTCCCATGCCTCCAACCCCTTGTATGTTAGATCTTTTATGAAAGGGAAGGTGGCCAAAAGACAGAGGGTAGAAAGAGGAAGGGAAAGATAAAACAGAGTAGGAACTAAGATGTACAGTATTATACATATGTACAGACTCCCTATGATAAATGTAATTATTATGTACTGCAAACAGGAGCTAATGAAATTAAATTTAAAACAGAAAGAAAAATCAAATCCCCAGCACACCAGCATTGACAGATGGGAAGTGTGTGAGTGGTAAGGCTCGTGCCTTCCCGTGTGGGTTAATGTTGTTGCTGTGAGAGCGGGTTAGTTATTACAGAAGTGGGAGTCTGGTGAAGGGTGAATCCCTCCCCCAACACACACACCCCATGCATCTCCATTACAACTTGATGCAGAACATGAATAAGAATGAGAATTAAAAGGAAGACAAAGAAGAACAACTTCAACTAAGGAAAGAAGATGCATGAAGTTTCCCACTTGAGACACTTTAGAGTCTCAGAGCGAGGCTGCTTCATAGTTGAGATATACATTTTTGTTTTTGTTTTTGTTGTTCCAATGGGGTTTAGCTATGTAGTGCAGGCTGACCTGGAGCTCACAGGAATCCTCCTGCTTCAGACTCTCAAGAGCTGGGATTATAGGTGTGCACCACCGTGTTTGGCAAAGCATACATTTTGGTTTTCTTTCAGATACAATCCATTTTAAAAATGCAAAAAAATCTTAATAGCTGCTTTCATTTTCTACTTAATGTTCTAAGAAGAGACACACTTAAAGTTGTGTCAAGTCAAATATGAATCAGCTTATAATTATTTTATATATATTACCTAGTTCATTTATTTAAGTTCTTTGCTATTCATTGCATGATTTAACATCACTGCTTTTTATATAATTGAAATAGGATTCAGTATGGAACTCATACAACTGCTACCTTCAGCTATTAATTAAGTCATTCAATTGAAAATAGAGAGATTTTGATGCTGAGTCATTTTCACTTTGTAAATCCATCAGAATGACTCATGGAGCATATAGTGGCCTATTTCATATGGATGTGGCAGAAAATTATTTCATATATAATGGTAGTTTAGCTTCTCAAGCTGTACTATTCCTACACATTTCCTGAAAATGCCTTTTTGTGTGACAGTAGCATTTCACATGGTGACTTCTGATGGGCTAAACCTCAGAGCAGTTAGCCACAAACATGTGTTTGCTCAAACATGAATTTTCAAAGAGCAGGACCAAAAACTGTGCACATTGCCACACCCATGGTGTTTCCCATGGCCTCCCAACTTACTCCTGTGTAGGAAACACTATTAATAGAACAAATAGATGAGAAAATGAACATTTCTGATGTCTTTCATTGAGATCAGGAAACTACAGTCTTCCTTTGGAAATAAATATTTGGGCCTTTGGTTGATCTCTGTTAATGACTTGACCACTAAGGCAGCGAGGTAGCCTGGACAGAATAGAAATGCATGAGTGTGCCGTGTTCCGGTGAGACTTTATAAAAACTGGTAAGGGAGGGTTTGACCACAGCCTGTAATTTGCCAATCCTTGATGTAGATTAGCAGCCCACTTATTGGGAAGATGAGGTAAATAGAAATTGAAATTTGAGAAACACGTGAAACTTTACAGGTTTTCTGGCATTTCCTCATTTATTTTAAGTGGGAAAATTAAGGTTTGGGATGAGGAAGAGGATTGCATAGAATAGCACAGGTACTCAGTCTCTGGAAAGGAAAGCGAATCCTGGTCTCCCGGCTGTTGTCCTGGCGCCATCACTGCTTTTGGTTGCTCCAAAAGTCACAGAAAATAAAGCACAATATAACAAAAATGACCCACCTGAGATTATGGAAGGATATCTTTTTGGTAGCCTGACAATGCATCTTTCTGTATGTCAATATATGCAAATATATGCTAATTTAAGTAGGATATTTGGCAGGCCTTAGGGATCCCCATTAAACGGCTGCTAAGGAAATCATCCCCAAAGAATACAAACCAGAATAAAATTGTTCCAAAGCCTGATTAACTTTTTGTTGTCCGCTCATGTATCAAATTTCCTAAGCAGAATCTCTTTGGTGTTTTTGTCCCTATTTTTGCAAAGATCACTCAGAGAACTTCCTTAGGTTCATTCTTTGCTTTTGAATAAGCAGCCACCAGGGCTCACTTGGGCTTCGCAGCTCCTGGAGCAAGGCAGATGCTGGAGGGTCTTGCAGGCGAAGCTTTTCACAACTGGTGGTAGACAAGAGCTGAACAATTTGTAACTAGTGAGTGTCAGAGATTAAAGCAGAAACTTGACTTTGGAACTAGACTTTTCAGAGCCAGAAAATAAAAGTCAGAACAGTTTTCCTGTAATCTGTTTTTGAAAGCATAGTAAGAGAGAACAAAGGCAAACTCCAAGTTTTGAACACCTGAATATGAACATAAATAAAAATGGGCCTGTACAACATTAAGTAGAAGTTCCTATAAAAGAATTTTAACAGCATGACTCTGATAAAAATGGTAATGATAATAATAACCACAAAGAGTTACAAAGGGCCCATTATATGGCAGATACAAGTGCTTCTATATGTACTACTTTACACTGTATTTTGTATAAACATTTCAAGAATTCACTACACAGAATAAATTCAAAATTTTTATCGAATAGAACAACATTCCCCACATGCATTTTTTGGTATCTTCCTTATTTTCTTGACATATGCCCTGCACATTAGGTGTTATCTGGTATTTTAGAAAACTTACTAACTTCTTTGGATCAATAATGCTCAGGTGCTGGAAATAAATTTAAAAATGAAATTCCCTTTCAACTTTTGAGAAACTGACTTCCACCCAAGGAAAACAGCTTTCAACTATTTTTAGCCTAACTGGAAGGAATAGAGATTAATAAGGCCTATGTTGAACCCTGAAATAGTTAACTCACTAATTAAGACAGCCATACCTACTGGGTAGTTTAATCCTCACATTCTATTCAATTTCACTTAATACATGGGCACTGTCACAGGTATTGTTAAATAAAAGGGTCCATTTTAGATAAATATCCTTTTAAATTTTAGCTACATTTATAGAAAAGGGAAAATAAACACCTATGGTGAATTTATTCTAAATATAGAAGAAAGACATGTTTATTTGTATGAAGGAATGGAGAACAATCAACTAGAAATGTAGTAAAACCAAAAAGACACTGAAAAGAATCAAAGAGAATCAAAACTGAGATCAAGGCCTAAAAGTGTCAAGAAATCACCAGGAAAATGTTTTCGGTAGGGTAGTACTTTCAAAAAAGTCAAATTTTGGTGTCTACCTAGAAAAGATTGTGGGACAAGAAGGAGTCATCTACATGGCTTGCAATGATTAGAATCGTTCTGCGAGTAGCTTTAGAAGTGATAGGGGTTTGAGGGGTTTAGACTTTCAAAATCTTCATCCATTTTAAATGCTATGTCTATCATACTTCCTAATTTAAATTAACTCTTTCAGGTTTTATACAAGTGAAACAATGCGGTGCTTGCACATGCAGGTCTGATTTATTTCACTTATAAGTATGGATCATTTACCTATAAAGGCCTCGAGTTTATCTTTCTTTATAGCTGAGTAATATTCCATTATATAAAAGTACTATGTAAAGGCCTTGAGTTTATCTTTCTTTATAGCTGAGTAATATTCCATTATATAAAAGTACCACAATTTTCTTATCCAACACTCAAGGGTAAAGGGCAACTGGGATGTGGGAAAAGAGAAGGGAAAGAAGGAGAAATTTTGTATGTATGTATATACAGGATAGTTAACATAGTTGTTCCACTGTCTTCTATTTCTTTGCTGAAAAAAATTGTCAATGAGTCCTTGATTGATCAATATCACATGTCTCTATCTATTTTCATGAGAAACCACTTTGAAGATATCAATATGTAATACAACAAGCATTGTTAATTTCTTGCCACTTTGTTTGTAACTCTGTAGTGTCTGTACTGTTCTTTTGCTATTTTGTAAAAGGTTGTCTGTTAATGTTTTCCTCCTTCTATTTTTAAAATGAAAAAAAGAAAATAAAAAGGCTATGTCTACAAAGACATCAGTAGGCACTCCTCAACATGAAATACTTGTAATTTTAGAATTTCTTCTTTTGATATTGCTATAGGGGAAAGAAACTCCCAACCTGAAAGATATCTGGGATGAGTTCACGTTTTCTAAAATCAAAGAATGAATTTTGGGAACAGCGGAGATTCAGAGTGAAATATATTGATTGGAGAAAAGAAAGCTTCTGTCCGAGAGAGGGACAGAAGGGGCCCTAATGGGTTGCTAAGGAACCTGCCTTTCCTAGGGATTTTACAGAGCAAAACCACAGGTGAGGTGGATCTAAGGTGGAGAAAAATAGGAAATGGCAAGGTGGGTATGATGGAAAAAAACGATGGTCAACCAATAAGATTACGAGTATAACTGCCCAGGTAAAATTAATTAAATCAGGATCAAATGGGGAAGAGAGTCACATAGCAAGTGGACGTGAATACAGAACAGGCACTTTTCCTGTAGGGGGTTAGGTAAGAGACTTCCTGACTTTTTAAAGGTGATTGATACCTATTTAGCATATCAATCCCTGAGGTCCATTCTAGGGAAGTGTGTCGGTGCGGTTGTTTTATCTTTTGTCTTGAGGTCTGGCCCACAGCAGGAGTGCCTGTCTCTCCCACAGTTGCAAGGTATCTTGTCTTCCATACTGCCTCCTTCCAGGGTCTGGTCCTGTCTGCCTGCCTGTAATATTTCTGTCTAACTCAGCTGCCTACAAGGTACTGTGCTGTTATGGTTGAAACATTGTGTCAACTTGGGAAGTCTAGAGGTTTGGCTAAGTGACTCAGCAGGAAGCCAGG
>NW_004955435.1:6435835-6449737 GCF_000276665.1 Chinchilla lanigera
TAGGTGGGGGTAGCCTGTTTACAATGTAAGGCAGGGAAAGAAGCTGCTTGCCGCCATTCCTCCGGTTTTGCTCTGGCTGTTTGCTGTTTGGCTGCCGTTCCCCCCTTTGCTCTTGTTGCTTTGCTATCTTCTGCCTCGGAGCCAGCCAAGTATGGACTGAAACCTCCACAAACTGTGAGCTAAATAAAGCTTTCCTTCCTTCATTTTGGGCTTTGGGTATTTTGTCTCAGCAACGAGAGAAAAGTAACCAAGACATGTGCATACACTATGCAGAAGGGATGCAACGTAGGAAAGTAATCCTTGTGAATCACTTTCAAGCTTTGGTTGATGAACTGAACCATCCATCTTTAGGGACATATACATCTTAAAGCATTTTAAAGAAAACAGAAGAATCTGTGGGATTAATTTGAAGGATAACCTACACCTCTTTTTTTAGAGTTACTGTATCGATAATTGTTTGGACCAAACTTTAGTTACACATATCTTTTTGAGCTATTTTTGCACAGGTTCTTAAAAAGCATACTAACTAACACATTTTGCTTACTGACCAGAGAGAGCATGCAGATTTCAAGACATTATCAAGTATCTCATTGCAGGCTCTTTGCTTAATTTCAACACAGGCTTGAGAGGTGGTGCTGTGTTTGGCTGTTTCATTCTGTTATTCTTGCAGCTTTGATACAATAAATTAAATTTTAGCTCATAGCCAAAAATGTTCTTAGTACCTGGATTTCATTTGTGTTTCAGAATTTTGGGAAAAGACATTTAATTGACATATATCGCTATTAATAAAGAAAATTGGACTTTAAGATATGTAAACCTCAGAGAAAGAAGCCATCTTGGTATACTGTACTGTTAGCAGCTTTCGACTTCCAAAGATGTGACCCCTTGGTAAGCCTTCTGAAAGTTCATTCATTATTAGGACATAAGGCTGAAATACAGAGGTTTCTGGCCTTTGGGATTTGAAGGCGTTACCTTTTTTTTGAGAAAATCTGGAAACACGTTGCCCTGTCGATGTATTATTTTAACAAAATGGTAGACAGAAGATGTTTTCACTTACCCAGAATTATTGACTTTCTCTTAGGTAACAGGAGCTTTTTCCTCATTGCTATCCCATCGTTCAAAATGGTGAGACTCTTTGGGCTTAGGGATGGACATACAGACCACTGCACATGGCTGTTCTGATTAATTCAGACTTAATTTTACAATGTAGCCACAACCAATAAGGTTTTGTGGCATTGCTAGGAAGAGAAAATTTTTCTTTTCCACTAGTAGTATTAAAAATAAGAGTGACATGAATTTAAGTCTTCTCAGGCCATCATGCCAAATCTGTGAATACAATCCTTTTTTATATAAAAAGCAGCAGAGCCAAGAGAGGGAGAGAGACCAAGTTCTGAGAACCAAAACTGAACCCTGGATGCAGCTGAATTTTTAACTACGTCAATGGATTTTTTTTTTTTTTTTTACTACATGAGCTAATACATTCCTTTTCGTTTAAACTCCAGTTAGGTTTTCGCTGCTTGAAACCAAGAGGGAACTGAATGATGCACCAGCAAAGATCACAATAGCCACCACTTTTATCACTATTAATTAAATTTTAAAAAGAACATTTTCAATAAAAAGTTACAAAGAAAAAAGAAACTCCCTTAAAAGAAAATTATTTTGTTTATAAAATCATTCAATGTAATGTTCTAATTTCTTAGCTGCAGATGAAAACTTTATCACATGGCTCATCTACTAGGACAGTAATTGAACTGAATGAGACTCGGGAAAGAATAGTTTAAGCTTCAGACCTACCATAAGTATTATATATGGTTAGCGAGTTACCTAAATTCCATACATCTGTGGCCCTTACATTTTCAATGGGAACAAATGATTTTTACATCCCATATACTAAGTATGAAGAAAAAGCTAGGCCGATTTAATGGCCAAAGGTTTTAAGTCATCGTACTGTACACTTATTAATTTCTTACCTATGATTATGATTGGTTGGAGAAATTTTAATTTATTCTGTGAGTGACTTTAGCAAGTTAGGCTCTTTCTTTGCATTTGTGCAGATTCTTTTAAAGCATAAAACATTTGTTGAGCTCACTACAATATATCGTTTCAAGGTTTTATGCTAATATTTTCATGCAATTTTATTTCAATGTTATAAAATGCACATTCATCGACTATGTTAGAGTTAAAGGAAACAAAGTGATTTTTCAAAAATATTCCCATTGTTTGAAGAAAAGAACATCTGTTTTATGGGCTAATTTTGTGATGTGGATCAAGCTTTTTTTTTTTGGTCCCAGCTATGTTTTGAGGGATTGGTCAATGAGCCATACCATAAACATTGTTGAAATGGGATTCTTGTTCATGAATAAATCTGAGTTTTTTCTGTACTCTCAGCAGATTTTCTTTTTTAAAAACTAGAGTTGATTTTAAATGTGCTTTATAGCCAGAATGTAAAAAAAATAACCTTCCTTTAAATCATTGGAACAGGCAAAAAGTCTGACTTAGAAATGTTCAGTGCTGCCCTACCGGGATACTACTGTCCAGTACTCTTAGACCTGAGGACTGAGCTAAGCTTCTGCAAACTGGAGTCTAAAGGAGAGAAGTGTGGGTGTGTTTCTGTGAAAAAGAAAATGCTGGGGCTGGGGATTTAGCTCAGCGGCAAAGCGCCTGCCTGGCAAGCGCAAGGTCGTGAGTTCGGTTCCTGGTACCGGAGAAAAACCAAAAAAAAAAAGAAAATGCTTTGTATTTCAGGAGTTACATTACACCCAGTGGCATTTGGCAGAGGAAAAAGCAACCAGCAGGAATGCAGATAACGCAATCGCTGACTTCTCTTGTGGGTAAGAACACTGCATATCCTGATCCTGTGTGGTCTGTGGGTTTAGAACGTCTCTGCCTCAGCAGCCAGGCAGGTGAGCGGCTGGTGCTCTTCATGTGGCTTTGAACTTCCTTGTTGCAGGGAGCAGGGTAATGGGCTATTTTCCACAATTTATACCAGCAAAGGGAAAATAGTAGTTTCTCCTTCAGAAAGCTACTGAAATGTTTCCTGCAATGAGCATGTTTGGTAACGATAACATCATGTACGTGGCCATTTAAATAATTTGATCAACACCTGAGGGGCCCAGTGTTGTGAAGTGCTAACGCTTCATCGGGGGGATTGATACAGGGGAAAGAATCTCCCAACCTGCTAGATATCTGGTATGACTTCCTGTTCTCTAAAAATCAAAGAATGAATTCTAAGAACAGCAGAGGTTAACAGCAGAATATATTTATTAAGGGAAAGAAGACTTCGGTCCAAGATAGAGACAGAAGGGGTCATGAGTGGGTTGCCAAGGATCCTGCCATTCTTGGGGATTTTAGAGCAAAACCACAAGGTGAGGTGGGTCCAAGGTTAGGAAAAATGGGATCTCACAAGGTGGGCATGAGGTGGCACAAAACAGTTGTCAAGCAGTATGATAATGAGTTCAATTGCCCAGGTAAAATTGATTAAATCAGATCAAATGGGGAAGCGAGTCAAGTAGCAAGCAGGCATAAATACTGAACAGGGGCTTTTCCTGTAAGGGGTTGGGTTAGTGGCTCTTCCCGGCTTTGTCAAGGTGATAGAGACCTATTTAGAATATCAGTCCCTGATGTTTATCCTTAGGGACCTATGTGGGTGCACTTGTCTTATCTTTTGTCTTGAGGTCTGGCCTACAGTGGAGGTGCCTGCCTCCCCCACAGTTGCAGGGTATCTTATGTTCTGCACTGGCTCCTTGGAGGGCCTGGCCCTATCTGACTGCCTACAATATTTCTACCTAACTCAGCTGCCTACAACAAGATGTAAGCACCTACTTTAGGGCACAGTTCGGATGCTATTTGCTTTTAACAGTTTCCTGAATTGACCTGGTCTACTAGTTACACCTGCACTGTCTACCTTCTGTAGCCGTAGCTTTGCTTGCTGATGTGGATATAGCTTTGAGGGCTTTAAGAATAAAGAAAATCCTTAAGGATAAAACACTGGGAGCTTATGCTATTTTGATAGCCACACTATCTTGACTAGCTTTCACTGACTAGTTATCACTAACTAGCTTTCATTGACTACCAATTATTCAGGGCAACACAATACCTGAATCAAACTAAAAACGGGACAGGTTTATTTTGGCCCAGGGTTTCTAAGACTGCACCCAATGGCCATTTGGCTCCATTGTTTAGGGACCTGGTGGGGAGTATGTGGTTGTGCAAAGCTGTTCATCTTGCAGCCAAGAGGTATAAATGGAGAGAAGAAGAGACTGTCATTCCTTAATCCCCTTCAAGAGCATGTCTCCAGTGACCAACACCCTACACTAGCACCCCCCTGCTTAAAGATTTCTGCCACCTTCCTCCACTGCTAAAATGACGACTAAAGCTTTAACACACAGGTTTTGGGGAGGATTCTAAGCCCTTGAGGTCCAAATCTTAGCTCTGAGACTAATTAAATGTCTTTGGAAAAACTGACGTAGTCTTTCTTGGCATCAGGTTCCTCACATTGTAAAATAGGGAACTTGCCTCAAAAGCTGTTTGTGAGGATTAAATGAACAAATATAAATTGAAAGTGCCTGGCATATTTTAAGCACCTTATTAATTTCTTTAATGTAAATTATTATTAATTATGGTTCAATGTTGATATTTCACTCAGTCTCTTTTCTTGCTGATGCAGAAAAGTCAGTGATATGGCTATTATCATACAGTTGATTCTTGCTATGCTTTGTGTGTGGATGTCTCCCCAAAGCCTCAAAGTATGGGTGTAAGCTTCTAGAGTTTATGACTGATCCATGGTCCAATGCTGGGATTGTGGGTATGAGAGCTATACCTGCCCTGGGATGGGCAGTTTGCATACAATATAAGGGAGGGGAAAAGTCTTGCCCTCTGCCGCTCCTCTCTTTTTTGCTGTCTTGCTTTTGCTGTTTTCTGCTGCCTTGAACTGTTTCCCTCTGCCATGTGCCACTCTGCCTTGGAGCCAGCAGCGTATGGACTGAAACCTCTACAAACTGTGAGCTAAATAAACCTCTCCTTCCTTAATTTTGGGCACTGAGTATTTTGTCTTAGCAACAAGAGAAAAGTACTCAGGACAACTCTGAAGCATTTATTGCCTGCATATTCTCTGTTTATATTATCTTAGGTACTACTGAAGGGAGAAAACCTGGTTGTTAGCTCTTGAGTGCATATGATAATGTTTGAAAGAGGGATACTTCTACACATCAAAATTACAATTGGTAGGCTTCAAAACACCTTTGCAATTTGTTTTGACTGAATCAGTTGTCAGCAATTAAAATGTGTCCAACACTTGTTGCTACATTGAAGACACAGGGCAAATAAATAGATTCATAGACTTTCTCTGTGCATTGAACCTGGTCCATCTTAGTGCCTTCTCTCTGTGCATTTAAGCTTAAAATAAATGCACCATCTGGTTCTCCAGACAATAAAATACAGTAAATACTTGTTGAATAATTGTCATTTCAATTTTTAAAGGACTTCCACATATACCTTGTTCCCTAGGGTTTCTGATATTCCATTATTGTCTATTTGGGCTGGATTGTCTTCACTGTGGAGGACCGTCCTGTGGATATAGGACACTAGCAATGTGCCTGGTCTCTTTTTACTAAATCCACTCCCCTCCAGTTATGATAACCAAAACTATCTCTACAAATTGTTAAATATCATGAGGCTCCAAACTGCCTTGATCTGAAAACCATTGATTCTCACTTCACCCTCTAACTTTCCGGTGTGGGGGATGGGGGTATTGGATTCCCAGGTTATAGCTGAGAAAACGGAATTTCCGGGCATTTAAAATGGCTTATGCAGTGTCTTCTAACCAGAAACTGCGAAAGACAACACTGCGAAAGTCAACACCAGGCACATGGGGAGAGCTCCCGTGGGGACACAGAGGGGCCGTGCAGCCTGGCACCACACTCGCTCCAGAGCAGCCGGCTCATAGCAGCGCTCCAGCTCTAAAACTGCTCTTCGGGCCATCTTTGGAAAGACTGTGAAATGACCGCAGTGATCATTTTGTGGATCAAAAATACTGCCAAGGAGAATAGCTATTTACTTATAATCCAACAAATTGTGTTTTATTTAGATAGGAGAAGTAGCTAGGTTCAGTTTTCCTGCCTGTGGACATGGATCCTTGATGTAGAAGGAAATTCTGATTTTTTCTATATTTGTGATACCCTAATTCCCTTTTGTTTCTGTGGAAGAACAAAATATTCAAATCTCTCCTAGGGGGAAAAGGTAAGGAGAAGAGTGCCTGATTCTAGAGTCCACTGTAAATCATTCGTGCAGACTGGCCTGTGAAATACAATTGCTGTTGCTTCCAGGCGGTTTTACAGACATGGAAGATCTAAATTTTACATAACTGTGAAAATAAATTAGGGCCTTCTTCAGATGATGTTCCCCGAACTATAAATCTCCTTTGCAGTTTCAAATTCTATCTAAACAACTTGGCATTAAAATTCATTCAGTAAGATAAGCTGAGCTAGAGCGGATGTAAGCAATGATCACGATTAATAGAAAGAGGCCAGAGAGAAAGAGATGCATAGAAGCCGCGGCCGGGGAATGAGAAAACTGGAGGGAGATTGAGGACACCCCGAAAATCAACACAGGAGTGTGATTAATGTGAAGAACTTCCTGAAAATGAGAGCAATGAGAACTCCTGATTTTAAATCAGGTTATGTGAATCGTGGCGAACATAAGAGCACCCAAGACAGATTTTAGCTATGAAAGTGGACGCTGATTGAAAAGGCTTGTAAGAAAGTTTATCATTATTTTCAAAACTACTAGTACTGCCAATGAAGTAGTCACTGTCTCAAAAACTAAAAGCAAAGCAAAACAAAAGGAGTCTTGGGCTGGGGATATAGCTCAGTGGCACAAGTGCCTGACGGGTAGGTGCGAGGTCCTGAGTTCGGTTCCCCATTCTTGGTACCAAAACAAGAAAAGAAGAAGAAAAAAAGGAGTCTTGCTTGCTAAAATGAAAATTATTCTTCTCCTGTCTTCTTTGCATCTCATGGTAAAGAGTAAAAGAGAAGCAAGCAGAACTCTGTAAACTCCTGGTAAAAACTCCCTGTCTCCTCACCCACTGCCCAACATTCACAGCCTGTGATCATCAGGTCTGAACTCTTTCTGGCCCAAAGCACCAGAGGTTCTCTTCCCAATTCCCTATTATGCTGCATTGCACTTTCATGCTTCTGATCCCACCTAGAGAGACGTCTGCAGTGCAACATGGTCCTCAAACATATTTGCGTGGAGGTGTCTATTAAGTCTCTGCCTTAAGCATGTCTTAAGCAGGTTGCTTGTGCTCTCATTGTTGAGCTGGTAGAGTTCTTTCCCTCTGTATTTTGGGTCACAGTGTCCTATATCATGATATTCTCTTATCTGAGATATCCTTTGCAAATATTTCCTCCCAGTCTACTGCTTGTTTTTCATTATTTGAGAGTATCCTTCACAGAGCAGAGAGCTTTAATTTTAATGAAATTTGCTTATCGATTCCACCACAGATTGCCTTTGGTGTCATAACTGAGTCACTGTGAAAGAGGAGGTTCTCTACATTTTCTCGTAGGATATGTTCTAGGAGTTTCATATATTTCTGCAGTCTACATTTAGATGCATAATCCATGCAGAGTCTAAGTTGTGAAAGGTGTAAAATCTGTGTCTAGTGTAACATTTTTGCATACAAATGTCTCGTTGTTCCAGCAGCACTCAATGAAAACACAGTGTCGGCTCCATTACACTGCCTTCATCCTCTGTCAAAGATCATCTGTCTTTATTTACATATTTTGCTTGCATTTTCACTCCATTCTCTGCCTTGTACCTCCATATATCCTGATGCAATTGGCCTGGAATGAGTAGCACTGCTTGTACAGTGTCTGAGGAGATTTTAGTGAGTTCTCAGGGCTGAGAACCTCTGTAAAACCTGGCTCTCCCCAAAGGACACAACTGCTCCTTTTGAAGGACAGCTATTCTCTTTCCAAATAGCTTCCAAGCACCATGCACTTGAGACAAGTTTGGACTCTCTCTGCTCTTCTCTACTATGTGTTTTCTCCTCATCTTACCAGCACCACTCACTGGGAAACTCTCGCCATCCTTCTTCACCATTCACTCTACCTCTTTGCAACATCACCTGTCAGCCCTCAAGTTCCACTCCATTCTTTCAAGATTTTATGCCCTAAAAACTTATCACTCTTTCCCAGACTACAACTTTAGATAATCTTTCAATTCTGAGTATTCCTAAGTTCATTGACTGCCTGCTTACCAGTGGCCATGACATAAAATACTTGGTCACATGCTCATACCACAGACAGTGGTGGGTACTGTATATGCAAGCTACTTTTCTGGTGGGAAACTCTTCTGTCTTCTCAGAGAGCTGGAGCCCTCCACTCACGTAGCAATTATTACATCTTGGATCAGAAATGTTCTTCAAATTCTCATGCCCTGAGTGTTTGGTTCCCCCGTGTAGCAATGTTCAGAGGAGAAGCACTTGAGAGGTGGTTAATTGGTGAGGCTCTGAATTTAATAGATTAATCCGAAATGGGCTTGTGGGAGGAGCTATGTGATAAAAGCAGTGTCTCTCGGTCACTCTTTGCTTCCTGGCTAGCATAAGGTAAGCGGACTACTCCACTACGTGCTTTCACCAGGATGGTACTATTCTTGACTCAACACACGCCTAAGTCAATAGAGCTATCCAACCATGAACGGAAGTCTCTGAACCCAGGAGACAAAATAAACCTTTCCTCATTTTAAATTATTTCTTTCAGGAGCTTTGTCACAAAAACAGAAAGATAACACAGCACTAGTTTTTTGTTTTGTTTTTGTTCAAAAAGCAAAGAATCAATTTAGTAATAAAAGAGCTGAAAAATTAAAACAATCTCCTATACATAGTGATGTAGGAGACACTATCTTTTAGTTCCAGAGCAAATATCAAATTTTATTATTACCTTCAGGCATTAGGATTTTTATATCTTAAATGATTCTTGAAGTAACTAAATCTTTTGCAGCGGATTAAATATTTTATTGTTATTATGTAATTAGATTCTGATCTAATTCATTATGAAGAGTCTGGACCTATTGCACCAGGTAGCATATCTGTATGGAAGGGATTCTTTAGGCAGTTGTTCACCTTTCCAATTAAAGTAAATGCATTTCAATCATCATGTTCTATCCAGGGAAAGGAAAAATTACTTCAGTAACGGCACTTCATATTTCTAGAGCCGCTTTCTTTTAAGAAGCTCGAAGTACTAATTTAGACCTTCAAACCTCTCTGTGAAGTAGGTGTTATTATTTCCACTTGACAAAGATATAAATGAAGTGGCAGAAAGATTAACCCACACAGTGAGGTAGTAGAGAAGATGAACATAAGTGCTCCTGCCTCAGGGAGATGGTTCTCTACACTCTGAACCAGCAATCTCACAGTGTGCACACATTTTCCCAGCGTCCCCTTGGCTTGACTCCCGCCATGTTTAAGGCAGTGGGGATTTTAATGCTTCATGAGTTAGCAGAATCTGAAGCATAGATTATTATTTTTTTCTTCAGGTACCGGGAATCGAACTCACAGCCTCACGCTTGCCAGGCAGGCGCTGTGCCGCTGAGCTAAATCCCCAGCCCCTGAAGCATAGATTATTAAAAAAATGGTTCTTATTTTCATTCTTGTATCTCACTTTCTATGAATCATTTGGGACAATTTCTAGAGTTACTTTCTTCCCTTTTATTCAAACATTTTTGATCAACATATTCTCTCTTTTTATGTAATTATGTACCCTAAGCCCAGAAAGCAAGTCTGTTTGCTTTTAATTAAGGAATGAATTGTGCATCAAAGTTTCATGGGAAGTTTCAGAACCTCTATCTAATCTTTTCTTAATGAGATGGATGTGATGGTTGTGCTGTTTGCATTAGTCAGAGCACACACTGTACATGAATTTAAAAAGTGTATTGAGCTAAGTTAAAATGTACCAGGAAGTATTCATTATCCAGGAAATGAATATTTAGACATTTTCAAGGGCAAAAAGTCTATCATTATATTAAATTACTCTGTGGAATCACCATATTTTTGCCAGAGAGCAGTATAATACCATTGTTTTTAGTTTTTCCAACAAGAGGCCTAGCATCCCTTTCAAAATATGGTGTGATTAGCAAAATCCATTCAGTGTCAGAAGGTCATGCGATAATCCATAGATATTGAATCCATTGTGGTCAAATGGATAAAATCCATGTGTGCTACTCCTTACTGTTAAGTACTTTATTAATGATCATGGACTACCACAGTAGAATACCAAGGACTGTGTGGCTTAAAAGAGAAATTTTTTTTTTAAAATCTGGAGTCTGGATGTTCACGATCAAGATGCTAGCAAGGCTGGTTTCTGGAGAGTCCTCTCCTCCAAGATTTCAGATGGCCTTATTTTTGTATGGCCTCATAGTGTCTTTCCCTTATGCTTGAGGAGAGCTACCTGCTGTCTCTATTTTCATTTTTATTTTATAAGGACATCAGTCCCTTTGGATTGGGGCACTACCATGGTGACTTCCTTTAATCTCATTTGATTAAGACTCCACACTTAGGACCACCTCTCTAAAATGTTTATCTCCAACCACAGTTGTTTTGGAGATTAAGATTTAAACATAAGAATTTTGGGGCATACAATTCATTCATTAGAAAGTAATTTCCATCTCAGTCAATAAGCCAGGATAAAAAAGGTGTATTAGTCTGCCGAAGGACCTATGTGTACAAGGATGATCTTGGTCAGGAAGGGCACAATTTAATATTTTACAAGCAAAGATATATTTAATATTTAGGGAAAAATTTCCTGAAAAGAAGATATTTTCCATAGTTCACTGCCAAATGATACTTTAAATTCCATGTTTTAATCTATTTTACTATTCACCTCCATTCACCAACAGAACTGCCATTTCAAGTTTAGGAAATTGAAGGTCTTTGATTTTGGTCTTGACGCAGTCAATGAACTTGAAGGAATGGTGAAAGACCAAAAGCAAGAAAAATAAGCTTTACCATCAATAACTCTGAGTTTAGAGCACAGGTTCTCATATTTTAGCCTAAATTGGATCATTTTGAAAACACTGATTACTGGGTTTGACCTCAGAACTTTTGATTTAGTATATCTGTGGTAAAACCACAAAATTTTGATTTTATAAATGGCTTCCATGTGAAGCTAAAGCTAGGTAGATCAGAAACTACGCATGTGAATCATATTTCAGCCATTCCTGTAACCATTCCAATACTTACTACAAAAGTTTTTATGTGACAACAATATGTAATACTGTAACAATGTAGGATTATCACACTGGTCTGACCTTCCTTGGGAACATAATTAAATTATCATAACATGCAAAGGTCATTGTGATACATTTTACTGTTCACCTGGAGAGTTTGCATTATTAAGAAATAGAATTTTCACATGCACGTGCAAGTGTGTGTGACAGAATATTGTTTCTCAGGCCTTTTAGGATGGTTGCTCCTGGCTATGTTTTCCTATTGCTTTTTGATATTTTTTGACAGGACAAAACACTCCAACAATAGACAAATTCTGGAAGTAGCACTTCCACGTCTCCTTGGTAATGCTTTTTTCAACTTCTCAGAATTTCAAACCATCAACCATTAAGTGTATTGTCATATTTTATGCTCATCCACTAGTTTATAAATCCAAACATTTTATAGTTGACTAACAGAGACCTCTAACATAAAAAATGGTTAAAGTGAATTGTATAGAATTTGAAAGGATAAAAGTGATTTAAAATGTAATAGTTATTTGGAGATTATAACCACCTCATTTTCTGTATAGATCAATAAACAAGAAGACATACTTCAAACACATAGAAAAATAAAATTACATGTAACCTAGAGAAATCATCTCTATATTTAAACAAAGATTTTGAGTCATACTGTGTTAGACATTACATCAAATGGTGAGCAAACACACTTAAATGAAACTTGATAATGTTTTTCTGAGAATTGATCAAATTTTTAAGAAGTTTACAATAACAAGGGAGACAAATTATAAATGACTATGATATACAGTACAATATGAAATTTGCTACAGTAGATATGTACACACAACAGAATAAGAACGGATAAAAGGGGGCAAATCTAGTATAAATAGGAAACTATGTCTACAATTAAATGTCTCATAAATGATGAAATAATCCCTTAAACTTATTTAAGCTATTTAAAACCATAAAAACTACACACTCAAATTTGATTAAGCTGAAAAAATAAGAATGTGTCTGTAATTTCTAAGGGATTCCTATTTCCCATATCACTGGAAGCATAGCCTGATAAGAGTTCTTGCACTTTATTTATTATGTCTCTTGCCCTCTCTCCTCTGTTCTCTCTGTTTCTAAATTATTCACATTGAAATACATGGCCATTTGCTGATGAAAGAAAGAGTACCCTGAAACAATTACTTATCAGAATCATTTAGCACTATGCCTTAAATACATATTTTGAAGTGCTCATAATCTTTTAAGCATAGATATTGTTGAATTTGGAAGTAATAATAATAAAGTTGAAGCTGGAAAGAAAAAACTACTTATTGTAACTCTTAGGGTTAGGTAGTATAATTCTTTGTCACAATTAGAACCACAGTTAAGATCTTTTGCTTTATAATATCAATAAAATTGATCACATTAATTCCTTTAAAAACTTACAACAGCTTAGTTTTGAATACACTGAGAGAAGAATAGGCTTCAGATGAGAATTTAACAGAGGTTCTCAGCCCTGAGAACTCACTAAGATCTCCTCAGACACTTTACAAGCAGTGCGGCTGCTGGGCCTCATTCCAGACCAACTGCATCAGGATATACGGAGGTAAAAGGCAGAGAATGGAGTGAAAATGCGAGCAAAATATGTAAATAAAGCCAGATGATCTTTGACAGAGGATGAAGGCAATGCAACGGAGTTGACGTTGAGTTCTCACTGAGTGCTGCTGGAACAACTAGACATTTGTATGCAAAATGTTTCGCTAGACACAGATTTTACACCTTTCACAACTTAGACTCTACATGGATTACGCATCTAAATGTAGACTGCAGAAATATATGAAACTCCTAGAACATATCCTATGAGAAAATGTAGAGGACCTCCTCTTACACAGTGACTCAGTTAGGACACCAAAGGCAATCCGGGGTGGAATCGATAAGCAAATTTCATTAAAATTAAAGCTCTCTGTTCTGTGAAAGATACTTTCAAATAATGAAAAACAAGCACTTGACTGGGAGGAACTATTTGCAAAAGATATCTCAGGTAAGGGAATATCACGATATAGGACACTGTGACCCAAAATACAGAGGGAAAGAACTCTACCAGCTCAACAATGAGAGCACAAACAACGTGCTTAAGACATGAGGCAGAGACTTAATAGACACCTCCACGCAAATATGTTTGAGGACCAGCGTTGCACTGCAGACATCTCTCTAGGTGGGATCAGAAGCATGAAAGTTCAATGTAATACAATAGGGAATTAGAGAAACCTCTGGTGCTTTGGGCCAGAAAGAGTTCAGACCTGTTGACCACAGGCTATGAATGTTGGGCAATGGGTGAGGAGACAGGGAGTTTTTACCAGGAGTTTAGGGAGTTCTCTTTGCTTGTCTTTTACTCTTTACCATGAGGTGCAAAAAGGAAGGGGAAAGAATAATTTTCATTTTAGCAAGCAAGAGTCCTTTTTTATTTTTTCATTTTTTTGAGGCAGAATCTTGCTATGTAGTCCAGGCTGGCTTCGAACTTGTGGTGATCCTCCTACCCCAGCCTTCCAAGTGCTGGGATAATAGGCGTGTGCCACCACGCCCTGCTAAGGGTCCTTTTTAGCCTCCTCACTAGGGACTAGAGATGGGTGTGAATCACAATCTGAACTATCTTTGTTTTACTTTTAAATTTTTTATTAATATCCAAAATGTCAG
>NW_004955435.1:6449837-6532283 GCF_000276665.1 Chinchilla lanigera
AAAAATGGCTTTGATTACCACATCAGGTAAAAAATTGTGAATTCTTCATTCTTGGTCACTTTTTATGCTTCAGAAACCTGTATTGCATGCAAGTGAGCACTTTAAGCTTTGAAAACTGAAGGTCTCAGTACCAAGCAGTTTATGGATGGCATCAATAAAAGTGAAATCATCTTAACACAACTAGCTTGTTAAAGACCAGCAAGGGAGAAGCTGGTCGCCCTGCTGAGAAATAAAAGTCAGCACAATTTGTCTGAGGATAAAATTCTTCAGTCTGTCTACTTGACTATCTGTAAATTGCTAGCAAAATTAGACTTTACAACTCCTATGCTTCTGAGGGTCAAGTTACAGAAATGAAAAATGTACAGTGTCACAATGTCAACATGAACTGATTTAGCAGTCTGATTTAAAAATCTGGGAAGTCAATAAAGTGAATTTAACATTTAGGTATAGAAGGTAATAATCTTTAGGACTTCCCTTTTCTTATCTTACTTTTTATAGGTTTTTTTGAGATAGGGTCTTACTAAGTATTTGAACTTGCGAACGTCCTCCTGCCTCAGCTGCCTGAGCACTGAAATTACAGGTGTGGGCCACCATGCTCAGATGGACCTCACTTTTCTTACCCTGTTTTTAAACTATGACATTTCTTTGATATTCAGATAAAACAAAACTAACAGTAACAGGACAGTGGTCAAAGGGTTCAATACATCTGATTTAATCAGACTAATACCTATACCACATATGGCACTGCTAACTTAATGCCTTCTCTATCCCACTGTATTCTATTCTTTTGGACCATTACATCACCCTTGCAAAAGCATTTACTTTTTTCACTAAAGTAATGGGTATAGGCAAATCTCTGCAGGATGCGCAGGAGTGATTACAAACGCAAGATACTTAGCGCTGCAACAGATGTTGATGATTTGGGGGAAATGCTGACTCTATATTGTGAGTCTGTCTCTCTTAGGGAAAAATAAGGTATTTCCAACTGCCTGCTAGCTATAAGAACAGAAGGCCTAAACAGCCTTGCTATCGCAGTAGAACACTAAAGTCCTGAGAAGGGGGCAAAAAGGAGTCACACAGAAGACTCATTTTAGTTCTTATCAGGAAGGGAGCAAATTTCTTCATCGGTGGTTCAATCTTTAGTTATGACCTCACAGACAAGATTAAGAGAAGGGAAAAGTACTATTGTCTGTGATCCAGTATATGTTTATGTGTAATCTGAATGAAAATAAATTGATCACAGAAGTGAAAACAATCAGTATTAATCTTTTCTAGTGCTTTGAGTTTATCATTGTTCTCATTGGTACCAGCAGTGTAGCACAAATGCAGTACCTATAGAAAGTATAAGCTCTGTCCCACTGTTACCACTTGACAGATAAAATAACAGAGGCATTTTGCTTGTGCCAGTGTACACTCAGGACACAGCATTATTTTAACTTGCTAATCAATCACTGTGTTTAAACAAACATATTTAAACAGGTTATGAATATAAATATAAAAAAGCCCCCAAATTTCAAAGTCAAGAAATATTGGAAGTTGAAGAATGAGTCTAGAGTATTGCTGATAATTGTTTATTGTTTAAACAATTGTTTGCTTCATTCCTTCCTTTGCACTTTTATTTATTTAACAGCTAAGTTTAGTAGGGAGACTACTACATTCCACACACCAATTTAAACAGTGCAACTAAAAATGTAAGATAGCTGTGGTCTCTGCCATAATGGAGTTTGTTTACTTTTTTGGCAGTGTATGCTGCATAGGAATGTTAGGGAAAATAATGAGATTTTTTTTTGTGTGTGTGTTTTTTTTCTGGTACTGGGGATTGAACTCACGACGTTGCACTTGTTGGTCAGGCGCTGTGCCGCTGAGCTAAATCCCCAGCACCACTGAGATGTGATGATACAAAATTGAGTCTTGCAGGAAGTCAAATTGAGAGGCATTTAACAAAGTGACCAGTAGAAAAAAATATGCCTGCGTTACACAGAGTGGGAAGTAGTGGGATTTTCATTCGTTGTCAGTGTCAATATCCTGTTCTCACATAATTTAAGAGAAACCTGATCAATTACTGTCATCTGCAAAATTCAACAAAGTTTTCCTTTAGTTTCTTTGCCCATTGTAACTAGCCACAAAGTTATTCAATATTCAATAGGTATATCTTGTATTTCATAGCTACATCATAAAATTTTGATGAATGAATTAATGGATTGGCTCAGCTTAGAACTAACTTGTATACAACCTAAACTTCTTATTTTAATTCTTATTAAAAGCTTTACTTTGCCTTCTTGCATTGCCTAGTTTGTTTCTGTATTCCTCATTCTGGGATGTGGCTTGTTTCGGTGAAATGGAGGTATTATGTTTCAAGATTTCTCTGGGCATGAAAAGTTTCAAAATCAGAATGAAGAAACCTCTAGAGAGCTTAAGAGCCCAAGGAGGGATTTCAGTATAGTTCAAGCTTGTTTATATGATAATAACTACTCCAACTTGTTTTGGGGATTCATTAGAGGAGGGTTTCCCACTACTGCTGAGATGCAGTAGGAATTGTATCATTCCTCCAGAGTAACATACTCAGTGTGTGTGGAAGTGGTGAAATATTGTTTCAAGTACGAGCTTTATTTGAGGATATTTTGCAGCACCATTAGTCAGCCTCAGACAGAGGTTGGTCTAACAAAACAGCTCACATTTATTAGGGAAAGTAATTAATTGGACTAGAAAAGGTCAAGGGCAATGTTTTTATGTCTGTTCTATAAATATGTGAGTAAGTTCTTTCCTGAAAATCATTTCACAAATCACTATGCAGTTCTGCAGAAACAAAAGCCATTTCCTTGTTCATTTGTGTGAGTCTTGTTCTACCTTAATTTTCGATGTTGATGCTCCATATGGAATTGGATGGAATGAAGGGGATGTACATTACACCCGGAAGCTGACATAGTAGTGTGAGAACACTCACGAGGTAGACATTTGATAAACAGATGTCAGAAGACTTACGTATTTACTGACAAGGAAAAGAAGTCTATGACTGGATTTACAGGATATAAATTGGGGAATAATGAAACATGAAATGATAAATGTTCGGTGGGTTCAGTCAAAGCAGCTAGATCCCCACGTAATGGGAGACAGGAGGCTGTAGCTTGCTACCGAGCAGGCATGTGTCATGAGCTTTATCAAGATGAACCCGATGGAAGAATACATATTAGACTTTATGTGGATAAACTGGAGACAGAGATATCACTCTAAAGCATTTTCAAGCATTTTACAGGTAAAAGACAGTGAGATCTCTTTCTATCATTTGTAGCATTGGGCAGGATCTATAAAGTGAAATTAAAGAAATATTTTACAAGAAATATTAGATATTTATGTTTTAGTGACTGAATGAACAGAGAGAAAGAATGTGATAAAATGTTAAATATATCCAAAATAGTAGGGACATTATTGATGAAACTAATGGTCTGGCCCGTCAGCTAACATGCGGGATATCAACAGTTTACCAGAGAGCACTGTGTTAGTACAGATACCATTCTTGACTCCAGGACACTCTGTCATGTTTAGAGGGAGACTGGTAAGCCACTAATGTATCATAGAGTGTTGTGAAGGTAATACACCTACACAAGGGAAGGGACAAATAGAAACGCTTAGAAAAGAAGCAAAAATGCAACCTAAATCCTTGAAACTTGGGAAAGGCATAGTCAGGGTGAAAAACATATGATAGACATGCCACAGGTAAAAGGGGTAGTGGGAAGAATAATGAGGAATGGAACTCAAATCTCTGTTTCTGAGGATAATGGAATTTTGGGTTATTCTGTTAGAAAGATAGAAGAGAGATTTGTTTATTTGTGGATATATTTCCTATCTGAATGTAGGTATCCACTCATATAGCTGGAGCTGTAGTTCTAAGGTTAGAAATGCAAAGTGGCTTTGTGAGTCATACAGTAATAGCTGAAACCACAGGAATGGTTAAGTTAAAAAAGCTGTGTAAAGAGGAAAGATCCATGGGTTTTGAATTGGGTTGGGGAAGGTAGGATACTGTGGTGAAGTAATATAAAGTAATACAAAATGTTTGCTTAGGTTTAACATAACATGGATAATTGCACAGAAGCTGTGTGAAATTCCCTGGAAACTGATTTAGCCAGCTTTCACTCTCATTTCTCTTTCTTGTGGTATTTTCCCACATCTGAGTCCCACCTCGAGGGCAGCCTTTATTGATCTTTCAGGAGCACAGGTCAGCAGAAGGTTAGAGTGAAAGAATCCTTGGGGCTTATTGAGGAAAGTGGTTTTATAGATTGTTTTTAAATAATCAAGCTTGTTGCTATGATAAAAGCTTAACATAGAAGCATTTTAAAATTAGATAAAGGTAAAATTGCTTTAACTGGAGGTAGTGGGAAATTCTGTGACTTATTATGTCACCCAAATTAAGTTCAGCTGTCTCTTCATGGTAGACTCAGGGATGCCTGTAGAAACTCAAGCTCTGAAGGTTAATTTTTGAAATTAAGTTTCTTGGTGCAGTTTATACATAATGATCAAGTTCATTATAGGGAATTTGTATCTGTACATGGTATACCTTGATTTGTCTTTTCTGCCCATTCCCCTCCCATCCTTCAACTCCTCTTCCTTTCCTTTTCTACAAAGATTTCTTTCAGTTTTTTCCTCCTTTTCTCATTTTTTCCTTTCCTCTCCTTTCCCCTCCCACCTCCCTCATTTCCTTTTCCTTTTGACAATTTCATCTGATTTCACAATATCTAATGTATGTTTTGATTCTTATGTACACTTTCAGTTTCTCACACTAGATAGATAATGTGATATTTACACATATATATTCCATTTATTTTACTTATGTTTATGGTCTCAATGTTCATCATTTAGCTATAAATGCCTCAAGTGTATCCTTATTTATGGCTGAGTAGTACTCCATTACATATATATTAAAAAATGTCACATTTTTATTTATACATTCACTATCTGATGGGCATTTGGGTTGCTCCCAAGATTCAGCTATTACAAATTGTTCTGCTACAAACATGGGTTCATGTATATAACTGTGGTATGATGCTCTTAATTCTTTTGAGGAAGATATTAAGAAGGTGAATAGCTAGGTTAAACGGAAGCTCAGTCCTAGTTCTGTGAGGAATCTCTACACCAATTTCCATAGTGGCTGCACCAGTCTACACTCCCACCAACAGTAGTTGAGAAGGGTTTCTTTTCCCCACAGCTCCTCCGGCATTTATTATTGGTCGACTTCTTGATGACGGCCATTCTTTCTGGGCTGAGATGGAATCTCAACACAGTTTTAATTTGCATTTCTCAAATGACCAATGATGTTGAACATTTTTTCATGTATTTATTTGCCATTTGTACTTTTTCTAGAACCATCTATTCATCTCATGGCTATTTTTGAATTAGGTGTTTAAATTGGTGGGGCGAGTCTGAGTTTTTCAATTCTTTACATATTTTAGATACTACTCCTTTGCCTGAGGAACAGCTGGCTGATATTTTTTCCCACTCTGTGGTTTGTCTTTTCAATCTGTTGGTGATTTCTTTTCTATACAAAAGCTTTTTAATAAAATAAGACCCGAGTTATTGATGCTTGGTAGTAGTTCCCATGCAAATGGGTTTTGTTCATGAAGTCTTTGCCTACACCTCAGCCTTCAAGAGTTCTACCTAGTCTATCTTCCAGTAGATTTAGTGTTTCTGTTTTAATCTTTAGAGCTTTAATCCATTCTGATTTTAATTTAGTGCATAGTGATAGACATGGATCTAGTTGTAGTCTTAGGCATTTCAACAGCCAATTTTTCCAGCACCATTTATTAAAGAGTCTGTCTTTCTTTCAGCCAACGTGTTTGGCCTGTTTTACAAAGATCAGGTGAGACGGCTGAGTGTGCTTGAGGTTGTTTCTGCATCTTCTGATCTGTTTCACTGACCCTTGGGTCACTTTTTCCCCAGTACTCATGCTGTTTTTACCACAGTAGCTTCATACCATAATTTTATGTCAGGGATTATGATGCTCCTGACTTGCCTTTGTTGCCCAGAATTGGTTTTGCTATTCCAGGTCACTTCAGGTTCCAAAAGTATGTTAGGAATGTTTTCTCTAGTTCTGTTAGGTATGCTAGTGGTATTTTGATTGGGATTGCATTAAATCTGTATAAATATTTTGGGAGTGTGGCCATTTTCACCATATTGGTTCTTCCTACACAAGAGCAAGGGATATCTGTCCATTTTATGATATTCTCTTTGATCTCCTTTTTGAGAGTACTGCAGTTTTCAGTACAGAGATCTTTGACTTCTTTTGTTAGATTGATTTATAAATATTCCTTTTTCTGATGCTATTATGAAAGGTGTTGTTTCCCTTATTTCTCTCTGAGTTTGTTATATGTGTACAGGAATACAATGATACAATACAATATAATACAATACAATACAGTGCTTTGAGTGTTATTTTTGTATCCATTTACACTATTGAATTTGGTTATTAAATCTAAAAGTCTTTTGGTGGACTTTTTGGGATCTTCTAGGTAGAGTATCGTGTCACCTGCAAATAATGATAATTTAACTTCTTCCTTTCCTACCTTTATTCCATTTATTTCTTTTCTGGTTTAATTGCTTTGGCTAATGTTGCCAGAACTATATTGAAAAGCATGTTAATAGTGGACACCCTTGTCTTGTTTCTGATTTTTGAGTGAACACTTTCAGTTTTTGGATTTTTTTTTTTTTTTTTTGGATCAGGAATCGAACTCATGACCTCAGGCTTGCCAGGCAAGTGCTTATGCTACTGAGCTATATCCCAGGCCCATTTTTGGATATTTGTGTAATGTTGGCTGTTAGTTTGTCATAGATGGCTTTTGTTAGATTGAGATAAAGACTACCCATTCCAATTTTTGGTAAGTTTTTTTTATTATCATGAACGGGTGTTGGACTTTGTCAAATGCTTTTTTTTTGCTTTTTTTTTTTTTGCATCTATTGAGATGATCATATTTTTCCTTAGGGTTTGCTAATAAGGAGCATTTCCTTCATTGATTTGCAAGTGTTGAACCATATCTGCTCCCTGGGATGAATCCTACTTAGTCATGGTGTATAATCTTGATTTGCTGTGTTCTGTTTGTCAGTATTTTATTGAAAAATTTTACATCTCGATTCTTCACTGGTTTTGATATCAGGGTAATGCTTGCTTCCAGGAATGAGTTTGGGAGTACTATTTCTCCTTCGATTTCATTAAACAATTTGAGGAGCAAGGGCATTAGATGACCTGTAAATTTCTTGTAGGATTCAGCAGAGAATCGATCAGGATCTGGCCTTTTCAATGTTGGTAGGTTTTTAACTACATTTTCAATTTCATTGACTGATATCAGATTACTTAGAAATTTTATATCTTCTTGATTCAATTTTGGTAATTCATATGTTCTAGGTATTGGTCCATTGCTTCTGTTTTCCATCTTACTAGAATAATGATTCTCAAAGTAGGTATTTATGATGTTCTGTATTTCTGGAGAATCCATAGTGATTTTGCTCTTTTGATTCCTGATTGCATGAATTTCCTTTTTTGAATAAAGTTGGCCACTGGTTTGTCAATTTTAATTAATCTTCACAGAATTAACTTTTTAATTCATTGATCCTTTGTATTGTTTTCTTAGTCTCAATTGCTTTCATTTCTGCTCTATTCTTTATAATTTCTTCCCTCATACAAAGTTTGTGTTTGATTTGTTCTTTTTTTCCCCAGAAGGTTGGAGCTATTTTATTTGTTTGAGCTTATTCTGTTTTTCTGATATGAGAATTGACCACAATAAATTTCCCTTTTAGGACTGCTTTCATTGCATCCCCAAAGTTCCAGTATTTTGTATCTGCATTACCATTTATTTGTTGATATTGCTGATTTTTTTCTTTAATTTCATCTATGACTCATTGGTTGTCCAGTAAGGTTTTATTTAATTTGCATGTGTTTACATAGAGTTTTGTGATTTCTCTTGCCATTGATTTTCAGTTTCATTGCAGTATGGTTAGATAATGTGAATGAGACAATTTCAATTTCTTTGCATTTACTGAAACATATTCTGTAGGCTAGAATGTGGCCTATTTTGGAGAATGTTCCCATGTGAAACTGAAGAGACTGTATATTTTGATTTTGTGAGTTTGAACACTCTGTAAACATGTACTAAGTCCATTTATTCAAGGGTTTGGTTCAGTTCTGGTATTTCTTTTTTTTTTTTGTCTAGTTGATCTATTTGTGAGAGTGGGTGTTGTTTCCCCACTGCAGATAATTTTTAATATTCCCTAATATATTTTTATTATAGTTGGGTTCTGTTGTATTTGGTGCATATATATTTATATGCATATATATTTATATTTTATGATTGTTATCTCCTCTTTCTGGAATTTCCCCTTAAGAAGAATGTAGTGACTGTCTTTTACCTCTTTTGATCAGTCTTGGCTTCAAGTTCACATTGTCTGCAAATGGAATAGCTAGCTACCTCTGCTTTTTTCTGGGTTCCTGTCACAGAAAGTATTGTTTTCCATCCTTTGACTTTCAATTTATGAATTTCTTTTTGAATTAAGTGTGTTTCTTGTATGCAATCTATTGTTGGATCTTGTACTTTAACCCATTCTTCCAGTATATTTCCTTTGATTGGTGAATTCAGACCATTTACAACTGATATGTATTGGCTTATCCTTGTCATATTATTTTCCTGCTGGTGGTCCTTTGTCTTTTCCCTCTGTTTAATTGCTTGCCCTGCCTGGTAGGTTTTTTCTAATGATATTCTTGAAATTGTGCTCACTGTTGTGTCTTTCTAGAATATTCTTCAGAACTCTGTGTAGACCTGATTTGGGTGGTCATGAATTTCTTCAGTTGTTCTTTGTCATGGAAATATCTTATTTCTCCATTAATTCTGAAAGTTTTTCGGGGCACATCAATGTGGGATGCAAGCTGTTTTCTTTCAGGACTTGGACTACTTCATTCCAAGCTGTCCTTAACTTATAGGTTCTGAAAGGCAACTTTTGAAGTCTACTGGTAGCAATAAGTGCTTTTATTTACAGAAAACAGGATATTTACTGAAGGACATACCTTTAGATTGGATTTTAGAATTAATATTCTGTCTTCTGGTAGAGTTGTTTATACTATACAAAGAAGTGCGCTTCAACCATCTTACTTAATGGGTATTCCTAAATGCATGTATGTAGCATGATTGGCTGATTATTCACGGAACATTAGGTTTCTGATTGAAACAGAGGTTTCTGGTTTCTCCTTGAAAACAGGCCGAGACAGGGAGTAAAGTTCAAGAGGAGGATACCATTCTGTTGCCTTTTGCTGGCCTGCTAGCACACATAGCTTTGTTAAATCGCACTTGTTCTACCAAAGACAGAGCATTTGTCTAAGAAGAGTATTTATAGTGAAAGAAAATGCAAAATAGGGACCCAAAAGTTTAAATTTGAAAAGTTAAAATGAATTTTGTTTCTAAAAATGGATGTTATAAAGGAAAATAAGTATGGGAACTCTTTGAAGATACTTCATCACTGCAAGAAGTAAAAGAAAATTCATCTAAGAGAAAGCATTAAGCATATTTAAGTTTTTGACACTTTCTTATGTATTTTAATTAGAAATAGAATTTACTTTAATAAGAAATAGAAATTTATTTTCAATCAAACAAATTTGCAAATTTTAATTTCTCATGATGTTCCCAGAATCCAATAGAGATTTCGTTATTTATGATGTGACCATTGAGTCTTATACCCCTTTATTACTGTGATGTTATTCTGTGTCGGTCACAGTGCTTCGGACCAGTATATAAAGAAAATAACTCATTGACCCCAGTCTTGATTCCACAGTAATCTGAAGGGAACAAATTGCTATAATCCAAAGGGATAATTTTGACAATGTAAATACAGTACAATTGGCACACAAAAGCATGACCTTAGAACGGCCCTCAGAAATGAGATGATATTTTATGTGAATTGCGAAACATGAAATGGAACTTAATCAAACAGTAAGAGATCAATCTCCAATATAAATTTTGAAGGATAAGAAGATCTGTACTATTTCTTGTGTCTTGAAAAATAAGGGCTTTCTTAACCAAGGAACACTTCATAAAGTCCATGTTCATGGAAGTGGTACTTCGTCAAAGGAAAAAGAAAATTTGATCAAACAGGAAAGAATCAGAGGTCAGTAAATAAAAGATGCATTTCCAAGCAAGGTATTCTAGATGTGGTGATGGAGGCCAGTGGGTTGACTGAGCTGAGGACAGCGGGTTATGGGTTACCAATCAAGTTGGAAGGTAATTGTTGAGAACAAATATCTGCATTAGGCATTGACTTATATTATTCAATTTTATCTTTACAAAAAATTGGATAATGTAAGAAATGATATACCTACTTTCTAATGATGCTTTGCATTCTAAGAGTAGCTTTTGAAAGATGTCAATACAGACATTAGAGAGAATGAAAATATTTATTTTAGTTATATTTTGTTAATGCTGGAATGGAATATAATGCATGGATTTTTTCAAGTCCTCTGTGAGGAAAAAAGTAAAGCTAAACATTACAGGCAGTTTCATTTTCTCACTCAGCATGACTCTATCTGTACAAGCATGGCTGGAGTTTTGTGTGTTGTGTTTTTAAATAAGAAATTTAAAAAAAAATTCTGAATTTGTACTCTAGATCATATGCATGTCAACTACAACAGTTTCCAATCGAAGGGAACTGTTAATACCTTTCTTTTCTGCTTAATTGCTGCTTCCATAGTTCATTTTAGAAAAGGCTTTGCATTTATATTTGCTGAAGCATACTGCATCTACTCTAATCCAGTTAGGGTCTAACAGTGCTGACAAAAGGCTGCATTGGAATTAGAAGAGAATGTTCTCCAATCTCAAATAAATGTAAGACAGGCCCTATAATAGAAACTCTCTGGTCAATAAATGTAGCAGAAATGTGCTAAAAAACTGCATCACAGAACAAAACTGGATACAGTCCAAATGTAATAAAACTCTCTTCAGAGCTTTTAATTGGGAACAATTTAATCTTCAGTTCTAAAGAGAAAAACCTTAAAGATAATACTGGAATGCCCATTTCTTTCAGTAAACAAGCAAACTGACATTCCTCACAGCTTCAAGAATGATCACAGACATTCAGTGCTTGTTATAAAAATAATAGTATTTAATTCATTGTGATCAAATTATGACTGGATTTACAGAATAATGATGTTTTGGATCATGGCTTTTTTTGAAAATCTGGTAAGATTTGCAAATCCTCTTCCAGAGAAAATGAACAACCACTGGTACACATTAAATTTGGCAAATATCATCATGAGTATCAACTATCCTTTGATCTCCAGGATAAAGAACTAAATATATCAAAACCATGAATCTACTAACATAAGAAATTAGAAATATTTGATTGATGAGTTTCTAGGAATAAAAAAAGATGCCAAATTTTTTATGTGGATCAAATGATGATATTTCATTATTTGAATGAATTTAGCATGGTGTGCTGTTCCAAGGAGCTCTTCCCTAACTACCCTTCTAAACATCATTTCCTGCCTCACCCTGTCCCTAGAAAGCATTTAATCACTCTGTATTATAAGTAGCTTTAAAATTTCTTTCATAATAGTTAATCCAATAGAAGTCATTTTTTATAATTTTTGTTTTAGCCTGTTACAACCAAAACATAAACACATGAAGACAATTTGGTGACAGCTGTGTGCCTAGCGCCTGGAACATCTAATAGCACTTAGTTATTTTTTAGATAATTATTTTGTTCAGTTATTCTTACATGTAAAACTGCTTTTGATGCATCATACTCTACATTTTTAATTTTTTCTTCAATCAGATTTCATTGGTACATTTTAGATATACATAATCATCGCATTTATCGTAGAGAATTTGTACCTGTACATTGTTTAACTGAATTTTTCTTCCCATTCTCCTTCCTCCCCCTGCAGCCCCTCCTCCCTTCTCCATTTGCAAAGCTTTGTTTCTATCTTTTCCTTCTTTTCTCACTGTTTATACTTTTCTCTTTTTTTCTTTCCCCTTGCTCCTTCCCTTGTTCCTTGCCTTATTTGAACATTTTCTTCCTATTTCACAATACTTACTATATATTTTGATCCTTATTTACACTTTCAGTTTCTCACAGCAGAGAAAAAATGCTTTTTAAAAAATACATAACTGTTATACATTTTAAAGCTTATGTATTACCTGTTGGTAATGTCTATAAATTCATGTGATGTCAATAAAGATATAGACAAACAGCTAGAGGGAAATGTGTTACTGCAGTATGAAAATATAATATTCTTAAATTTAAAATGACCAACAGCCCAGCATTTGGGAGGCTGAGACAGGAGGATCACTGTGAGTTCAAGACCAGCCTGGGCTACAAAGTGATTTGAAGGTCAACCTGAACTGCAAAGCAAGACCGTGTCTCAAAAAGACAGCAATAAAATAAAATAAAATAACTGACATTTCATTGAATCAATTTCTTGTTCTGTCGTTAAATGTTTGTCATATATTTTCTGTGAAACTTTGCTGATAGACAATATTTGCAAATCTCAATTTAGGTAGGGTGTGATATATTCTTGCAATATTTGAATCATTAGAAAACAGACGCAAGCTCTTCTGGGCACACTGTGGCTTTGGTGGGGAGGCAAATTAGTGCCGAATTGCATGTGTGTGTATGGTTTTTCAGCAAACCTCTTACAGCAACCCTCCTCCATAATCATTGCATTGTTTCATATCTCTATCTATAAATATTTTAAGACATTTGTGGTTATAAAATTGTGTGTTCCTGACAAAAATATAAATCATTATTTTTTATATCATATCAAATCACTTTTAATAACAATTTGTATTCAGAAAACTTATCTGACACTTGGTGAATTGAGCTTCCAAGGAGGGAAGTTTCATACCAAACTAGGTGGACATTTTGGACACAAGACAGACTCCCAACAAGATTAAAACTGCCCTAAACCTAGGGGCTGGGGATTTAGCTCAGCGGCACAGCGCTTGCCTGGCAAGCAGGAGGTCGTGAGTTCGACTCCTGGGACTGGAACCACCCCCGCAAAAAAAAATTGCCCTGAACCTGATAGAACAGATAAACTAAAATGGATAAAGGGCATCATATAATTTCCAATTGTAAGTGAGATAAATCAGGTTGTTAAATTCACTTTGGAGGTGGATTTTCTGATCAGATAAACAGTAGAGCAAACAATTTTATATTCTTTATTCAAAAGATTTTTATAAATTGAATTCATGATTTCTAAGAAAAATGAGGAAAAGATTTCATTTATACCAGTTTTTCTTCAGTATCTTACTGTTTTCATCATATTTCTTCCAGTACAATTTTAATAATTCAAAAGAAGAGATTAGAAGACCCAGAACTTCTCCGAATTCATTAATCATGACAAAGTACTACCTTGTGGTTTTGTAATGGATTTGATTAAGTTTGGGAACAAAACCCATTTCATGATCTCGATTTCAGTCAGTATGATTAGAGTCTACTAAACTGAACGATATGGAGTGACTCTGTCTCTTTGTAGAAGGAAGTTTCTCTCCATGAGCAGTTGATAATTAAGGTTTTATATCATTTTATGGCATCCAAATTTTGGCTTATATACTCTGATTCTAACTGTAGGTAGACCACTTCAGAGTAGGTCTTCTTGTGGTTCCCTTTCCACGTGATGGTCAAGGAGGTAGTGTATTCTCTGTCTCTAATGTGGTTCGGTAATGTCCCAAAAACTCAAGTAGCAAGTGTCACAAAAGATATAATCATACTTACCTCATGTAGTCAGCAAGATGCTATTTTTGATTCTGTTTTCAAACGTAATATTTCTGAAAAGGCTTGGCTTTCAGGAACTCTGAAATGCTATATTTTTTGTAATTGCTTTAACTAGAAGGGATACTTTTTATTTTACTCTCAGTTGCATTCAAATATAACATTTACAGAAACAATGTGGCAATCATGAGTGTTAAAAAAAAGACCTGAAACCTTTTTAAAATCTATTCTTTAAGGAGAATGATGCTTAAGAATTATCATATGTAAGACCTACCTTTGTAGGAAAATAACTGGTGTTCCTTTGAAGTGAATATATGTACAAATTCACGTAATTATATTGAAAATAATTCTTCTATTTGAAAGATATGCAATTGTAAGGTTGTGGTGAGTTTCATATGAGAAGAACGGTTTCCTATGAGGAGTAAGGTTAATGAAAAGTTAACTTATTTTCTGAATATATGATTTTGTCAGAGAAAATACTATTAATTATGATGGTGAAATGATTTTGAGTGGAGAGATAGGAATCATAACTAAGCACTCATGATTTTATGTAAGTAATACATTTGCTATTATTTCTCTTTTATTTCCAAATGTTTGTGATGCACTGAAATACTACCATTGTCTGAACCCATAGATATAAGCTTAGGTACAAGTAATAAGCATTGTGATTCAAGTGTTACAAATACAAATAACACACAAACACAATCAGACCATAAACATATTATTATTTGGATGACACAGAAATTGTTAATGATTGGTGAATTCTGAAAATACCAATTACACAGTTCACTTAAGATTAAAACTTTCTGAGTAGGATTATCTGGATGATTTAAAAATAGTCATTACTTCTCTCATAAAATTTATTTTATTTGTTGGAGGTTTAAAAAAACTGATGAAAGTAAATTCTTATTTATTTCAGGCACAGAACTAATAATAATTTATTAAGAAAAATACTCTTAAGCTGCATATGTTTAATATGTCACATTTTGAAAATTGATGTTACTCCCACTTCTAGTGACAATAATAGCATCTGTTCCAGCAGCACATACATTGGAAATTGGATATGGTGATAGAACCTTACACAGAACACAATAAGGTGCTTTACAAACTGCATACTTCACAAATGAGCTGTAATCATCCATATTTTGAATGTATGTGATACTACATAACATTATTTTTTAAAAAAATAAGTAAAAAGAAGCGATTAGATGCCATCTATTGAAAAGTTCCATTTATTTCTGAAATTAATGTTTCTTTCTTTTCTCGTATAAACTTACATACAAATCATTGACTGATTATTTTTGTGGTATGTGTACTATGACACATAAATGTCCTAAACCTTCTACCTCTCTATAGCAGTAGGGAGCTTATGGAAATGTTTCAGAGGAGAAAACAACATTGCAAAAATGTCTAGAGTGGTCATCAAATCATGCAAATTTTTTGTAGAAAAAAACCCCACAAATCTTTATTAAACTTTAACACTTTCAAGACTGGGGCATGGACTCCTACAATTTTGACAATGAAATATTTGAAAATGATGTTTTACCTGCTACATTTACAATGAAATATCCTTAAATATTAGCATTTCTTCATACAATGATTTATCTGAATTATGGCCTTATTTTTCAAAGAAAATTTTGGTATTTTATATGTGTGGAACTAGACATTTACAATTTAAGTTATATACTATGTGTTATAGCCTATATTTTTAAAATTTAAAATTATTTCCTATTAGTTTCTATAAAGCTGCCGTAGGGAAATCTTAAAAGTATATAGAAAATGTATTCAAACTCAAGGACATGTTTGATATGTTGTGGAATTAGTAACATAGCATATTATTAAAGCTTTCCTTTATAGTTCTGTTATTTCTGTCATACAGCAAATCAGAGTAAAAAGGACTTTCCTTCCTATGTCATTTCTGAATTGATTACCTATACATTTGATTTTTATAGAAGTCTTGCTAATATGTCTGGAGTGCAAGATCTACATCTAGAGGATATTATCGAAGTTTTCATTTTTAAGAATTTTCATGTGCTTTTTGGGCTTTTTAGAATTATAATACACAGAACTACACTACAGCAAGTTGCATGTAAAATAGGAGTTCAAATACTGCAGTGTTTATTCATGAAGAATAAAAAGTGGTTCGTGTTTAATAAGTGAGTAGAGTCAACTCAGAAATTTTCTACTCAACTGTGTGTTTCCAGTAACTACAGGGTTGCTTTCAATGGACAGAGTAGCTTGGTTGCACTGAATGAGTTTTTCCATCCAATGCCAATATTCAAATAAACTTGGCAGAAAATAAAGACTCAATGTAAGATATCTAGTTTGATTTTCTTTTTAGTTTACAAAAAAGAAAATGCTCATGTAAAGGGCTGAGTCAGGAAGATCCTTCTGGATAATACTTGAAAGTTGATTCAAATAATTACTGAGATTAAGTTTCAGTGTATTTTATAAAAAATATTACTTTCACAGAAGTGAAGAAATACAATTGCACAATGGTGGTTACAATGGTAAAAATACATATTGCAAGAAAATGTTAGCAAGAGATTTGAAAATGAGTGTACAGCACCGCATCAGAGAATCGTGTTAACAGCAAAGTGATTAATATGCTTTTTCCATACAAATAAAATCCCTAAATCTTTTTTAGAAATAAATGGGAAGAAAGTGCTTCTATTTTTTTTTTTAAACTCTAATTCCTACCAAAATATTTCCTGATGTGGAGCAAAAGACAGTAAAAAATGACAGAATTTAAAAAAAGACATTCATGCAGTTAAGCCACCATTAGTCTCTCACTCTAATATAAGGCAGATCATTAATCTTTTGCACAGCTATGACTTTAGCCACTTAAACTCTTTTTAGCATTGTTTTTATGACAGGGACATGACAGTTCTTGTAATTTTAGGAGTTAAGATGTGCTGCTAACACACTCACTTAGACTAGGCTGTCTTTTGAAACGCAGAATTTACAATTTAAAAATGCTTTGCTTTGGAGAAACGATGAAAAGTTACAATAACCAAAAACCAGAAAGAAAGGGTCCTATAGATCTTATCACACCTGGTAGTGTTTGAGTGAATAAAAATAAGTCCCTTTTGCCTATGTGTCATCCTCAGTCTTAATGATGTGGAAAAGAGTGACATTGAAAAGGACCTGGTGGCCGTTGTTCCAGGCGTACAGAGCTCTATCCCTCGCATTGTAGTCGAGCATGGATATGTGAAAGTACTGGTTGTGGAAGGGAATATCTGTGTACTCGTACGTGGACGTTTTGGTGGAATAGGAATAATACACCTTGGCTCCAGTTAAGTGGGAGTTGGTGACGTACAGTGTCCCACAGATCATGAAGGACTCCCCAGCACTCCTCTTGGGGTAGCCAGTGCTCCAGCTCTTCATCACCTCCAAGGTGTCTTGGTTAAGCTGGCTGATCACAATATTGCCTGCGTTCTGGTTGGTTGCATACACAGCCCACAGTCCGATTTCATCAGCCATTAAATCGATGTCAGAGAATCCACCCCATGTGTACGGGTAAACATTGTGAAAGCCGGCGTACTCCAAGCTGCGCTGGGCGAGCACTCTCCCCACGTCAAAGCTGTATTTGATGATGATATTGCTCTGATACTTGTTAAAATACAGGGAGCCATTGTAGACCACGTGGTTAGTTCCTGCCCACTTGAAAGGGAGGTTGTATGTCCGTGATTCAGCCCCACTGACAAAGTCTGCGATGGACTTGTATTCGCGGACAATTTTATTGTTAGTGTAGCTGTCCATATACCAGACCTGAGAAGAAGGAAAAAACAAATGGATTAAGTAAATCTTGAACTTTTTTGAGAATTCCAAAATAAAGACAGTGAGAGAGAATGAATGCTAGTGTCACAATTCTCTGGCTCACAAAGGCAAATAATTGTACCGCTGCCCCGCGGCAACGTGGTAAAATTGTAGAGTTTTGTGAAAATACTGGTATGGTCTCTACAGATACAACACAATGAAATTTACTGCTTTGAAGTTGATCTGCTCTTTGTTTTTTATTTCTTTGATTTTTACTTTTGTCTATTTAGTGCATATCACTGAGTGGACCAAACATACCAAAGCAAATCACATCACCTGATGGATTGATGTGATCAATTGATAGCTATAAAAATATAAGCAAAGTATTTTCATTCCATCCCTTGATTTGAAAAAAAAAATGTATGGGCTAATATAATATATTCAATTTATTTATACTTTATGAGTATCACAGAACCTTCCAGTAATATTTATTCATTTGATCAGCTTATAGGTAAAACTATTTTTTAACAAAACAAACTTATTAATTTCATAACATCTCATTTGGATGAAGCTCTTGATAATTTTGTTTGTTTGTTTTTGTTTTTCTTCTAGTACCAGGAATTGAACTCATGACCTTGCGCTTGCCAGGCAGGCGCTTTGCCACTGAGCTAAATTCCCAGCCCCCTTTGATAATTTTAATATATAATGAATATATTAGGATGAATATATTATGATAGTGAATGAATATATTATAATGAATGAATATATTAGAATGAATATACTATAATAATGAATATATTATGATAATGAATATATTAAGATTTCAATATAAATCATAGAACACAAACATAGGTATGATAAATTTCCAATTTATTGATTTACACAACGTGGGCATCTCTAACTTATAAAGTACCCCTTCTCCAATTTTAGTGTCGTTGGTTCTTAAATTGTCCTTAGTGTATAGGTTCATATTAGTTTATTTAGTGAATAGGTCAACCCTTGAGTTTTTATTTATTTAGTGATTTTTCTTTTTATATTCAGGATATATTATAGACAGTATCCAGGGAATGCTATGGACCTATAATTAGCAATTTCCAAGCATAAAACAAGAGTCAAATCACAGAAATTAGACTTATCATATTAGTGAATGGAATTTTGCATTTTACTAAATGAGTTTGCTGTATCTCTTTAGATGTATTAGTATTGTCAAATAAAAACATTTGCAAACAATATAATGCCATTCAAGTTAAAACTAGTATCTCTGAGAAAAATGACGAGTCCAGTGGAGAATAAGAGTAAGTAAAAACAAGCCCAAGCAAAGGCGTTTGTGCAAGCAACATACTCTGTTATTCTTTTCAGATGCTAAAGGATCTGTCATCCAAGCACCGAATCGGGTTCCAGACGTCTTGACTGTAATTGGGCCAGTGATTTTCATCAGCTTGCCACACGCTGAAAGCAGAGAAACACACACATGTTTAGTGAAGGACTGTGCTTCCAACACACATCCTCAGACCGAGAACAAGGGGACCATCAGACAGAAATAACTCCATGCAATGAATATTCCATACTTTGAATGAGTGATCATTCATATCAACTGCCATGCATTTAATCATAATTTGAACCATGAGTAGCTGTTTCTTCAATTTCTAAATCTTAAGTGGGAAATGATTTTTGTAATCTGGAAAGAAATTAGTGAGAGAAGTCATCATGATCTGAACTCAAGACCTGTTTCTTCTAAGAAATCAGAAAAATTAAATAAATTGCCCATTGACCTGTGTATCTGATCACTAGCAACCATTCCCTTCTCTTCCCCTACACTTTGTGATGATTTATAAATTATATGTCAGAAAGAAATCCTCAAGCTGATTGTAAATTTATGTTTGTGAAAAATATCCTTACAGAACATAACAAAGTATTGTCATAATCTACCTGGAAAAGGCAGAGTGCTGAGGGGTAAATAGGAACAGGGCCAAATAGAGCAGTCAGGGGTATGCAAGGAGCAAAGCTCTGAAATCTCAGGCTCTTTGACACTAATGCAATAGGCAGGCATATGTGTGCAAAAGCAATGCTTAATAAAAAACAAAACTGGTGACATTCTTGAATAAGTTGTGTTCTTACAGTCTCAGCTGAAAATGAAATCTTAGGAATAGTTTGGACTTTATACATGGCCAAACCCAAATCAAACAGAAACCTGAGCATTTTTGTGAGATTTCAAAAGAGTACCATTTAAAGCAATTGATTACACATGCTAGGAAATCTAATCTGCCTTCCTATAATCAATGTTTACCTGTGATCAAAGCAAAGAAATACTTTTTTTGTTCATTTTTCACTTTTTATTCTTAATTTTTAAAATTTTATTTGTGTTGCTTCTTCTATCTTCTCTTTATTCTTAAAATTTATAAATCTCTAGTTAGTTTCTACTGGCTCCATTCTGCTTAGTTGAATGTGAGGAGAATAAACTAAATTAGAACATATTTTGACTGATTTTTTTCTATATGTGTTTCTCATAAGAATAATTTGCACTTGGCAAGATACTTGATCTGTGCAGTTAGGAAGAAAATGGGTGATAACATATTTTCCGTTATTCCTTCAGTAATAACTACAAAGTCCTCCAGCACTTTATGCAGTCTCAGTTGAATTTGCTTATTCTGTTTTGTGAAGGAAACTAAACGTGATGGCATCATTATACATCAAATTACTTTATAATTTCTTCAAACCTGTAAACGAGGGTGGAAGACTTTATGGTATTATCTATATTTGACTATCAAGACATTGGGTGTAAACCTAGGGATATATCAGTTCAATTTGCTATAAACAGATAAAAATATATGATTTAAACAGTATCAGTTTGAGCTAGAAAGTATTAATGTATTCCAAATGGATGTAGTTAAGTATATGATCTGAATCTACAATAAGTGAAAGTAATACGATCTTTAATGGTGTCCTATGTGAACACTCTAAATAAACAGACGATAAGAGCGTGAAAGATGTGTTAAGTAGATTGAAATAAATGTAAAGGAATGTCTGTCCCCTCTGCCAAAACTCTACACAACAACATGTGTGATAGTTTTCTTAAACATGAGAAAATTAATTCTGGTCTAAAATGATGGAATAACGTGTTTGTATCTCTTTTGCATTTCTCATTGAAGTCATAATAAAGGAGTGAAACATGGAAAACTAAAAACGGAAGGCAAACTGTGTAAAACCTATGTTGGAGAAGTTTTAAGAAATTTCTAGGGGGAGGAGATGATGGGCAATGGTCATTAGAAATCCTGGATGACACAAACTGCACCAGTATCTACGAAGAGGAGGGAACCGCCCAGGGGAGAGGCTCTTCCTTGACGAAGGGAAGGAAAGGACTCAGCAAGACAGGCACAAAGGGTGTGGGGAGAGATACGGGCTTTAGGAGCAATCAAGCCCACGCGCATTCCTGCATCTATGCAAAAACAACACTGCTGTGTTCATTCCTTGAAAGGATTTAGGGTGACAAACATGAGTACTGAAGGTCTGGAGCAATGACATAGACCCTGAACATTTTAAACATGTGAAGAATACACAGCTCCCAGAGAGATTATTGTTCAAAGTTTAAAAAAGTAGTGAACACCGTGGGAGACCAAATAGTTTCAAAAATTTAAAGTGAGGTTGATCCAGACAAAAACTTAGAAAAAAACAGGCTTCCAATAAGAGAGAAAAAATTCAGGAAACCTCAGAAAAACTTAGCATTTTCAGAGATATTTGTATGATATATACTGTGGGCTATCAAAGGAAAACAGAAAACAGCTACTGACAATTAAAAATATGTTTAAAAATCAGTGAGTTTGAGAAATAAAAAAAATTTAAACTGAAAAGATAAAAATGAAAATAAGGTAAATATATGTAGGCAGATATGATCCATCTAGATGCTCCAACTTTTAAAGAGCGTTTCCAGAATAGGAGAAAGTCAACATAGAGACCAATTTCAAAGACATTCTATAGAGATTTTTCTCATTTATAAAACCTGGATATTCAGGTTAGAAGGACATAGCATATGATTTTTTTTAAAAAAATTTCTTAACAAAATTACTGCCAAATATTAGAAGATCAAGAATAAATTGAAATTGGAACTTGTCAGAGAAAGAGTAAGAGCTTGTCACAGAGCAACAAACAAACAAACCAAAATGATGAGACTAAAGCATGTTTGTGGTTACCCATTCTCAGTGCTAAAAGCCAATGATCAGAGCTGTTAGGTTTATAAAGATCAGAAGGTGATGGCACTTCTACATTTTCTGATATGAAAACTTTCCAAGTTTACCTAAAATGACTCCTTCTTAAGAAGTTACTTGGGGATAGACCACAGCAAAATAACTGAGTAAGCCAAAACAATGGAAGACACAGGGTCAAGGAGGCAGTGACCTCCTGTCTCACTAAAAGAAGTGCAATGGGGTTTGTAAACATTTGGTCCAGAATGCTCAGTCAGCTCCAAGAGGAAAGTCTCAGCAGTATGTTTATGGGAATGTAGATAAGTGTAGCCATTATGGAAAAGACTAAAGATGTTCCTTAAAAACTTAACCGTGCAATTAATACATGATCCACATGGTCTAGCCATCTCACCACTAGGTATGTACCATACTCACAAATATGAAACCTATATGTTGACAAAATATCTGAGCACCTGTGTTTGTTGCAGTGCCACTCACAATAGTCAAGAGATGAGAACAACCTTCAATACATCATCTGATGAGTGGATAAAGAAAATGTGGGACATATACATGATGTCCTGTTATTCAGGCATTAAAAGAATATAGTATTGTCACTAATAGACAGAATGGGCAGATAGAACTAGAAATCATGCTACGGGAAATAAACCAGGTACAGAAAGACAAGCACCATATAATCTCACACATATGTGGAATCAAAAATGTCTGATTGCATAAAAGTTGCTTATTAGAGTCTGGGGAGAGAGGGGAAGAGAGGAGAGGCTGATTAATAACTACTACATTACAGTTAGGAGCAGTATCCTCTGGTAACTGCATAGCAGGGTGACCGAAAGGTGTCAACAATGTCCCACACATTTTGAAAAGCTGAAGAAAGGGCTTTGAAAGTTTTCAACATAAAGAAATGACACAATATAACATCACACAATGGGCACATGTATCAGAATATCATGGTGTCTCATTAAAATGAACAAATTTTATGCTTTATTTTATGTAGCAGTTTAAATGAATCTACTATGTTAAAAAGGGAGATAAATAACATTGATGTATAGAATGACTAAGACTGTAGAAAAAATTTGATCTGGTTAAGGTAATAATGATATATACAAAAATATTTCATTCAAATTTTAGTGACAGTCCTTTTGAATGCACAGGTATTACGGTAGAGGACTTAGACAGGAAAGGACTACATTTAGGTCCATCACTTAGCTCCCAAGAAGAATATAAATATGACCATGATAATGAAATCACTCATTTTCTACTTGTCAAATCAGTCTATAAACTAAATATAAAACACTTGATAGATATTTCATCTATACTGTGATTACAGGGAAGACAAAATGTGATAACTGCATAGGAGACCAAAACAAAGTTCACAGTGTTAGAGAATTATAAGTTATGAGACTAGATATGAAAGCCTAGGAGTGTACCCATCTTCATATTTAAAATAATATGGTTCAGAAGAAGCTTCCTATAATTAAAAAATAGAGACAAACGTTGAGACTTGAATTTGCAAAATTGATAGAGGTCTATTGGTCAAACTATAAACGTTCCGAAAAGCATGCTGAGAGGAGACACAGAAGGAAACGATGTTGAGCAAGTCATCTAAGTTCTAATCATGCAGAGCAGGGATTCAGAAAACAACGTCTGAATCTGATAAGTGAAAAAAGTAGAAAAATAAACGTTATTAGAAATATCTATTCACATTTGAAACCTGAAAATGAAATGGTTAAACGTGGTTACCTTAGAGTAGCAGAGTGAAAGGAGACTGTTGCTTCTCTTGCCAAATATTTTTTTTTTATTCTAAGGAAATAATTTTCTAGCCATGTGTACAATATTTAAATTAAAATTTAAAATGGTTGAATAATTGCAAAATCTTCATAATCATTAAATGTAAAGAGTTAAAAACATCATATTGATGCATTGCCTATTGAACAATCGTTTCCAGGTTGTAGGTGCCATATTTCCTTGCAGGGTCAGGAAGCAGATAGAAATGGGAGGTGTAAATAGTCTGCAGAAATGGAACCTGTGAATAGCCGGCATTTAAATCTGATTCAGTAGTGCAGGGATTAGAATGAAACTGTGTGTGTTTTGTTTGTTTGTTTGTCTTTTTTGAGACAGGGTCTCCCTATGCAATTCAGTCCGGCCTTGAGCTCACTTTGTACCCTACGCAAGTCTCAAACTCACAATCGTCCTCCTGCCTCAGTAGCACCATGCCCAGTTGAAACTGTGTTTTTAAAGGTTTCAGTTCTGTCTGAGGGCTGGGGATTTAGCTCAGCGGCACAGAGTCTGCCTGGCAAGCACAAAGTCATGAGTTCGATTCCTGGTACTGGAGAAAAACCAAAACAAAAAACAAAAAAACAGTTCTGTCTGGCAATTGACATGACAATCGCTCTTTTTAATTCTTTCAACCTTAAAAAATTACAGTATTGCAAATTATGACATTTTTCAGTTAGCTTCATGTAGATTTTAAGTTTCCTAGGAAAAATGAATGTGAGGATTTAGAGAAGCAAGTTGAATACTGTTAATATTTCTTATGAGGTTTCACTGATTTTCTCCCTCATGTGTGCCTTGCCTGTAATTATCCTCTCTGGATTAAAGAAAGTTATCCCTATAATCTAACAAATCAAATTAATTTTCTCACCCTTAACATTGTATACTATGAAACTCAAATCATTCTCAAAATGTGAAAATGTATGAGTTCTGGCTCCAAATAAGAATATTATATACTTAGTTTTTGGCCAAAGAAGATCTTATTGTTATGGACAACTGAGTTAGATAGAAATATTAAAAATATATAGGCAGTCAGACAGGGCCAGGCCCTCAGAGGAGCCAGTGTGGAGGACAAGATGCCTTGCAACTGTGAGGGAGACAGACACCTCCAGCTGTGGACAAAAGATTACACAGATGCACCCACATACTTCCCTAGGGATGGACCTCAGGGACTGATATTCTAAGTAGGGGGCGATCACCTGGAAAAAGCCGGAAGAGTCACTAACCCACCTCCCTACAGGCAAGGCCCCTGTTCTCTGTGCATGTCCACTTGCTATGTGACTCGCTTCCCCATTCTATCCCAATTTAATCAATTTTACCTGAACAGTTATGCTTGTAATCTCTTTGGCTCATCATAGTTTTGTCCCACCTCATGCCCACCTAGTGAGTTCCCATGTTTTCCAGCTTGGTCCGGCCTCACCTTGTTGATTTGCTCTATAAAAGTCTCTAGAGAAGACAGGTTCCTGGGCAACCCGCGCAGGCCCCCTTCTGTCCCTCTCTCGGACAGAAACTTTCTTTTCCTCAATAAATATATTCTGCTCTTAATCTCCGTTGTTCCTAAAATTTATTCTTTAATTTTAGAGACCACAAACTCATCCCGGATATCCTTCAGATTGGGGTTTTTTCCCCCTATATCATTATGAACATTTATGAACTGTACGCCTGGCATTTCTCCTGCTGAGTGTAATTTCCCTCTATCACTTTCTTCCACGTCTGTTATCCGTAGGCTCTCTCCCGTCCTCGCAGGGACACAGTTCGCCTGGTGGGCTCTGCCTTCTTCCCCTCCTGCATTTGACTTTAGTCTATAGCAACTTTTCATCCTTAAGTCACGTCCTGTGAGCAACACTAACGCAAGAAGCAAGCTTGAAGTGAAAATTGAATGACTAAGTACCGAGAAATTGAAAATATCTGCATATTCAGGTAAACGAGTCTTTCACCTTCGTACTCTGAAATGGTAAGTATGTTAGCAGTGTTGGACTCCGTAACAATAAATTTGCTTAAAGTCCCCATGACAGCAATATATGGAAATGTCATTTAGTTCTCACTAACTGGTAAGCAAAGTGCTTTGCATATCCTCCACATTGAGTGGCCTTGGTGGGGCGGTTTTTGACTAATTGATGCTATTATTACTATTTTTATATTTTAAAGAGAAAAAACAATAACAAAATAACAACAATGAAGACAAAAATAAAACAAAACAAAAACAATAAAAATGATACAAGATTTCAAAACAAGATGATAGGAATTAACAGTGGTTGTTATATAACCTATTGTTATCTTGAGTAACATTGCTCAGATTACCAGATATAAGAATGCAAGATTGATCAATTAAAGACAATAACAAGAAATAAAAAAATTAGAAAAGATACAGAGCCTCATTAAACAAGATAGTAGGAATTCAGCAATGGTTGTCATACTGCATATTGGTGTCTTCAAATTAACTGTTGCTGTTACCACACATAAACATGCAATATTGGTCAAGAAAAAAAAATTAAGTATTCACTATTCTTTTCAATAAACCAATAGATATCAGCAATACATTTATCCCAGCTATCCTTGCATATACGTATATATTTTTTCTTTTTTCTTTTAAAGAGAAAATAATAAAAACAAAATGACAAAAACAAGAACATAACCAAAGCAACATAAAATAATAAAAAAATACAGAATTTCAAAGCAAGGTGATAGGAAATTAACAAAGGTTGTTGTATTACATATTGTTGTCTTCAGAGTGGTTGCTCAGATAAACAGATATAGGCATGGATTGATCAAACAATTACACATTAACTGTTCCTTTCAATAAAGCAATAGAAATTAGTAGTATAATTATCTTAGCCATAATGTGTATATATACATTTTTTTTCTGCTGGGTGTGGTGGCGCACACTTGTAGTCCCAGCACTTGGAGGCTGAGGCAGGAGGATCGATGTGAGTTCGAGACCAGCCTGGGCTACAAAATGAGGTCAAGGCCAGCCTGAACTGCATAGTGAGACCCTATCTCAAAAAGACCAAAAAAGATACTATTATTGTTTACCTCACTTGGCATGTATAACGAGTCTATTCTATTTTAGGAAGTGAATACTTAGGTGTTTAAAAGAAGGGTTTCTGGAAGTGACAATCAAACCATGGTGTTTTCTTTCCTTGTCTATTCTGTCATCTCACTAAGAGCTGAGCGCTGAGCACTGGTCAAGATACTGAAATTACAGAGGTAAGCAAGGCATAATGCTTTTGTGCTCAGGAAGCTCACACCCTCAGGATGAAGGAAAATAAGTGGATAAGTGAAAAAGCTAAACATATTAGGTAGGAACAAATGTATGCAGCTATTTAAATAGGAAGGACATTAGACAGAGGGCAGCATGAGAAACAGCCCTGGGGAGTATAATATTTAATCTGTGATGTAACTGACTAGGATTCACCCATGGACTCATAAACTGAAGGGAAGAATATTTAGGTACGTAGCGTATTTAGCAGATCAGCCATTCATAGTAGTGGATTAAGACATTTACTAGACTGGCTATGCGATGGAAGAATTTATCTCAAAGTTATAGAATGCATAAATTAAGGGGCCTGATTGCCTGGATTTGCATCTTAATTATGTCCTTTACTCTCCAGAAACGTGGAACACTTTCTAAACCTTTCAATAGTTCATGAATAATGATAGTAACAAAATGTATCTCAAAGTGTTACTGAGAAAATTAAACAAGAAACACCTAGTATTTAGAAGAATGTGCAGTACACAGTTAAATATGTAAGAAATATTAGCTATCATCATTGTTCTTGGAAAGGCCTTAAAATGATGAAGATTTGTAAAGATGAATAGTCCAGATCACGAAGTTTGTAAATTCAGAGTGAACCCTTGGATTTTATCGTAGGTGCGGGAAGATTATAGAAGGATTATAAAAGGAGGGACAGAGAATGACAGAACGTGAACTGCACTTGAAAATAATGAGTCTAGCGACAGTGTAGAGAGTTAGTTATGAAGGGGATAGAGCATGGGGTAAAGTCCCGTTAAGTTGTCATCACGTCGGTCCCGGTGAGGGAGACGGAAGAAGCGCTGGAAATGACAATGGAGAAAAGCTGTGAACTGGAGATATGCCTGAAAGGCAGACTTTGTAGGACTAGGATTTTTAAATTAGATGTGTGGATAGAAAGCAAAAGGAAGAATTACAGATCTCAATTTAAACATGATCTGGTATCACATCCAGGGCTTTAGATTACACAGTCAGTGTGGTGGTGGAGCTACTTACTCAGATGAAATGGTGTGGGGAGCAGTGGGTTTAAAAAAGGAAAATTAGGAATCCAATACAGAGTAGGTTAAGTTGCCCGTGACAACCGTACATATCAGGGGTTATATACACGTCTGTGAAGCAGACACCCTTTTGAGATAGAGTTTTGACACACTGAAAGACAGGGCTCCAGACCAATGCCAGGAGAGGGCGTAGAGAAGACAACCACAGCCACCACAGAGGTCTGTGTGTGTGAATCAGATTTATAGGAACCAGGAGAGAAGCCCAAGGTAAAAAACCTGTGTGATATTAAGAAATCAAACAACAACAACAAAAAAAGAATGTGTTTTAGCAAAGATATGATAATGACCTGTGGTGGTACCTCAGTTTACGAACTTAGGTCCATGCTTCTGGGGAAGACAGCCCTGGTGGTGTTTGTCCCCAAATATGGAGTTCATAAATGGAAGCAAAATCCTGCTGAGTACTTCTGTTCAGGAACCGAGTTGTTCAAGAACAGAAGTACTCATGAACCAATGTATTACCGCACTAATGGAATGTTTAGCAAGATACGATCCAAGAAATACTTGTGGAATTGGTCAGCACGTAACTATTGGTGAACGCAAGACTCCAATGAAAAGAGTCATGAATTGGAAAAGGGATTGGAGTTGAGCTGAAGAGGCTATAACCCAAGGTGACTGAAGTTTCATTCATGGAAAGAGAAGGTGATAAGCATAGGGAAACATAACTTCACAGGAAATTTTTACTACTGTGCTAGTGTTACTATTAAAAAGTTGTCTTTATGAATAGTTTAGTAGAGAGGGAGCAACTGATGATAGGTAAAACAAATAAATGAAGGCCAAGAACCAATGGTAGCTTACATGATAACCATGGAGAATCACGCCTCTATCCTTTCATATTTGTGTGTGCTTGCCCCTGCCTGTGCATGTCTGTACTTACATAAATTTCCCAGAAAGTGCTCCATGTGTAGCATATTTTTTTTTTTTTTTTGGTTTTTCTCTGGTACTGGGAACTGAACTCACGACCTTGAGCTTGCCAGGCAAGCGCTTTTGCCGCTGAGCTAAATCCCCAGCCCCATGTGTAGCATATTTCATGCCGGCTAGATCACTAAAACAGGAGGCAGGAAATCTGGTTTGTACTCTACACCACACCACTAAATCATCCTGTAATATTAGACAATGCACTTATTCTCCGGAGTAGAGTTTCTTCCTCTATAGACGGGGAGTCCTGAAGACTGCTGTTTCATCATTTTAACTGAGGACGCATTGAATAGATAGTGAATTGACATATTTTTATGATGACAAAGATAAAAATATTTGTGGTTATGGTTAGAAAAATTTAAAAAGTGATCAATATGATAATGATGGTCATAGCACACCTCTATTGCCAAGAAAAATTAAACCCCGAAAGAGCTCTCAATGTTATATTCTTGCCAGTAGAAGCTTTGTTTACAAAGATTTATTGATTTCCTAAGCTAAAATTCATCTTGTCAAATGATACGAGTAAATTTAAAGTTTTAGAGATTTAGAACACTGGATGGTTTTCCAGTTATAATTCTTTGGCCCTTAGTTTCGTGTAAACAGAAGCATCCTAAATTCTAATAGTGCATAGAAATTGTGAAAATAAAATAAAAATAAGTCATTTCTATTTCTCAGTTCTCTCAAATTAGGTTTGGTTTGAATAAATCTATCTTTCTGTCTTTACTCTCACTTTCCAGGAGGACAAAGAAAGCCAGACAAAGGGTAATTTCCCCAAATGCTCCTGTGAAGTTGGACGGCAATGAAGGAAGCTGGGAGTTTTGCTTCACTGATTTCTCCTCCTATGCTTTTCTGTCTGCAGTGAGACGCATGAAAATATTAGCATTTATAAAATATTGCATGTGCAAGTTCGTATAGTCAGAAAATATACCAAACAGGTCTTTGAGAAAAGTTACCATTTTATTTCTCTGACAGCTTCTATACATTAATTCTTTATGATTCATTCCAGTCTCTGCTTATCAATCAGTAGCGAGGAGACAATATTATTTGGGATACAGTGGAAAGATCACTTTTTAGGATCAGCAAAGCGTAAAAACCATCTGTCCTCTCTTTTGTTTATTTCTTTAATATATAAATGCACATTGTAATATCCTAGATTAACAACCTCTGGATTTGAATCTTAAGGCTATGCTCATATAAATTATTTAAATGGAGTATGGATACATTTACAGACAGAACGTTATTTCTTTCTACTTAAGGCAATTGGAGAACTCAAGTAGTAGGAAAGGATATGATTTTGAAAGTCTGCTAAAATACTTAAAATAAGTTTATTCTTACCATACGTATGGAACACTATAAAATCCATTTACATTATTTAGACTTTTATCTGCACAGCCTGTCTTCACAAGTATACTGCTGAGGTAGAGCAGGAGTAGAGAGGAGAACAGAATGAATTTCCAGAGGGCGCTTGAAAAGCAGATGATAGGCGATATGAATGTATCTAAAAAACACATCTTCAAGAAAATCATATTTTTTCCTCCTAGTTATTTTAAAATATGCCTCCACTCCTACTTTCTCCAGGATAAAGCTTACATTATGAATATATCTTTAAGGAGAAGCCTATTTGATTGAAAGTCAATGGACAATCATGTTATAAAATCCAAAGTAATTTGGAAATTTACTCATGCCACTAAAATACTGGTATTATAATCTTAAAGGTTTTATAATTCAGTTACATCTAAGAGCATAGGACATTAATAAGTACAAATGATGACCGATAAATTTATGTGAAATTTACCAAGTACTCAAAAGTGTGGTTAAACTACAGAATAGGGCTGCAGAGTTCCTAAGAATGAATTGCCATATTCCTGGTTAGGGGAGAAACTGCCCCTCTATGCTGCAAATATGATTTTGGGGGTACATAGGGTTGTCTTTTATAAATGCCAATGTCTTCGTTGAAGTTCTCCTTAATTTACCTTGAGCATATGTTCTTATCAACTCTCCCAATTACATTTCTGAATTAAATCTCATTTCTTTCCAGCTCAGGTACATAGTCTGATTGGTCCGCGAATTTCTGCTGCTACTAAGATTCCTTTTCATCAAATGCTACGTAAAGCAAAATATCAGGTATTTTGGAATAAATTACTGCATTGCCACTGAGGAAAGAGCAGATGGCAGCAAAAGCAAAGGTAAAAAGTGATGGTTTTTATCTTTTGCCCCCAAAGTTTTTGGCTTTATAGAAGATACAGTAATAGTTTACATTTGACTTTGATCCCTTTCAAGCAATTGAAAGCATTTTATTCTAAAAGTAAGATTTTCTCTTAAACATGAGGCAGATGTTAATTTTGCCTATACTTTTGGTGTATTGTGATAGTGTCTAAGGATTCAACTAGAATAAGACACACATAGTCCATGACCTGTCCATGCCAGGATAGTGCATCTATAGAGAGGTGTAATCTTTGCACACAAAAAAATGATTACACACAAAAAAATGAGTATTTTCTGTAAAATACATTAATGGGTTAAGTCTCCTGAGGAAGTAGAGAAATGATCTTGGGAAACCATGCCAGGGAAACTCAGCCTCGTTGAAAAACAATCAGGGGAAGCTCCTCAGAAGAGCTGGTGTCTTGTAGGTAGAATGAAAAATTTTTAGATATGTGAAATGGAGAGGAAAACTGTTCCATGAAAAAGGAAGGAAAGGTCAAGGTCTAGGAAGATAAAAACATGAGTGACTGAAGAATGGAAAGGAATCAATGGGCAAAGGATAAGATGAATGAATGCATGCTGAAAACTTGAGAGAATCCGTCTGAAGCATGAATGATGCTCTGAATTAAGGTAGTGGAAGAGGAGAGGCAGGAAAGAAGTATTTTGGGACATTGAGAGAGGGGGATGAAAAGGTATTGGTTGCGCAGTGACCACGGCATTCAGGGGAGGATGAGGAATGACTCTGACTTCTTCTTAGATTGGGTATGTGGTGGTTCTATTCACCAAATGAAGCTTAGGGAAGCATCTAAGGAATTTTTATTGACTGTGTCTCATAAATGATGTCTTATGGGGGAAGAAATCTATCTCTGAATTCAGAAGAATTTGGGTTTAATGTTACTTCTCCAATACATATTTTTGAAGGTGGATTTAAATTTTCTTCACATTTCTTTTATTTACAATGCCAATATACATGCTTAACCCAGTGCTCTTGTGGTTCTTGCATAACTTAGAACAAACACATATACACTGTTTTGCCAGGGTACCTGTCAAGCAGTAGTATGCAGTGTTGTGGTTATGTGCTTTCCTCCTCTGCTATGATGTGTGCTTCTCTACCGCAGTGAGGGATCCTTCCTGTTCACCCTTGATCTACACATACCTAGCAAAGTGCTAGCACACATTAGGAATACAAAGATATTAACTGTGCCAACAGGACTATAAGTATAGAGAAAGTTTATTTTCCTTTAAAAAAGAACTAATCTGGCATAGCATGATAAAGACTGTAACCTGAATCTCATCACTGTGACCTTGTTTCTGATGCTGCAGATACTTCTGTTAGATATGGAGACTCAAGCCATAGTGTGAATAGGAAGATGATCCATTGTTTCACTAGATGGCACCAAATCATTGCCCTAAAGGAGAAGTAACAAGAGGGAGAAGGGGCAGGGGACTGGAGCAGTAGGACGCCTGGTTATAATCCACCCGAATGTCTGCTGATGAGCTTGGCGGGTGTGTGAGAGACTTACCCATGCTCTTCCGGTCAAATTCTCACATGCATACCATTATATTCTGCAATTCTAAGAATGTGATATAATTTAATTAAGCACAGGGGACTTTCTTCTATTGAGTCTCTCATAGGAGAAAATTAAGCATTTAGGAAAGAGCACTCTTCTTCATTTGGGCCACTAGGGTACATTGCTGTTGAAGCCTTTTTCTAATTCCTACTTTCATCAAAACTTTAATATTCGGGTAAAAAGAAATTGTTTCCTTCGTGTTCTCAATGACTTGTAATTTTCTCAGGGCTGAATTTACTATTTAGGAGTAACTTAGACCTTCAAGGGAATGAAGGTAGTTTTTTTTTTTTTTCAGTCTGAAAATTCATGGGATGGACCTTGTGACGTTTTACTTAAAAGCAAATCCTTTAAGAAAAGTGTAAAGAAGTGCATTCATGGTGACTGCAATTTTATCCTCTGCCCAGTCCATGTCTACCCTTTGTCAACTGGCTGTGTGGGTTGAAAGGCTGCCGGGAAGCGTGAAGGCGCTGCTGTGAAGGCGCCTGCTTGCTCCTGGTACGCTGCCGTCAGTACCGTAATGATCCAGGGCTCCACCCTGGGCTCAGCAGCACAGGGACAGGGTTTGACGCCATCTGGAACTTTGAACCTCTGGATGTCTTTTTCTTACCCTCTCTGCTAATGGGCTGATGTTGATTGACATGTTTCGTCACCTGGGTGCCTGATATTTGACATCTGGGCACTTACAAGGCAAAGACGGATATGGGCTGAAAAGCATCACCAGAGATTCATAGATTCAGCGGCACCGATTGCCAGGAAATGTAAATATTAAGTCTAGTTTTAATTAAACTCTAATTTAGCGCCGTGTCACAATTATGCTTGTTTTTCTCTGCAATTCTCTCTCCCTCTCTGTATATACATATATATGTTTATGTTGCTATATCTGTAAGCAGACCCTGACAAAGACATACGCACATATGTTTATGTGTGTGTGCATAATTAGGCATCCTTTATTCATCGGAGTGATTATTTTTAATGGAAAATATCAAGATTCACCCACGTATTGTTTCGTGAACCATGGAGCTCCAGAACTGTTTTCTGTGTCCTAATTAAGGATTGTGTTCCGGTTGATAAATGATCCTCTCTGCTCACGAATGCTCTGCAAGTGGCTAATTGACATAAACATGATGAAATGGACAACGCTGCTTAATTCTGAGACAAACAATGTAAAAAATTAGATTCATTATTTGTGACACTGCCCTTTCTTCTGTGGGGGTGGGAGGCTGAGGGCTGCTGATAACCGGAAAGACTTTAAGAAATGTGAGCTCTACCATCGGTGTCTTCCGTCCACAGGCTCTGCCTTCTCAGATTCAACCAACCATGCATCAAAAATATTTGAAAAATATTGTATCTGCAAACGCACTGTGTATATTTCTTGTCATTGTTCCCTAAATAACACTGGATAAGAACCATTTACATAGCATTTACATTGTATTATGATTTATAAGTTATCTAGAGATGATTTAAAATTTATAGCAGGGTGAGCATAGGTTACAAGCAAATACTATGCCATTTCATGCAAGAGGCTTCAGCATTTAGAGGTTTCGATTTTTTTGAGACTCCTGTAACCAATTCCCAGTAGATTCAGAGAAACTGCTCTATTTTAAATATTTTATAAGGGTATCACAACTCAAATAACCATTTCATTAAATAAGAAAGGTGAATACTGACTTTTTGTAGTTTGATATTTGTATTATGAACATCGCTAGAATTTATATTTTAGATTAGCTAAAACTTTCACAAGTGAGGCCCTGGGATTGATCCCCAGACCACAAAAGTAGATATTAATTAATTAATGTAGTTTACAGGACTGTCACATTCATTAAAATCTTGTCATCCATGGAGAAAATGAATAAAATAATGTATGATGAATAATCTTGGATCCATTGTTGAGTGAGAATGGAAAAAAATGTATTTTCTTCACTGAAAATAACCTTCTTTGTTTGAAATATAGTTATCAATATTGGAGGAAGTTGAGCGCAGGGAATTATACATGTATTACAAAAAACAAACCATGAGTAATGAAAGAGCTGAGGGATGTGTAGAATTATTCAACTGCAATAGAGATTATTTTTTCACTCATTAAATTCAGACAGAATATAAAAAAGAAGTGAAGCTTATTTCTAAAACTGAGCAAATTCCAAGTTTTCTAAATTAATTGTTCAAAAACATAACTGATGCACTGTAAGTGCAAGAGGCTGTAGCTAGCGCCATCTTACTGCCAGTCTTGTGTTAGAAGAACCCATTGGTACTTAGCAGTCGGCTGGTCTCAGCATACAATGTTTGTGTGCTGGGTCTACTGTAAAATACTAGGAAAAAAAGGGTGAATTTGCTCTCAGGGTCTAAGATAGTTCATCTATAGCAAATGGGTCTTTTCCAAGCAAGTCAAAGTCTGACAATTGAGTCCTCAAAAAATATGTACTTAGGTTGTATATAACAGACTACTAGTCTGCCCTAAAGAAAGATAAACTTGAGTAATTTGTGGAAAAATGGATGAACCTTGAGACCATAATGTTAAGTGGAATAAATAGAACACATGAGCTTAAATATTCCATGGTTTCTTTTATGTGAGAAACTCAAAATATAAATAAAGAGCCCAAGCAAAGGTGATTGGAAGTAGAGAGACAGAACTTTCCCAAATGGGAAGGGTATCACTACAACCATGTACAAAAAAGATTAAAAGTAAAATGTGTATTGAGATTTTTCTTTGTAATTCTGAAAGTAATGTGCTATTGAAGATATTAGTTAATTCTTCATTGAAAATTTCTCATCTTATATGATGGAGAGCCCATCTGGGATAGTAGGTAACTACTGGATGTTATGCTAAAGATATTTCTCTATTAAAAAGAAGTAAATTACAGCAGTGGACTTATGTCAGCAAATGTGTACGTTAAGTGTAAACTCCACAACTTGAATCAGAGCAGTACAGCATATCAAAGAGATGTGTAAGTGTATGTCTAACGGATAAGTTTTCCATTGCTTAGTTATAATCACCCCATGCCATTTAGACTTGGCTGTAAAAGAGCTTTTTAAAAAGCAAGTAAATTAAATAATTCATCATTTGAAATAGCTAATATCTGGTTGAAAAGTTTAGAAATACTTACTGTGACTTCATAAAGAATTAATTTGTTTATAAGACATTTTCTAAGAATTTTGTTTTTGTTTTTGTTTTTGTTTTTTGGCTGGGCATTTGTAGACACAATATGTTGAGTGAATATGATAAACTTTGTTTTTGTCCCCATGGAAGAAAAGTCTAACAAGTACATTCAATTACATATGCAGTGATTAAGATACTAAAAAATATAGTCTTTGCTGAAATATCAGTGTTTGGGAATGCCTAACAGGGAAATACAGGGGAACATGAAGGCTTCCTCAAAGACAGAGCATTTAAATAGAAACCTGCAGAATGCACAGGAGTTTGTCACACATGGCAGAGGAAAGTGTGTTGCTATGCTCCCTACGGAAAGTGCGTCAGGACCAGGAATGTATGGGGGCACCTAACAGCCCCATGTTAATGCAGCAGAAGGCACTGTTTGAGACCCAGCATGCAAGAAGGGAAGAAGCAACAGCTAAGAACAGAGGAAGGACTCAGAGGCCCATAAGCCATGGAATGTCCACCGGGATGCAAGAGTCTACAGGAGATACTTGGTAGGGCAAAATTATTCCAGATTTCTATGTCAGAAAATCTTTTTGTCAGTAATGTGGACAGTGGGTTGAGTAGGAGCGAAAGCTAGAACCATGGAATCTACATAACTGATTGCTGACCAGTTATAGAAAAAAAAATGTGGACAGTGGCTAGTGAAGAATTAACAGCTGAGGATTCTTATGCCTGCACTTAGCCCTGGGTGTTACCTCATTTCCTTTTGATTGGCATGGCTAGATTCTCTTGCAATCCTGGCGTGATAATTGTGGGACCTCTGATGTGGTGATTCCCCACATTTTTTGAGACTATGATAACTACTCAGTATTTTGTATTTTGGCTCTTTTTTCATCATTCAAATAACATCCTAACATCATCTTTAAAATACTCTTTAATTGTTTCTTTTTTTTCCTCTTTGATACCGGGAATTGAACTCACGATCTTGCACTTGGCAGGCATGTGCTTGGCCACTGAGCTATATCCCCGGCCCTAAAATATTCTTTTAAGCCATGCAAAATTTATTTTAAACAGCTCAAGTCAGGTTGCAAGTCTTCTGGGCCAGAAAATAATCTTTTCAAATGCTTTTCACTTCTTCTATTCTTGCTAAGTTTCTCCTTACCTTGAAGGAACACTGGTTACTCATTTGACCTCCTTGTCATGTCACATCAAGTCAGCAACTACAACACTGTTCCTTAACTGGACTTCCAACCTCTCCTTGCTCAATCCATGGATATTTGTTAATTTTGCACTCGAGTTGCAAGCTAGTCCTGAAATGACTTCAGCTTAATAAGTAGCTCATGGCTGCAAGGGGACGGTTGCCAATCCTGACAAGACTGAACTGCCTGTTTTTGGAGGGAAGAACGACAGGCCATAAGCCACGGCTTAGGCTTGACACTTGCAGAGTGATGGCTATTGAACTGTTGCTTCTCTTTTCTTTTTTGAGTAGATATAAGCAGTGTGGAAATTGTGGATAGTGGAGAAATTACTTAGCTTTTTCTTTAATGATTGCAGTGCTATGTTTACTCTAGGGAAACTGGCTTTTCCTTAGCCTCAAACTTTTCAAAAATACCCACTCAACTATGGAATAACTAAATATCGCACATTAAAAAATAAATGGATCAAACTTATAACCACTAGTATAGCTAATCGAGCTGGTTGTATTTGCGAGACTGCTTATTTCAAGCATCAAATGGAAGCACAGTTCTCTAAAATTCAGGAAACTCTTATCAGGTACCCCTGAGTATCCAGGCATGCTTAAGTCATTAAGTGACACTTTACACCAGAAGCAGGCATACTTAGGTGCTTCGTGATGACTTGTACGGCATAAGGATACAGTTTTCCTTGAAACGCTTCAAAAACACAACTTAGACAAACGAGGATCTAACTCACTTAGCTTCTTCATGCAGTCCCGGAGTCTGGTTTCCAGGCTGAGCACCCTTTGATGTAGCTCCTCGTAGTCATAGGTGCCAATCTCCTCCTGAATCCCAGTGAGAACGGCAGACAGGTTGCGTATCTCCTCCTTGAACTGCGTGATCAGCTTGGCATCTGTTTTGTACTGCTCCAGCACAGGAATCAAAGGCAGGAGCTCATCCATCTTTTCCTTCAACTCCTGTGAAAAGGAATGCACTGTTCCAGGACCCTGCTTGAAACTTTTACATTCTTTTCACAATGATAGATTAAAAAAGGATCATTAAAACAGATTCAAAGTCCCATATTGATTTTTGCTTGATTTTAGATTTTTTATGAAAATATAAATACACAGGATCATTAGTGATAAATACAGTCATCTCACCTTTCTCTAGAATCTCCTCCCTTTCAATGGATACAGGCTTCTCTATAAAACAAATCGATCCTTATCATAATTAGAAAACTTCCCTATGGTAGCAGCTATGGATTTTTGTATTATCTCATACTCTTGTAGCATCTTATAATGTGAACAATGCATCATCTAGTTAGGAAAAATAAACAGGACCTAGCTTGTAATTATGCATTAAGTTTAAACAACCTTATTAGATATGTCACATACCCTATGGCTGTTAGTTATCAAACTACTGAATATCCTTTTTATAGGGGTACCAATAGGAAATTTTGCATTTTGCATCAGCTTTTTTCCATTGCAACTTAGACTTTTTAATTGTGGCCATTGACTCTTCTGTCCTTCCACTGTTATCTGCCCACTGTAGCTCTTTTTACTATCTATCTTAGCGCAACTTCATTAGGAAAGTAAGTTTAGCAAATACAATAAATCGTGCAAAGCTCAAAAAATACATAGTGCTGTTTACCACTTTGAATTATTACCTATTCTCTGACTCCACTTGTCCTTAGATAATTTAGAGGTCATTATCTAAGAAACAACAGCATATCCATGCAATGAATTAACTCTTTAAAGGTCCAAGGTGCGAGGCTTTGATTACAGCAGAGACAGTTGACAGAGTTGTCTGAATCTTAAATGCTGATTGTTGTCACAAGCGTAGGTATATGTTTATGGAGCCAAGGCAGGTCCCTCACTCCTGTCACAGGGCTGATCCACATTACAATTTCATCTGCACTTTCATGGTTGTCATCTTTATTTCTTTACTTTAGCTTGGTGGTAATGGTCAACAGAAATATCTCTTGAGTTTGACTCACAGTTTGACTGTGAGTTGAATGCAGATGATGCCATTTGTGAGAGGAGCTACCATTCTGATGATCCAACGAGCACGACCCATAGGTCTTGCAGGAACCATTCTGAACACTAATTTAAGGAAGTGAAAATTCACTTTTAAATTACATTTGGAAGATGTTATCACCATAAATGCACTAAAATGGCAGGAGCTCCCAGTGCTGATTTAGAGGCTTGTGCTTCTTGTGGAGAAGTTTCTACTTGTTCTGCAAATTCAGGAGTCTTAGCATCTGTGTGCGTGTGCTTGCTGAATGGGACAACAGAAGTCTCTGTAATGAGCAGCTTTCATAAAGCTCACAGGTTAAGGGAGAGTTCTAGAACCTTGCTCATGTTAGGGACTCCTTTTGAAATAGATTTATTATTTTGAGCATCTTTGGCATCCGTAAAGGGGGACACAATTATTTCCTTAGGGTTTTAGCAAGATTGTTTGTATCATTTCCTGCATGTATTGCATATGTTCATAAAGTATATATTATTTCTTGTTATGGTTTAGAACAAGAGTGTCCCTTCAGGAGCTCATGTGCTCAGATGTGAAGGTGATTTAATTATGAGCACTGCTGCTGAGCTCCACTTAGAGGTGGGGCCTGGTAGGATGAGTCACTGGTGGTGTGACTGGAAGGCCGTGTCTCCCTGCGTGGCTCCTGTCTTCTGTCTCTGCTTCCTGGCTGCCCTCCATGAGCCACTTTCCTCCCCCAGGCCCTCTGCCATCCCATTTCTGTGTTTAAACCTGGGGATACGGACTGAGACTTCCGAACTGTGAGCCCAAACCAACCAACCCACCCATCAACCAAACAAAGAAACCAAGCTAAATCACCTTTATTTTTAAATTGTAAGTATTATGTCTTACAATGACAAAATGACTGTGTATTACAGGAGACTCAACCCAGGTTTTTCACACTACTATAGTTCTTCAGGCCATTCTTGTTTTTCATTGTTTACTTTGAGGAAAGATCTTGCTAAGTCACTAAGTTGCTAAATTTTCTAGGTGAAGCTAGAATTTGTGATCCTCTTGCCTTAGCCTCCTGAAGCACTAGGATTACAGGCATGCACCACTATATCTAGCACATCTGCTGCTTCATTATAAAAACTATTACATGGAAGATTTTATATTTTTCTATGGGCATATTTCAAAGAGAAGACTTCAATGTCAAAATTTTGATAGTGGTTTTTCTCCTCCTGAATTAGAATATACAGGGGCTGGGGATTTAGCTCAGTGGCACAGTGCCTGCCTGGCAAGTGAGAGGTTGTGAGTTCGATTCCTGGTACTGGAAAAAACCTAAAAAACCATATATATATGTATATATATACATATATATACACATATTTCTTTTCCTTATCTTTTCAAAAATTCATTATTAAATTTTTGGTAGTTTATTTGGAAACTGAAAACACACCACAAAACAGTGCAATGTCCAATGAAAATTCATATCACCTACATACAAATTTAAATTATAACACCAAAGATCTGTGTTTTTCTCTGTCTTCTCAAATCTCACCTTCTGCTCTCTTGCTCTTGCAGAAAGAGCTAGAGTACCTAACCAAACAACTCTCTTTCCATATAGAAATGATAGTCTCAAGTAGGAATGTAGGTTTTCCATGGGAAAGACTGTGGAAGGCGAAATCTATTTAGTGTATTGTATAAGGCAAAAACTGTTCATTGGAGAAATATATTGTAAAAATATTTTTCAAAGTTTAACTTCTCCTTGGAATGTTCCATTTCTTCTAAAATATGGTACTTCAGCAGCTGGAGTGCCATCTGATTCATGGGGGGCCTCAGTAAACAAACATATAAAACAATGTATACTTCCCATCGAATTATTATTGTGATTTTTTAATTCAGAAAGGTAATATGCACTTGTAGAGGTAATGTACTATTAGTATGAATAGTCATAAATCTCAAGCTGGACTTTGTGGGCTTGAATCTTCATTCAGATCCATGTTAGATATGTGGCCCTGGTAAAATATTCAGTATTATGTGCATCACTTTATTTATCTGGTAGAGATAAAAATAGCTCTTACCTTAAAGAATTGTTGGGAGAGATTAAATTAATTTATAGATTTAATGTGTTCAGAATTGTGCCTTGAATATATACAATTGTTCAGAAAAAGTTATTGCTACATCTGTACTGTTACTGCAGTTTTGACATATAACTTGAGCACATATTTGGATCGCGTGAAGTAGGAAAATCCAAGTAACTAGGTCAGATGGAGTTGCCTGATGATTAATTTTTTTGCTAGGTAATTTACACACTAGGAAAATCTTTTCCCTGGATTTAATTCAGCTTTGTTTCGTTGTCCCATTTTCTCCCAAGAGTTTCCAGAGGTGTGCACGCCTCACGGTGCCTCTGGGATTCTGTCAACCCAAGTACCCTAAGGCATCTCGTAGCTCCACAGAATTTCCACTCCCTTGTCTGTCTGTCCCAGACAGCTTGCACTCCTTTTGTTCCTTTTAGGGAATGGGGCCCTGCACCTAGTTTGTTGATGAACTTTGCTTTGGGTTCATGTCATTGTTCTACCACTTCTGCACTGAGTCTAAGAGTTGAAAATTTATACTGAATGTTTTTGGTTTCTTTGATGCCCTTCGTAATGTAGTGTTTTGGGGAGAGTGGATGGCTCCTGTCTAAAATTGCTTTCTTGAGTGTTACCAAATCCGAGAATTCTTCTCCAGACCTTTTCTGAACAAAATTAAGCAGCTTCCTTTTGTGCTCTTCAGTAACGTTCGTGCCTCCGTTTGACACCAGTTTCACCTCGCTGCTCGTTATCTTTCATAGAAGAGATTCCGTGCTACGTGGCCACCACTTCCCAGCAGCCCCTCGGGCAGTGCGTGTGCTCAACAATTCTGATTAAAATAAATTTTGTGTGCCTCAGTCTCATAGTCTTCATTTCCCACTTCTTATAAGTTCTCTGTTCATCCGGGTCACACTGCCGCCTTAGCATCTATACATTTACTATATTTCCTAGGTCTTGCTCTAAATTGTCTTCGTTTCCTAACCTGCTGGCTTTGCTCACACTTTTTACAACTGACAATTCACCACCTCCGCCTCCTCTTTTGTCCATTTTCTTGCTCTGTCCTCCTTCAGCTATGACTTAGTAAAACTTTCAAACCTGTTCTTGTACAAGCCTGTCGTCTACACCAATCTATTGAGGTTTCCGAGAACACAGGAAGAAATTTGAGACCAAGATAATTTCTAACACATACAAATGTGCCACGCAGGGACCCTGCTGCACACCTCTGACTGGCATCACACCCATCTCCAGCCTGCCCAAAAGGTACTTTTTTCTTGACCATGTGCATAAATTAGGTCTACTTCCCCAACATCGGCAATGAACTTTGCTCCCTAAATGGCAGGAGAAATGGGCCATATGTGAGCAACCACAAGTTGTTTTATAGACTGTGTGCTGTGCTCTTCTAAGCCAGATTGTTCATTTTTTAATAGAGGTTCAAACGGCACCGTTAGACACGTATTTTTTAAATGAATGATTTAGTTACACATGGTTGATAAAAATCCATACAGCATGCTTTGAACATGATTTCTCCCTTTTCAGTGTTTCTAGGTATTTGCCAATATACCACTAACGTCTAATAAAAAGGCTATATTTGTATAAAATTCTGAAACAATCCTCTTTTAACATTGCTCTTCTTAATGCTATTGCCTCTTCTAACAATTTATAGTTTCTACAGTTCTCATGTTTGCAAGGCATGCAATTATCACAAAACTTTATTGACCTAATTATTAACTTTCCTTGGGAGTTCCCCTTGTCTTAGACATTGAAGTGCCTGTAAATTTACCCAACAATTTCATCTAGCTCTGTGGGGCTGAGGCTCTTTTTATAGCAGCTTTCATATGTTCCCAGCGGCTAATGGTCAATATCCACAGAGAGATGATTGACACACACCCCCAGCCAGTCTTCCACCTTGCACATGCGGGAGAGCGCAGAGCTATTTCTAGCTAAGTGCCATTCTGTCTGTCACACTCTACCCATCTGGACTGGCAAGGTTGCAGCAGTCAGACTTACTTGGAAATGCTTGGTCATTAGCGTCTTCCGGTCATCTTCAATCTGCCGAAACTTGGCCTTCAGCCCTTTCATTTGCGTTTCCATCTTTAACACATACTGGAAATCTCTCTGAGTTCTCAAGTTTAGGACTTCGATAGACTGGGACATGTTCTGAACCTGTTAAATGGAAGCGTTTGTTATACACGGTTATCTGCTTGCAGGCACACCCAGTCGCTCCTCCAGCACCCAGGATGACGTCAGCATAAAGAGCTCGAAGTGCTGCATGCATAACTGCATTTGCACACATCGAGTTTCCAGAAGGACGTTTTCCCATTATAAACTCTCAAATAATGCAGTGAGACAAGATGATACCTCAGTAGGACATTTAAAGACAGACATTTCAGCATTAGAAATGATTGAATAAATAAGAATTTAGTACATTAAAATAAATTTTAAAACTACTATTTTCCTTGCAGCGTTCTGTAAACTTATAACCTCCCAAACTAAAAGTGTCAAAAAAGTTATTTCTGTAAGTACTAATTCTACTTCTTAAAGACCAAGGATGCTTAGCAATTCTGAAGTGCAGCATGGTCTCCACACATCTAGAATGCAGTCATGCCGGTGAACATACTTCACGATTGGTCTAAGCCACTCCCAGGGTGACCAGCACACATGATGGCAGTACTGGGACACTGGCTAAGGCACCCAGAAAATGGCAACTGCAAATGCTTGGTAGACAACAGTAAACATATGTTCACCAGATGGTAACATCCCAGGTTCACTGAGCCCTGGGCTATTTAAAAGTGGGAAATGGGTGACCTAGAAAGCATGCAGAAATGCAAGAAAAGCTGCCCCAATTTCTGTGTCAGGAAAAACTTGAAAGCAAAGGGAAAGCCTCTAATAGTGAAGTTACAGGAACTGAAGAATAGAATATGAATAAACTGTGTCATAAAAAATAAGATCAATCTGTGTATGCTCAGTACTCATTGTATTGTCTTCAGAGAGACAACCTTAGCATCATGGAGGAGCTTGTCAGAAATACAGAATCTTGAGACCCTCCCCAGAGCCACTGAATTAGAAGCTGATTTTCATCAAAATCTCCAAGTGATTCTTAGTCTTTTGCAGCTTGAGGACTGTTCATCCATGAGAAAAGAAAATGTAAAAATCCTTACATAACTTAATTTTTTCATTTTCCTAAATCCAATATACGCATAACTATGAAAAAGTAGAATATATAAGGAACAAAATAATGAAGACACATATGAAAGGATCAAAAGAGTGTATGTGAGGTTGTTAAAGTTAATTTTTGAAAAAAGGAAACAAAATACTGTAGAGGAAGATTTCAGGGTATATGTAGATGTACATAGTATATATCTTAACCCATTTCCACAGAATCATATATGTTATTATATATAACATAAAAGTATTAATGTGTAAAAGTATGGCTTCAAAACTGGTGGTGAAATTTTAGGTTTCACTTTGCTTCATACATTTGCAAGTTGTTCCATGTGGTTTTTTTAGTGATTATGCATTATTTATGCAATCAGTAAAAAGTCTGAAAAAATGTGAATTACAAATGGATGATCTTTTCAAAGACAGATTTTTGTCCTCAGGTAAAGTCACACAGTTTAGCAGGTGTGGTGGTGCACGCCTGTAATCCCAATTCTCTGGAGGCTGAGGCAGGAGGACCCTTGCGAGTTCCGGACCAGCCTGGGCTACAAAGTGAGCGCAAGGCCAGCCTGAACTGCATATCAAGATCCTGTCTCAAAAAGACAATAAAATAAAATAAAATAATGTCACACAGCTTAGTAAAACAGCCAACTATAAAGAGCCCAAGATGACCCATAATTCAAAAATCATATTTACAAAAGTGATTGAATTTTGCAGCCATGGAGAGCCTCAGTTTCTCACTCCTCTTGTCAGACAAGTCAGATTTCTTTTACCTTTTTCATCTGCTGTCCCAGTCTGTGGTCCAGCCTCTTGTGACTACTTTCTGTTTAGGGCGTATCACGGTCTGGTTCATATTAAAACTAATGGTGTAATGTGTACTTGTGGCACAGCCAGGAAAGAGACTTTCATCCTGTGATGCCCAGGAGATTAGAAGCTGACTCTTATTCATCTGTTTACTTCCAAGACATTACACAGGACCAAACATAGAATAAATGCTCAATAAATATTTATTGAGTAAAATTTTCCTGTGCTCCAATAGTTATAGTGAGTAATTGGGATCATAATGTTTTAAGAAAAGTTTCACTTCCTGTCACTGGTTGGACTATGGCAGAACCTGACTAACAAATATTCAATTTATTATTTTTACACTCAAAATACTTCTCTTATAAAATCTTTAGTGCAGCAGAAATTACGGAGACAACACTAAGATTGTAGCAACTTCAATGTGAACAAGTGTGATAGATTCAAAGTCATTTTCTACCTCTATTAATGGTTAAACATTAATAAAAGAAAGCCATTTGCATCAAAGAAACTGACTGCCACTTAAATATAGCATTTGCTTGTGAAGGTACCCATCATTAACATAGCTGATTTCCTCCTAAGAATTCTGTGTACTGCGCAGATCTATGCAATTTGAATATGATGACCAAGGGAAGGTATTCTGAATAGAGTTACAATAGCTTCCTTCAGTTTGCCTATGAGGAACATTTAGGCTCACCTGTTAGTCCATTTTCAACTTAATTTGCATTGTAGAAAATTTACTGACAGAATTTTGCTGAGATTATCTGTGGTCTTCATATAGCATAGCATGTATAATTATGGATGCATTTAGGATGATGGGTCAAGACAGAGCTGTCTAATTGGACAGAATTTCGCTCTGGGTTGCCTTTAGACTTTCCTGTTGGCTATACTTAGGATTAGTGTCTTCTTGTTTTATTGAGACCCCTGAAGATCAATTTTCGGAAGGACATAGGGGACTGGAGCTTTGATCCTCTACTTGCAGGAAGGAAGCTTGTCTGCTATATTTCTCCTTTTCATCTGTCCCTAAAGTTGAGCTGTCATTCACCTTTCTCCACAGGTCCCTGTGGTTCAACGCTTCCCACAAAGATTTTGGCAAACTCATTGTCCTTTCACGGGTGATTCTTGTAAACTCGTTACATTGTTTTTTTGTGTAATTAAAATGTCTGAGGTCTTTCTCAGTTTCACCAGAAAAGAATTTATATCTTTACTCTCATTCACTACTGTGACTGTCACTTGAACAAACAAATAAAACATCCTATGACTCAACATGCTTGGATAGCTTTGGGTTTATCCAAAGTGCCAAAGGGTTCTTGAATTTGGCAGTTCATAAAACTTTTAGTGCTGAACTGCGTTTTAAAAATGTTTGAAGGGAATTATTACATAGAGGGTATTTTAAACTTGGTGAGGATGTTGCCAGTATCCAACTCCAAAAATCACACTTTGGGAAATATGGACCTGGACAATGCGAAACATCTTCAACATCATAGAAAAATAACAAAGCTAACAGATTTTTTCAGCTGAACAATTTTAGTTTCAGTATTAGAAATCAATTGCATTTTTCTGATATTCAGTAATCCACAGTCTTGGCAAAAACGATAGGGCATTACTTAAATAAATTTTGACTGGCCTTGAAAAATGTAAGACTGATCTGATATAGCACCATTGGTTACTACTTTAGTGAAATTGTAAAGTTTTTAATCCCCAAAAGTACCAGTTTGCTTTTATGTAAGCTTAGAAAGGTAACTATGTCCTAGATAAGAATTAAGTGGAGTGAAGCAAGATATAATAAAAGAAAATTATTCAACATACTAATGGAAACTATTATCAATATTTTTAAACAATATTTACCTTTGTTGACTAAATCAGTCTTTTCAGTTAATGGTGAATGGTCTGCTTAAAGGTCATGCCATATCACCAAGGAACTAGGTCAGTCTGTAAAATAATGCTCATTTCAAATGTGTAGTTAGGATCAGTGCATCAAACTAATGCCATGCACCTCCTTAGGGCCCCTGTAAGCTTCCCACTTCTCTGTTTGGTTAAAACTACCTTGTAGAAAATTCATAAATCTAATTCATGGTGACTTTGAATTTGTTAATGAATTTTATTTAAGGTTTATCATTGGTATTGACACAGTTTTAGAGTTATGATTCTTGTAGAATTTCTTTAAAAGATTCAGACACATTACTTATTGGATTGTGTGATTATATTCATTTTCATGAGAGTTTTCACCTAAATTCATGTTCTTATTTTCTTGCCTATTCATCCTTCATTAATTTTAACATTTCTGACATACACATCACTTGGGAGCTGTAGAGGGAATTATTTACTTTCTAATGTTCATACTTTGTTAGAATTTTTCAACTGAATTTTGAAGGAACATTTGAATCTTTGTGCAATGTTATTCTGTATGTAATGCTAGCCTGAAAAATAATGACATAGAAGAAAAGCTACAGAAATGTTTCTCAGCAGAGTTGATACAGAAAAGAAAGATATTTCTGGGTCACATATCTGGGTCAGACTAATGCATCCCTCTAATCCCAGCTACTCAGGAGGTTGAGGCAGGAGGATAGCGAGTTTAAAGCCAGTGTGCCCAAATTAGCAAGACCTTGTCTCAAAACAAAACAAAAAGAAAGAAAGAAAAAATAGGATGAGGATGGAGCTCTGCACTTCCAAGATTAATTCCCAGTACCACCAAACAAATGAACAAAATGCAAAAAGATATTTAGTACGTGATGCCAATAATCTGAGACAAAATACAATTTAACAGTAAAACAAAATTGAATTTAAGTCTTTTTCTAACTTAATTCCTCTGGTAACAAAACAAAATAAAATTATATAATTGAAATTTTTTATTAAAAAAGAATTAAAATTGGAAAACTATACCTAAAATGATCAAGATTTATTGGTCATTATTTCTCACAATTAGGAGATACATTAGTTAGAGTTATTAGTTTCAAAGTAGAAGATATATGTTATTATTGTACAGGAACAGCTGTTGAGGAATCACAGAGAATGGAGTCTCCCCGTGAAGGAAGTTTAAGAGGGCAGCCAATAGGTAATGTTAGCACCAAAGAAAAGGGAAGGAGGATTAGATTCAGCTTTGTATAAAACATAGAAAAGATTCCTCTTAAACTCTTAGAATGTCAATAGGTTTCCGAGTTCTGTACACAGAGAAAACTTATTTTCACTACAAGGCAGGTGGAAGAAAGTTACATGGCTTGAAATAGTGAAACTTGTTTGTCTACAGTAACAATTTTGATCCTTTAATTTTACTGGCTTCTTTTCATTTTGTGTTAAAAATTCCATAAATGTGTGGTTGATCATAGAAATGAGGTTACAAAGACCACATGGGTGAGCATGTTGTCTTTTTAAAACACCTACTACTTAATTTATCATACCATCTCTGATAATAAGATGTTTAAAATTCAAGCATGTTGTCCTCTTGCTTCATTCTGACCATGCTAGGTGTCCTACCATGTTCAGAACCTAGAACTGTTGAACTCTGAGTGGGGATGACTGAAAAAACCATTTACTGGGCTTTTCCCTCCCAACAAAACATAGATAGCCTTTCACGAACTGACTTTTATCTGTAAAAGAGAACAGATCAAGGGCATTCTCCATTTGATAGTTATGGATCGGACTAAAGCAAGTTATAGAGAGAATGGTATTGAGTGAAATTGAAGAGCTTATCGTTCAAAGTTATGACTTGGAGAATGAAGTACCCAGATAGCATGCATGTTGCATGCCGTTCTTTCAACTTCTTGCGAGACGGTTAATGGGCTCTGCATGTATTACCTCAATCAGCCTACTGTGATCTTGAGAGTGAGGCTGACTTTTGGCATAGAAATATGAGTATTTGCTTTATACTTGGTAAAGAGAGACTAACTGGATATTACAATAATATAGTAGAGAGCCCATCTCAAGAAGAATAAATTGAGAAAACTAAAATGTTGTAGAAATAAGACAAAATAGTAAGAGGCTTGACATACTGCTGATGAGCAATAGAAAGATGTTATTTGAAAGGTGGAACAAAAATCAGAAGAACCCTCTTCACCCTTACCTTTACCATATTTCCATTTCAGAGAAGGTAGATTTCAATAAAAATATGCGGAAGGGACCCAGACTCCTTACCTTTTCCAGCAGCTGACGAAGTTGCCTGCTCTTGGCATCCCTGGAGCACAGGTTTTGTTCCGGAGCAACCACTGTGCAGATGCACCGCCCGTCAGGGTCCTGTGCAGAGCTGTACACTTGCCACCCCTCTTTGGGACTAATCTGAGTCTGAGGAAACCAACAGCAAACACAGAAACACAGACTTTTGTTATATAGAAAAGAGAATGTGGATTTGTAGGCGCTCAAGCAAAGCATCTTTTGGAGAATTAGAAGTTGTGTTTTCATTCTGTAGAGTTTGAAGATTAAACAATTCCCAAAGGCAGTGGACTTCATTAAGGTCTACCTTCCTTACCAGTGTCCAAAAGTAGATCTTTTGTCTCCTTCCATTTCTACGTTACAAACTCGGCCTGATCTCACACTGCTTCTTAATATGTTTTATCACATTCTGACACTCAGATGAAACTTTAGAGTTATCTATTTATCACCCAATCACCTGCAATTAATCTTTCTACATTAGAGTTGGTAGCTTGTCTCGACAGTTAGTGGCAAGTATTAGTATATTCGTTGCTGATTATTATTCAGGGTTGATATTCTGAAACGAACCCCTGCCTCAAGGTATTTCCTTTGCATTAAAGGACTAATTATTACAAAAGCAGGAAAGAATATTACAAGATGATATAGTGTAAAAGAAGTCAGCAACGTTGTGCAAAAGATATGGACTTTCAGAGAAGTTGCATTGTTTTGGCAGAGTCTCTTAAATTGATCTCCCAATAATTTCTGGGCCCTTGCACCCTAAATCCGAGGTAGCATTCTGGTTGTACTTCATTCTGTCACTTTTTTATGCTTATTGTTTTACTTCCTGCTGTCCGACAGCAGCTTTCACTCCAGTTAAATTGAGCCGGGTGAGTCTTGCAATCATCCAGCGTTGATTGATATCTTTGTGCATCATTGCTCTTTCTGCATTGGCCACTTGGAATGCCTCCTTTATAATCTGTCTGTTCATTTGGCCTACCTATTCTGAAGTACTGTTGGTACTACTCTTAGGCATTTAATGTGTATTGCCTGGGATTGTTATTTGTATTTCAAGAATCTTATTTTAATAGCTAGTTTATTCCTAGCTATTAGAAATGTGCTCATTTCCTATCTATTCTATTAAGTGTACACTATCAAGAACAAAGATAATTATCCTTACATTTTGTCTAATTATTTTTTCAGAAGAACTTCAGTAGATTTTCAAATAATGTACACAGAGGGAACTTATTTTCATTATAGGGAGTGGAAGAATTTAGCCAGGATTATACTTGAAATTGTGTAAATGAGAAGTGTCAGTATTAACAAACGCTACGGTTTTATTCCTCTAGCTTCCCTTAATTTTCTATTAAAAGTTCCTTTCTATTAAAAAACAGCAGTTACTGTGAATGGCTCGGTGTACATTGCAGGCGCTCGCTCCACCAACTGCCTGGGGGACTGGCGGCTCGCTGCTCCGTGAAGTGTCTCCTTGGGGATGGCCTTGGCTGGAGAATGCTGCCTTGCTCGAGGCCAGACTCCATTCCAAGGAAGCTCACTTCCACTTCAAAGCAGCCGAAACTATTGCTGTTATTCCCATTTCACAGAAAAGGGAATTGGTTAACCTGGCTCAGCCTGCACAGGTTGTATGTGGTGATTCAGGCTAGGAAGCCAAGGGCTGTGTTCTGTTTCTGCACTGCACAGTAGAATTATGGAGCCATGGGTATTTTAAACATGAAAAGAAGCTACTGAAAATAATTTTAATAAGATATTTTAGCTCAATTTATCCATAATGCTATCATTCAACATAGAATATGAAAATCATTCATAATTTATATTCTGTGTGTGTGTGTGTGTGTGTGTGTGTGTGTGTGTGTACTGAACCTATGCTCTGCAAACACTCTACTACTGAACTGCATCAAGAGAAAATTTTTCCTTTGTAAAAATTTTTGAGACAGAATCTTACTATGTTGTCCAGGCTGGGCTTGAACTTGTGATCCTCCTCCCTCAGTCTCCCAAGTATCTACAATTACTGTTTTTATTTTTAAAGACTTTAAAACGAGCCACTGAAATTAAATATTCATTTTATTCCTATGAATTCAGTTTGAACTACTCATATCTCAAGAGCTTAATACCTGTGTTCTGTAGCCACATGTACTTTTGGACAGTACATCTCCAGTATTACTTTTAATTCCTCTGTAATAGCTGTATTGATATGATTCTCAGCATGCACCTAATTGTTTCCAAAGATTAATCATATAAATATTGGAAACACAGCAATGGATATTACATGGATGACTCACGTCTTTTGTAAATCTATTCCCTATTTAACAACCTGTTCATCCACTGTTCAGACTTAAACCCAGGCAACTTGTTCAGAATTACGATGCACTACTTTGACTTACAATCTGACTTTTTTTATACAGTTCTGTACATCTTGTTTACAGAGCCTCAATACCTTCTTTTGAACCTTGCTTATACAGTACTGTAATTTTTGCTGACTTTACTGTATAATACTGTAGTTTTATGTTCTGTTATATATTACATGAGTGCATGTAAGAGTTATGCAAATAAAAACAAAGTCATCAGATTGGAGTTTCCTTTGACCATTTCTTTGTTCCGAATATCGTAGTGTGAGTACCATATCCAGTTTCTCACCTAGTGACCCATTCATTGAAAGACCTAGTCGCTGGAATGGAATTCGGTTGCTAAATTAGGAGTATCTTTATTGGAATTAGTTTTACTTCTGTAGAAACATGAGATAATCATTTGGGTCTGCTTTTGTCAGAAAATCTCAGAGGAGATTATCTACAGAGTGAAGGTAGAAATAGGCTAGCGGTACAGTTTCAATAACATAATTAAAGCTTTAAAATAAGTAACAGTGTGGGATAAATGTGTTTGGACATAGGCCCTGCCAGCTTCTAACGTTGGACACAAATCTCCAATATGTCATCAAATGAAGGCTTTTCATTAGAATAAATTTAGCTTTTGGATGAAGGAGCAGGGACCACCTAGTCACAATATTAAAATATTTTAACAGCAGTGCAAACACTGATTATTAAGCCTGGCACTATTAATATTGATGTGTACTTGCCAGGCCTTTGGCTGACTTGTGTGGTGCTGATTACAGAGCTAGGTGTTAGCCACTCTCTGGAACAAGCAAGGGAAAAGGTGAAGAAAGTCTGATATCCATTTAGCATTCTTCTTGAAGTGTTTGCTTAATACCATTAAAGGCTCCAGCCTTCTTTGTACTTGCTCTTGTCTTCCTGTAGGAATCATTAAGAAGAGCCGTGACCTTCTTTAGCACAGTTAGAATGATCCGAACTATTAAAAAAAATCACCCTTTTTGGCAAGAAAAAAGGTAAATCAGAACCAAGAAAACCCAGTATAAAGGTGAGTGCCTGACAGTCCTGTGGATTTTCCCAGAGCCTTTCATTCTGGGGCCAGTGATAAATAGAGGGAGTGTTATAAGCATTTCAAGTGCTATATTTTAGGACACTCATCCTGGCATTGGAAAGAAACCAAAATAAAACTATGATGTCAAATGGAAGAACATATTTAGATGTCTTTTCAATACGCATGCAAAAAGTCCTGCTCTAACCTTAACTTTTTATAGACACTCAAGTGTCAATAAAATTCATATTAAGGGCAATCTTCTATGGAACTCTGCTCATACGGCAGTTTGGGTGTTTTTTGTCTTTGAACATCATAATAACCTTGTGGACTATTCTTCCCCTTTTCCTGATAAGGAAACAGAGGCAGTGAGGCTTGGAGATCACACAGAGAATAGTCCACAGAAGTGGGAATTTGTACTTGTACAGCCTGATTTCAGAACACCGCGTTATCCACCATGTTGTTCACTCGTCATTTAAATCCCCCTTAAGATGTGGCAATATCTTAACCCAACAGCATTTGCTAAACTATTGTGAAACCCGATACTAGGATCTGGCGTGTGCACATAATATATTGCTATTGAAAGCATTAGAAATTACAGAGATTACTGATGCAGTTCTTTTTGAATCTTTTGTGTTAATTAAAACAACTAAATGAACTATTTAGAAGTTTTTCATATTACAAAACTCATGAAATTAGCAAAACGTTAGTAAGAATGTTAAAAAGATAATTTAACCATTGCATTTCAAATCTCAATTCTTTGCTTATAATGCCAAAGCTACGTTTTGTAAGTGTAAAGTCAACTTGTGAGAGTTTTCCTCATTCTTTAGGAATCGTATGTTGAAAAAGACCATTTTTGCAAGTTGTTCAGTTAGTCAATATTATGTATGAGACAGCAGTGTTCTCCAGCTTTCAGCCTAGAGGTTTTTATGTTCAGCCTCTGCAGATAAATGTAGATTATCCCCCATGCTCATTCACCAAGACCTGTAAATGGAGTTTTAGAGGAGACAGACCCCTCTGCAGTGGATAGGAGCACATCTGCCTGGGCAGGTGGAGGGTATTATCCACTGTGGAAACAGCAACTATTGTCATATACACGGGGCAGTCAGACAGAGTAGGAGATCAGCAAGATGCAGCTCAACCTAGTACTTCTGTGAAAGGCACTGCAGTACTTGTTCAGGGCCCAGATAGAGAGGAAGGCAAAGAAAAGGCTTATCCTTAGAACAGAAGAAAATTGCCTGGTTCTACATTGTTAGATTTTAGTTTTTTGCTGTTTCTGGGTGTTCCAAAAAGTACATACTGAACCAAAAGAAATAAGGAACCGATCTACTGCAGGTAGTGTACAAGGCAAGGGACAAAGCAGGAAGAAAAACACTTATTAAAATCTGTTTCATGTAGAATGGAGATACCCGAGTGATAAAAACCCCTTAGACATTTTCTATTTGTGAATACCTTTGATCCCGGAGAGTGAGATGAGCATGCTAATGGTTTCAGCCGTGGAGAGGAGCAATGTGAGGACAGGGGTTAGAGAGAGGTTGTCAGATCCAGCAGTTCTGGAGGATGTGTTAATAGATGTCACTGTATAGCAGTTCTCTTGCTATTGTTTATAAGAATACTTGGGGCTGAAATAAATGAATAGTCTTCACTCAAGGAAATCTCTAGGTTTTGAAAATAACAAGAAAACCAGCTATAAATAGAAACAACAACACAAGTAACCGAAAAAATCATCCAATTGAGGATGGTTACATCTGCCCATAGTCTGTGAAAATCTCCTTGACTAGAGCTGGGAAGAACCTGAGAAGACCTGTTTAGTCCTATGGCTCTCCATTTGTGACATTTCTGTGTATTCTTGCGTTTCTGTTTTTTTTTTTCTTTTTCTTTTTTGTATTGGGAATCAAACTCGGGACTTTGTGCTTCAGCTGTATTCTCGGCCTGTGTTTCTGTTTGACTCTGCATGACAGGACTTCATCACTTCACAGGCCACCGTTCTAGTGGTGGAAAGTTGCGGGGCATGATTTGAACTTCTGTCTATGTAAATTTTCCTTCTTTGGCCCTACTTTTTTTGAACACCCTAGAACAAGAATAAATGGACTCTCTTACATTAGGTGATTCTTCTATAAAAAGGCAGTTATCACACTGCTCTCAAGATATGCCATTCCGTTCTCTCAACCAACTCTGCTCCTTAATTGTCCTTGTCACAAAATGGACATTGCCTAAGGATTTGGGGTGTGGGAGGGCAGTGAAGTCAGATGTCTTCATTCACTGCTAAAAATACATTGGAAAAAAAAAATAAACACACATTGGTTATTTGAGAATAAAAGACTCAGAATGCTGACAGTTTGTTTCAGCATATTCTATTCATTTTACAGAACCTTAAATTGACTAACTCATCAAAGTAGCTATTTATGAGGAGAGGCCAGCTAGATGTTTGAAAATGTAGCAAAACAAATTGCCTATGCCTAGAGGTCCCTTCAAGGCCTCTTCGTACCACAGCGGTAGGGCTGACTCTCTGAGAACAGCTGGTGTCTGCTAAGCATCCTCTGCTTTTTTAATTGTTCTTTTCCAGGTTCTTCCTGGTATGGAGTCCACAGTATGGGGGATTTCTCAGAAGCTCAGCCTCCAGGGGAAGTCATTCTGCATCAGAGAAAAGTTTCAGGGGGAGTGGGAGCTTTCTGAGAGCTGAAGCTGCCTCTCCTCAGACACCAGTTTAGAAGGGAATAAAATGTCAAAAATGTCAAATAAATATCAAACAAGAAGGATGAAGGAAAGAATGTTCCAATAGTCAAAGAAAAACAAGAGGAAGTTTATTACTTAATTAAGAGTTGTATTAACTACTTATTTAACTACTTATTGATAAAATACATCTGGAAATTGTAAGCCTTCTTTTAGAAAATCAAATGTACACTGTCTATATCAAAGAACATTGTCATAAATAACTGCTAATAAATGACTCACACCCTATATATCTTTTTTTTCCTGGCATTTGAAAGTTTCATTTTAAAGAAACATTACATTCATATTGCTGCACTTTCCATGAAAAATCACTGACCATATTATAAAGCTCTTGTTTTGTGTACATAGTGATTGGCTCATAGCTTTCATATGTTTGAAATGAGAGCATGGAGTGGGAAAATAGAGGTGAAGAGCTAGCTCACTACTGTGTAGTTATATGCATTGTGCCGTAGAATAATTAATTGTCTACCTTTCCATCTTGAGAAAGAGTCTTGCAAGCCTATTACATGGCAGCAGTAATAAAGGTCTTTAGAGAACCATTTGAAAGACAATAGAAAGAATCCTCTGCCCAGAAAGTGTCCTTCACGGCTTTGCCACTGTCACTAAAGTGACACAGAAGTCTATGGCCATACCACCCTGCGCTCACCTGATCTTGTCTAAAATGACACAGCTGACGCTCTTTTCTTCTGAAAAATGCAAACACTTTGGGGGTTTTAAAGTTGACTTTATAGCTTTTTTCTGACTGTACAGCCCAAGAGATGAGAAAGATATTTTAAAGGGTGAGGGCTTTGGTGTGTGAGAGAGATCGAGGAGTCCAGGAACATGCTAAACTCTGAACAACATGCAGTACACAGAGTAGGACACCAGAGCCTGCTGGGGAAGGAGCAGTAAGGGACGTGGTGGAAGAGATGACTTTTCTGGGTGGGACCCCTCTCTTGGTTCTACCTTTGACTCTGAAATATAACTGGTCACTCGCACACTTGAAGTCAGTCTACCCAGGGCAGATAGAAGAGGCAGCATCAGGTCAGTTATATTTCCAGTTCAACTCTGGAGAGCTCTAAAGTACCTGAGAAGATATCTTTAGTGGAGCAAGGAGATATTTGTGTGAGAAGGAAGCAAATGGTACAGAGCCAGTGACCGCCTCCTCCCACTATTTATGACTTGATCATGACCCGTTTACTTACTGATGTCCACACTGCTTCACTGAACAATCTGTAGATATTCAAACTAATGCTTACTTTGTTAAAAAAAAAAAGTCTCTGCTGCTGAAGGTAGTGTGAAAATAATCAGTCCAGATGGTTTTAAAATCCTTTCCACCTTTCCAGCATCAATATTTTATGCTGTTAATTTAGAAATGGAGTCGCTCATCTTTCACCCTGGGAATCCTAGGGTAGGAGCAATCATCTTGAATAATTACAGAATAGACATTACTCTTCTCTAAAGCATACACACACACAAAAAGAGTTTGCAACCTGGTTTCTCCATTCCAGGGAATACCACTTACAGTTTTGTGCTCATCACCATGGTAAAAACTTTCCTGAAATTATTAGGTTTGGTTTGTTTGCAAAAGGGAGACATCTGAAGTAAGAACTGCTGCATCAGAACATACATACATCTATAACAATACATTACATTTTTCAAGCAACAAGCTCTCAACTTGAAAGTAAAGAGAACTTAACTTACTTTAAACTTGCAGGACGACTAAAACTAAAAAGTCATGTATAAGTTTGAAAATTTGATTCTTCTCAGTCATCAATAGAAAAGAACTAAGCCTATCTAAACCCACAAAACATAGATAACTCAGAACCAAGTTACTATATTCGAAACATAAATTATTCAGTAGTTTCCTAGTTTAGAATTATTTTTCTGAGTTAATTCAATAAGTATGTCATTGTAAACAACCAGGTACTTTGACGTTGGAAAAACTTGGCTCAGTACATATAAAGTAATGTAAATGTCTCTGTTTTGCCATGGTGTACTGATGCCATCTTTGTAACTATACATCATTTTATATCACGCCTCTCGGTTCACATTTTGAGGATATACAAGAGAATCTTCAATGACAGAGGCACTTAAGTAATTCAAGGAAGGTAAAAATGTAAAAGCCGGTCACTGTGTGCCTCCTATGGGCTCTGCTGGTGTCCTAGGCATTGGGGGAAGCTGAAAAAGTGTGTAATTCATTACACACTTAATTACACATTGATTGATACATTAATTATTATTAGCACAGCAAACAACTCTTAAAAGTAGAAGGCTGCTTTTCTTGTTTGACTTTTTATTGTCCACTGGAGTAATCTGCATGAAAGTTTAAAAAAATCTTAATTATTTTTGTGTCCTTTATTTGATGGCAGGGATTTTTTTTTCCCCAGACTATTCCTGTTATTGAAATATTTATGTGAAGAATTAATAGTTTTTCTTTTTTAAAAAAATCTGTCAGAGTATTACTAACTAAAGTTTATTCTAAACTATCAGAACGTACCTTATTAAAATGTGAGGAAGATTAAAAGGCCATAATTTTATTTAAGGAAAACCACACAAAATATGTTTGTGACAAGAAAAGTCTTCATAAAATATTAAACAATATAGGAAGGTGCTTTTATCAGGTAAAAGTTTCTATTGTTCATGTTTTTTAGTTCTCTTAGAAATCCTTTAGGCAGGTTTTAAATTGCTGAGTTTTTTCCCATTTATGCTTAAAATATGTTGTTTTCTGCATTAAATATAGTCACAGACATCAAGTTGCAAGGAAGATCTTGCTGTCGTAAAACCAGGTTACATAAAATATACCGTATGGCTTATCCTGTCAGACAGTTATGGGGAATTTAGACATTAGAACAAGTACAATAATAAAAACAAAGTATAATTCTTAAAGAGTATTTCCAAATCTCAAATTATAGTTAAATATAAATTACACTCTTCCAATTTAAGAAGCCCCTTTTTATAATTACTATTTCTTTTTAAAAGCTAATTTCTCAGTCTTTTGTGTGTACCTTTAAAGTGTTCATACATAAATATCCACTGCTAAGATTACCACTCAGATATCATGTCTTTTAAGTTGACCTATCAGTAGAGAAGCAAAATCTGCTTTTGCAATTTAGAAAGTAAAGCCTACTGGTTTAATGCACACACTTCCCAAGATGGCCAAACCCACAGGAATCACTTACTAAGGTATCTGTCGTCGACAGCCTCGTGGCGTTCAGTCCTACCAAGGATGGGAGAGTTTGGGACATCCAGTTTGAGATCACTGCCATGGCGCTAAGCACAGCGCCAAGCTTCAGCAGAGGAGGGCTCATTGCTGTGAAGCTAATGAGTTTTCATAGTGACTGATTAAGATCCGGAGCCAGGCTGGTAGCGGGAGGCGTGACTGCAGCGCACCACAATGACAGCAGAAAAAGAGATCAACAGCCCCAGCTCTAATCACCCGGGAAAGCTTACAGAAACCCCCACCCCCATGGGAAGCAGCCTGAACCCTCTCCCCTCCCTTTTCTGACACTGCCGGATCATCAAATAAGATATCCTTATAGGGTTTGGTTGGTAATTAGGAGACCAGAAGTTGGAGGGCAGAGGAAATGTGAGCTTTGCCTGCTTCTCTTTGCTCAGTTACCATCAACACAGCCCATGTCCTCTGGGGTTTGTGTGAATATAATCAGCTGCTCTTTCTCTTTCATGGAAAAAGGATGCCATTAAATGGAGACCTGCCAAAGTGCACATTTCAAACACCAAACTTAATATGTACAGATTTTCTGGGCAAGGACAGAGTGCTTTTAGGGAAAGTATGAAAAGTCTACAAATCATTTCCAAGATGGTCAGATACTGAGAGTAAGAGATTGCTTTCTTTTAAACAGTAATTTAAAATTAGCATCCTTGCTTTAAAACTTTAGTCAGAGGTGAATAGCTATTGCCTGCGGCAGATACTACCTTTAGGCTTTTTAATCTGAGCAGACAAAACAGACAGCTTTGGAGAGAAACTTATTTTACTGAAAATTTGCGTCTCCAGCTGTGCTCTGAGAACACATGCTTTCCTTCAGAAGTGCTTGGTCACATGCCAGCTTCAGGTGACACCATTTTCACCTTGTGAAGAATGACAGACACATAATTGAAATCTGTGTCTTGAGAGAACATGGGAGTTTTTAGAAGGTGCACAGCACTTTGACCCAGGAAGTCCGAGGGTCTTTTCTTACTCTCTTCTAGTTGGCTGTGTGAGTAGCCAGCAAATTAATCTTTGGCTTTAGTATTTCCCTACAATAGATGGGGGCTGGATTCCATGGCCTTTCCCAGCTCTAAAACTCACTTATCTTTTTATTAGAACTCCATTGGCAAATATGGTACACAGAATCAAGGGTTTATGGGTAATTTTGCTACATTCTTTTGTAAAACTACTACAAATTGCCCACATCCAAATATCAAGTCCCAAATGAAATCAGAGGCAATTTCTTTAAATAATATATGTATTTTAAAATAAAAATGTAGAAATAAGATGTGAAGGAAAATATGGCTAAATGAAAATTAAATGAAAGGAATCAGTTACAAAAAAATTTACCAAACATTGTTTTGAATTCTTAGGATAATTATAGGATTATTTTTATCTGGAATTTTTGGCCAAAGTTATGTATCTTTCTAAGCAGTTTAGATAGGAAAATTAAGACAAAATCTAGTAAAATTGCACAAGATGCATATTTATAGTGTGCCCATTTATTTTCAAAAGCAGCTTTAAACTGAAATGGATGCTAACAGACTCTTCAAATCATTCTTGCAACTATTCGGAATCCTGGATATCTTTGCTTTTCTTTGTTTCTTTTGTTTTACTGTTATATGAATCCAAATGATTCATATAACTTTGTCTTTCTTTTTTAATCATGGTAACTAGAAAATCAAACAGTATTTCTTTTAAGCCTCAAAACTCATACCATAAGAGTAGAAATGCAATAGTTGGTGCACAAAGCAACACAGAGCATTCCTGGACAAGACTATGAAATTTTATGTTACTTAGTATTGCAATGGAGTAATAATAAACTGCAAAGTGGTTTTACACATCTAAATATGTGAGAAATACACCTGGAAATCTACCAGCGTTAATAAAGGAGAGGTGTATATTTTCAAAAGCTTAATTTCCAAAATTGAAAATTAATATACATGCAATTACTGGATAATTTAAGAAGCACTGTGGCAGAGGGTAAGTATACTTATTAATGAATGATTAGTCAACAAAATATTAGCATCTGTAGAAGAATACAGAATCGAATGTCAGGGGAAAACAGGATAAATGAAGAAGAAAGGAAGAAATAAAGAAGAGCGGTACAAATGGAATGGTTCTTTCCGTTTCCCTGAAATGCAAATGACTGCCCTAAAGAACTGAGAGGGAGCAGTGCTGAAAGTTTGATTCGGTGATGCTTATGAACAACATAAAAGCTGCACTATGTTGTTTTAGAAGAGGCTTAAATGGCACACAGTGAAATAGAGAAGCTCCAACCATAACGATTATTAGTTGTGGGAAATAAAAATAACAACAATTTGCAAAGAGCAAAATAGTTTCCAGTACACTCATAATCTCTTTAAGTGGTTTCCATTTAGAAGTTCAATTTGCAAAGGGAAGAGATTTTTCTGTAGAGAAGTTGCAGCTTGCGTTCAGAGCAAGAAACCCAGTAGTTGCAGAGCTTTCACAGCAGAGTACAAGTGGAAATGAAAGAAGCAGCAAAATCTGAGGCTGGAGATGTTGGCTGTGACTAGGTGCAGGGTCCAGGGCCACCAATGGTATTTGAGCCTTGTTATGGTTTGTGTCTGGATGTCCCCAAAAAACATCATGCAGTCATGGGCCGGGCTCCTAGAGTTTTTGATTGATTCATGGTCCAGTGCTGGGATCATGGGTGTGAGAGCTACACCCACCCTAGGGTGGCAGCCTGCATACAATATAAAGGAGGGAAAGAACCTTGCTCTTCCTGCCGCTCCTCCCTTTTTGCTCTTGTTGTTTTTGCTGTCTTCCGCCACTATGAACTGGTACCCTCTCCCTGTGCCACTCTGCCTTGAAGCCAGCTGAGTATGGACTGAAAGCTCCACAGAGTGTGAGCTACATAAACTTTTCTTTCCTTAATTTTAGGCACCAGGTATTTTGTCTCAGCAATGAGAGAAAAGTAACCAAGACAAACCTACATGTCATGGTTTAATGGACAGCAATGGAGTTATTAAATTCATGCTGCAAATTATTTATTAAACATTTTTATGATGGAGGTTACCAGGAGAACAATGCATATTAGAGGTAGATGTTCATAGTCTAGGTAAGAATTGCTGAGTCCTTGAATAAGAGCTGCTAGTGGTATTCAAAAGGATGGATTGCCTTGAGGTTTGTTGGAGAACTGGCAGGCCTTTGTAATTGAGCATGTGTGGAAACTAAGGGAGAAGATGCCTGAAGGAACCTCCATCTTTGGGGCTGGGTGAAGAGTGTTGTTCATCAGGATACGAAATACACGCAGAAGCATTACTTTAGGGAGTTTGTCACATACCCACTGGGATACTCTTCGTCACATACCCACTGTGAGTTTCCTGTGTAGTCAGAGGGTGGCATTATGCCCACACATGCAGTTCACACAATGTTAATTTCCTTACACCACGTACTCTTGATGGCCTAGCAAAAATAAGGTAACTTACAGGGATGACCAAGGTTTTATTTAGAATTTCATTCAAGATAATGTCTAGATTTATTACTTATATACTGTTTTTAACAGGTGACAACGACAGTCTCTATTTTTAGTAAGTGGTGCATATATTTCTAAGTCCAATATTTTCACAGAAAATGTAACCTGACTACACACTTATTTTCCTTTTAGAGTCCCATAGTGGATCAATAGCTGCAACAACTACAACTGCGTATTATTTCTCGTGGCATGGTGAAAGATATTAATTAATACACTTATTCATTAGAGTTTTTATAGTAGCCTGTCTTTACTACTTGGAGTGTATTTCATAATAAACTTTCATAATAATAAATAAATATTAAGTGAGAAAGACATAGGTAAGCTTTTATAATATTGGCATGTTCCTTCATCACAACTTTTCTACTTGACTTTTAATACAAAATTGTAATGCTACTTTGGTCTTAAACACATATAGTACTTCCTGGCTTGGCAGGTAATTGTGTAGTAGGTCTGAAGAACACAACCTAGGCAGATACGAGCCTCAGTCACTGGGGGGTGAAAAGGATAATGGAACTTTATTGCATGACACCACATCACTATGGTGCTGGGTTACACCATGGAGAGGGACTGATGATGTGAATCCTACTTCCCTGAGAAGTTGGAGCAATTACAGCAGCACTTTCATAAGGGTGCACTGTCACAGTGACCTACATAACACACCTGTGCCCGACACTCTGCCTTCCCTCCTCTTATCAAACTGTCTGTGTTTTTAGGAAAAGTTGGCCTCCCCATTGTGCACTAGAACGGCACCTTTCATTCTATGGTGTAAAAGAATTACCTGGAAGTTGTTAGGATCCACATTCCTAGGTGTCACCAGAAAAGTCTGACTTGCTGTGGTATAGGGAAAAGTAATTTTCATTCCTAAAAGCTCCCACAAAGGGCTGGTGATTCATCCCTGGCCTACTCTTCAAATAGACTCCTCTGGACCACATGCAGATCCCCTACTCACAGACATAACTTCTTGATTACTTCTTTTTTTTCCAATATCAATAAAATTTCCTGCTTTAATGCCTCCTTCTCAGGAGCATACTATCATTACTTTAAACCTCCTGTTTTAAGTATAGACTTCTTTTTCAGTGCTGGAGATCAAACATAAGAACTCATGCATGGGAGGTAAATGCTTTACCACTGACGTACATTTCCAGTTCTAACCACACTTTCTTGATCCTACTTTTCTCCAGTTATGTATTTCTCAACTTCATTTCACAGCGCAACTTCTGAAAGACTTATCCATACTCACTATCTTTAATTTCACTCTTCCTAACCAGCTTTTCTGTCCTACACTTCTCTAGTCCTCTAGTAGAGCTTTTATGAAGCCTACCACTGACTTCACATGGCTAGATCTAGAAGTCAGTTTTCAGCCCTTAACTTCTTTGACACATGAGCAGTATTCGTGAACTGTACTCTCTTCCTTGAAATACTTTCTTTCCTTTTTTTTTGTTTTTTTTTTTTTGTTTTTTTTTTTTTTTCCAGTACCAGGAATCGAACTCATGACCTTGGCCTGCCAGGCAGGTGCTGTGCCACTGAGCTAAATCCCCAGCCCCTTTCTTTTCTTTGCTCTCAGAATATCACTCTCACCTCTCTTCCCTCCACCTTCCTGACCTCTTTTTATGTCTCCTCTGCTGATTCTTCCTCATCTATATGCTAATGACTCCCAAATTCACTTCTTCCTCGTGGAGCTCTCCTATCAATTCAGACTTGCATATCCAATTATCTACTTGGCATCTCCACTTTGACGTTTAATAGACATCTTAAATTGAACATGTTAAGAAATGAGCTCTTGAAATGTCTCCCCCAACCCCTGTGAAAGAACAAAACAAAACAAAACTCCCACAAATAAATAAAAACGCCATACCCATGCCACTATTCCTGGAAAAGTTTTAATTTCAGTTAACTGGCAATTCCCCAGTTAAGTTACCTGGGCCAAAAATGAAGGTTTCATCCTTAACTTTTCTCCATTAAGTCTCGTATCAATTTATTAGCAAGTCTTCTAGTTTCTCCTTTCAACATAGATCTAGAATTCAACTATTTTATACCCCTCCTGTGCGGCCATGTCTTCTCGTTTGGTTCTTTACAAATTGCACCTTGACTGGACAGTACTTCAGCCGACTTATTATCTCCTAACTGAAGTGACCCTGTTAAAAATGTAAGTCAGACTGTTATTCCTCTGCTAAAACTCTGTAGCAGATTCCCATCTCATTCATGGTAAAAGTAAAAATCTACAGTCTGACTTCGAAAATTCTGCATAATTTGACCCCCTCTTATCTGTCTCATCTCATCTCTTCAACTCTTAGCTTTATTTGTTCTCTTGCTGTTGTCAGCAATTCAAGGTAAACCTTTATTTCAATCCCTTTGCACCTGGTCTTCTCTGGTGGAATTCTAGTTCCTAAGTATTATCTCTCTTCCTTTTTGATTTTATTCAAAATTATCTTTTCATTTGGTCTTTGTGACCACACCACCTAAAACATTTCCTTTTCCATGTAGTTACTTCCTATTGTCTTTTCCTGTTTTGCTTTTCTTTTTCTCCTTTACAAGTAATTAGCATGCTGCATATGTTATTTATTCGTTCTTTTTATTATCCATTTTTTTCCCACTACATACCAAGTTCTACATGGGCAGGAGCGTTGCCTGTTTTATTCACTGAAGTATTCCCAGTGTCTAGGACAGGACCTAGATCATGGAGGTTCTCAATAAATATTAGTTATTTGTGTTAATAAAGGAGTATATTACCATTTAGTTCCTGACCTGCTCTCAGATTAAAAGGGAGAATGTTTTCAAGGCAAATTGACAATAATGCCTATTCCTATAATAACAAACCAGTGTAATATAATTAAGCATGGCATTTTGCATGTTCTTTTGTGTGTAGGGTGGATGTATATGTGGGTAAGGGAAGGTATAAAGCAATGAACCTTTACACTTATAGTTACAAATCTTATTTCCTTCTAATTTTCAGATTTAGAATGTTAGTACTTTTAGTCCAAGCCAGGAAGTCCCAGCCCCAACTCTTGTTCTGTCTCCTCTTGAACCTCAAGGGCTAGAGGGACCATGTGTGAATATCATCTCTTCTGCTTGCTTTTGGCTAATAAGTTTTGTATATAACACCTTAAAGAAGATGGAAAAGACTTCAGCCCAGAAAAGGGTGAGGTTAAAAATAACATTTCCCTATATGTACATCAAAATATTGCATTTACTATATCGAATACCTAAATGTATATAGTATAGGTCATGGATAGGAGGAAAGAAAAACAGCTTTCAATGGATTAAAGAAGATGGAGACCTCAGTGATGGGCTTGCTGCTGTCCTTCAGTTTGGTCCTTAGCAGTCAGAGACCACTCTGCTCTGAGCATCCAGCGCTTTACCCTTGTTGCCTTGGGGTTTTAGCACTGTCTCAAAGTGTCCACTGATGAAAGAATGAATTTACAGTGGAAAGCGTTAACAAAGTTCTTTAAAGGAGGGATTTCTGTCTCCTCGTCTCCGCCTTCATCTGTGAAGCTTTCTGGAGCGCCGCAAACCCTGGGGATCCTTGGTTGGCAGCTGTTGTTGCTACTTCAAAGGGGAAGAGTATAGATGCAAGGGGGGAATAAATAGTTCAGGGCAAACGTTTTTCCTTGACTTTCCCTGACTTCAAAATTGAAGAAATGGGAAAATGTAAATCTGGGGTTAAGCTTGAAGAAAAGGGGCTCAGGGAGTAAGACGGGGAGCCCCTCAGCTCGGTCACCACTCTGCTCTGGGTCTTAGGTCTTCGAACTGGAAATGAAGATATTAAAGTGATTTTCCTGATAGCTCATTGCATATTACAGTGTTACACTTGAGAGCTTAGTGCCTGTCCCTGCAGGACACACACACCCCTCACACTGTGCAGGCACTACTCCACAGCAGCTGCCCGTCTGCGGGAGCCACAGTTTTCTCAGGTACAAGCTGGCCATGATAAGAGAACCTAACACTTTTGGCATTTGTGAAGGTAAAATAAGCTGCTGCATGCACATCATATTAGAGGGCCTAGAACATGATAGGCTCTCCAGGAATTTTTGCTATCATCATTCCCCCAAATATGTATATGTATCTTTTTTCCATCTTTGTGGAAGAATGAATAAGGCCCAAAATTAGTAGTACTAAGGAAGTAGAGACACACAAGTTTGGGACAAATTATCAGTAAGTAATTTAAGTGTTTTTAAAATACAAAATATTAGTCTTTCCCTTGTGATGTGTTTATAGGGATTCACTGCTAGGTAATATATAAAGTGTTTCTGTCCTACAGACCTTCATCTGAGGGACCCTATTTAAACATAGCTGCCAAGTACTGTTCCAAGAACTTTACACATGTGAATTTATTTAATCCTCACAGAAACCCTATGAGGGGACAGTTCTCATACCCAGTTTGTAGATCAGGAACTGAGCACCAAGAAGTTAAATACTGCTTCTGAGGTCGCATCATAAATGGTGAGGCCAATACATACACCCCGGTAGCTGCATTCTAGATCGTGTGTGCTTAGTTATTATGACAGCTCAGTCACACACACACACACACACAATAGCAATATTACAACCATACTGACTAGAAATTTTGTCTTTTTTAACCAATTGGAGTTGTTTGGGTGAGACATGTGAGTTACTCATTTGCATACACTCAGCAGACAATTGCTTACACCTGAGCACAAAAATTAAAAATAATATGTCTCCTCATGTATTGATTTTAGCTTTGTAACAAAGCAGAGCTCTCTAAGGAGATACTGCATCTCATGTAAGGACTCCTGGTCTCTGCTTCATTTTTGTTGGAACCTATTTTCAGACTTTTATAATTCACCCAACTCACCAGGGCAGACTAAAGTGTTAAATTATTGCCAAAAGCTTTTCTGGGAAAAAAAAATTGTTTAGGAAGAGACATCTCAGAAAGGTTGGGAAATTGCTTGGTGATCAGAAAGGAGACTGTTTCAAGGGTAGCTCAAAAGAACAAAATTGGATCTTCAAATGTGCAATTTTCTGCAAAGTTGTTATAGGATGTTTCATAAAGCTTATCTCCTTCATGGAATTTGAAGTGTATGTTTAGCACGAACCAAAAATCTGGTGGTAGTAAACAACCTCAAACATCAAAGTATGAGAGAAGATTGGATTTGTAGTCAGCTTTTTAGCAAATTCACATAAATAGCAGGAAATCTGCAGAGCTGGTTTTCAAGCATAGCATTAGCTATTCTATTCTTCATTATTGTCCCTTCATCAGTAGGTATACTCCAGGCTGTTTTGTCATTTGAAAATTCTCGGGAGAAAAACATAGTTAAATATAAATGTCTAAAGGTCTGACTTCAACTGACATTGACACTGAAGTCTGATGAGAGTTGCCCAGTTTTACAAATTCACAAAAATAGTTAAGACCAGGTCATTAAAACAATAGCTATATAGATGAAGCTGTTCAAATTCACCATTTGGGTTCAATGCAATTATAGAATATTAACCTTATAATACAGTTGAAGAGGACATAAGCAACTTGATTTAGAAAGAACTCCTTTTGTGAGTGCTCATCTATAGAAACTAAACTGGACTAAAGAATGAATAAGTAAAGGAAAAGGTGGCAACAGAGGTTGTCTCTGTTATTGAAATTAAATAGTTTAAAAATGCACACTGTCCCCTGTAAGGTCCATGCGGAAAGCTTGGTCCCAGGGTGGTGCCATTGGGAGGTGTGGATTTTGTAAAGGTGCAGCCTCATGGAAGGCCCTGAGATCACTGGAAACACGTCCTGGAAGGGATTGTGGGGCCAACGTCTCTTCTGCCTCGCTCTGCTCTCTGACTCATGATGTGGATAATGTGCTTCCCCCTCCGCGCCCTGCAATTGCCATTTCACACCTCACCAGGAGCCGAGAGCTGTGAGGCCACTGCATCTTGGACTGAAAACTCCAGAACTGTGAACTGGACAAGTCTTTTCTCTTCATAAGTTGATCGCCTCAAGTATTTCATTTTAGTAACACAAAACTAAAGCAAATAATGCCAAGTTTGTCTGTTAGAGAATGATCACGTAGAAGCAAAGAATTAAATATTTTTGAGTAAGAGTAAGGACTGAGAGTGAGCGTTGGAAGATCAGCTGAGGGAGATATCTCAATGCCTGTGTAATAATTAAGAGAAAGACAGAAGAAACAATGACGTGGACTAGGCTCTGCTGTGGTTTGTGTAAATGTCTCCCAAAGGCCTAAGTGTTAAAGCCTTGTCCACAGCTTGGTATTATTGGGCAGTGGTGGAAACTTTAAGGGTATGGCCTGGAGAGGGGTCTTTAGACCACTGGGCATGTGCCTTTCAAGGAGATGTTGGTGTTTTTTTTTTTTTTTTTTTTTTTTTTCCCGGTACCGGGAATAGAACTCACGACCTTGTGCTTGCCAGGCAGGTGCTGTGCGCTGAGCTAAATCCCCAGCCCCTTCAAGGAGATTTTGTCATGAGGCGAACGGTTTTATTGCACCACATGGTTCCATCAAGATGTACTGCCCTGTCACAGCCCCCAGAGAACAGGATCAATATGTCATGGACTGAAATCTGCAAAACTGGGGCCAAATGGATCTTTTACCTGTGCAAGTTGATTATCTCAGATAATTGGTATAATGAGGCAAGGCTAATGATGCAAGGTGCATTACACGGGACTTTGTGGATGGTTAGATACAGAGACAAGAGAGGCAAAGAAGAACACAATGGAGGCTAGATGTCTCAAAATACATTGCAGGAATTGTCTACAACAGCATTCCTTACACACTAAGTTGGCTATGACTAACAGGTAAGTTGTGAAAGTATAAATTCTGATTTAGAGGGTTGGAGGAGGTATAAATGCTGCATATTTAACAAGGTGATGCAAAAAGAGGTGGTGAACAGATTACACTCAGAATAGAAGAGGCCTTGAAGCCAGCTCAGAGAGGGTTAAGTGAAGTGCCACAAGTGAGGACAATGCGATCACCGTGCAGGCGCCTGGGGAGTCAGCTGCAGAAGAGAAGCAAAGGTGAGAGATGCCCAAAGATACATACACATGTGCCTTACCAAGGAAGGGGTTCCTCCATGCAGCATAATCCTGAACCGAAACAGACTTTCAAATCAACACACTTTGAGTGGGTACTAAGATTTCTTACAAGAGAATAAAAGTTATAGCTGAAATTTTATCTTAAAAAGATGAGTATAAAATAAAATGAATTTCAATTCTGAGGATATATTTATATTTTCAACTATGTCTTAGTTCAGTAAAAATAAAAAATAAATGAAGCATTAGCTTATATGTGTATTTATAGGATTTTTAAGAAAACTACTCTCACTATTTGAATTAAAATCATACTTATAAGTAAATTTGTTGTGTAAAACTCTTCAATGACTTTCTAATTCTTTTCATGGCCTCTTTTACTTCTTTGATATTTGAATAAATGTCTTTAAAAACCTGGTCTATAATTTCTCTCTTTAGTTTTCAAAGGGTACAAATTTCCAAATACTCTACAGTAATTCCTTTGCATTTGGTCAGACTTGTATCTTGCTCTGCTTCCACCAATGTCATAAGATTGTGATTCTTTTACGTGGCATTGATTAATTTGTATTGAATAGTATTTGATAGTTACAGCATGCAAAAATCGGTAGCTTCAGATAAATTCCACTGTAGAAAGGAATGAGCTAGCACTATTGACAGATGATCCATTAAATGAGTGGTCATAGAATTGCTGAATATTTCTGAGTTGTGAAGGCTTTTGCTGCTTTGCTCAGCTTCGTAATGACAGGGCTTTGGTAACACGTACTGAATTCACTATCACGCAGTGTAGAGTAGAAGGTTAAACAAAACATGCATTCATTCTTGTAAGATGTGTGATGTAAAACACAGTGAACTTTTAAATCATACTTTTTTACAATAAAAGACACATTGCTATTTTTTTTGTTTGTTTGTTTGTTTTTGTTTTTCTCCGGTACCGGGAACCGAACTCACGACCTTGCGCTTGCGAGGCAGGCGCTTTTTGCCGCTGAGCTAAATCCCCAGGCCCTGACACATTGCTATTAATTGTCCTTGGAATACTCCTCTTCACTTCAAACTTGCCCCATCGTTCTTGACAATTTTGGAGAAGTTCTTTATGTCCTTTTTGTCCATATTTTTTCATTGCTCTGTCCTGACTTCCTAGCTTTCCTCAATCCTCTAAAATATTTATGTTTCATGGTCATTTTTAATTGTGGAAGAGCCAGAAGTTGTATGGTTCCAGATACAGCAAATAATGGGGTGAAGGCACACTGCAATGTTGTTACGAGCCTGCCTTTCTGTTGGATGTCACTCAGCAGCAGCATGTACTATACATCTTAATCACAACTTGTAAAGACGTGTAGCAAGTAGACTTCCAAAACTGCTTCATAAAACTTAGGAATACTTGCTGGTAGCTCACTATCTTCCGCTTTCTGCCTGCCATGTACTGTTTCTCCCCTGTGATGCTCCTCCGCCATGGTGCCCTGCCTTGGAACCAGTGGACTATGGACTCTACAAACTGTGAGCCGAAATAAAACTGTCCTCCTTAAAAAAAAAGAAAGAAAAGAAAATTCAGGAATAATGGGACAAGTGTGTTTGAAGGAAGGGAGAATATTCTGAGAAGCCTTAATGGCAATATGTCTTTTAGCATAATAAATCTGTGAAATTCAAACATTCACCATGTGTTTTGATTACATATCTTGCTCTGACTTGGTAATATGGGAGAAGAAGGAGCGATGGGTGTTCCTTTTACATTATTCACTCATTTTAGCATAAGGTTGAGGTAATCATATATAAAAAGGGCAATTCCTTGTGTTCTCAGCAGCTATGGAAATTTGCAAGACATTAGTTTGATTTGACTGTCCTCCCGTATTTTGATTTGATTATCTTCCCATCTGCCAGGAAGAGGATGATCAGGAGTTGCCTGTAGACCTGAGTGCTGTCTAGCAGTTCCCATTATGAAATCTTGGTGAGGGATCTAGAAAACCAGAAAATGCAGGAAACCCCTGGGAACCAGTCCACGGGGAAATAGGCAAATGTGAAATCCTGCAATGCTACTGGGTGGCCGTTGACCAAAGACAGAAGTATGGCCACGCGGCAGTGGTTTCAGAGAGAATATGATGTAGATTTTAGTTTTAATTCCCCATTTAAGGTCTGCAGGATGGCATGTGCTTTAGATTCCTTTGAAGCTCCAATATTCTCTGACTCTGAAGAGTTAGAAGAGCTTAGGCTTAACATTATACAAACCTGGGTTGGAATTTCAGTTTAATCACTTCCTGTGAGATTTCTTTAAACCTCATTTTACTTATCTTTAAAGACTATACTATCTACCGGTAAAGTCTATTTGACAGCGAACCCTGGGGACAAACCTCATAGTTCAGCAACTCAAGTATATGAACCTGTTGCACCACAGGGAATGTCATTGCAGAGAATCATGGAGCATCTTATTAGACAAAGGAGCAAACAGGGTTAAAAACAGGACTAGATGAAGCATGACGTTTAGATAATATTAAAATAAAACAATGCTGATAGTACCAAAAATGAGCAATGCTCTACTGAAGAGTTTAATATCAGACCTGAGTTGAAAAGTGGACTCCGAGTTCTGTTTCCTTGGAAACTACAAGGTGGAGATAAATGTTGAATATTTTGTCTGAACACCCTTATCTGAAGCTTTGCACCTGGGTTGAAAATTGAGGCTGATTCTCAGTGTCAAAGTGACTCAAATTCTCCAGGCAAGAGCGAGTCATTCTATTTTTACTGATCTGATTTCAAAAGGTAAAGTTTTCAAAGGTCTATGATTCGAAAGAACAAAGAGTCTCAGCATTATAGCCTTTGATAAAGTAACAAAAGAAGTATTTAGAAGTTGATTTCATAGGCCGAGACTAGAAGACAGGATAATATAGAAAGGACTGGACACTGTGCTTGTGTAATAAGCAAGTGATATAGTTATCGTTATTGCTCAACTATCCTTTCACAAAAAAGACGTCATGTGATAAAATTGAATAACTGTGCTCAATCTTTAGTCATTGCAAAGCATAATTCCAAGAACCTGCCGGCCAGTAAAGGGCTGGACCTTTAGGGGTCCTTGCTTTGAACAGCGGTCTGGAGGCACACAGTTACCAGCTGCTTTTGCCAGTAGGGATTTCCTAACTCTATTTCACCAGAAATGCTACTCAATTAATGGACTTGGAGTGGAACATGAATTTTTACTTTCCAAAACTTCTGATTTTGATGTACAGTGAAATTTCAGAAACACATCTATCAGAGGGAGCCTGCTGAAAAATCACAGTATATATGTTATTCACAAATGATTAGAAGTAGAGCCTTACAGCATTAAAACATGTGGCTTAATGGTTCTGCCATCCAGATATCACGCAATGCCTGAATTACCTTGTGACACCTCTGCTACATTATTTTTTGAAAGGAATGCTTTCAGGATTAGCAAAGTCCGCCCTATGCAACTGACTGGCTCCATATTGGATAACTGCACTGGTGAGTGAATCTGTGTTACACACATGCTCCAGTCACTGTCCCAGTTCTTTCTCTCTGTTACATGTACTCCTTAACACATGCAAATCTCTAATCATTGTTTGTTCCTCAGAAGAACATGGGTGGACTTTTGACCATTTGTCTCTTGAGATGCTTTAAGAACTTCCTCCTTCCTGATTATTTCCATCTGGACACACTCTGGTCCATATAACCATGCTCAGAGCAGAATAAACTGCTCTGACAGACTCTAGCTTTCTGATAAGTCCAAATGAGAGAAATAAACAAACTCACTCATGAAAACAGCAATATGTTTTCCTTTTGTAAGAAAATGAACATATTTGAAATATATTATCCTTTCCATAAGAAATTACAATGGCAACTGACACACAGAAAACACTGACTTTTTAACTCAACAAATGCATTGTTTATTGTAAAATCCAGTTGCAGAAGAATTGGCAGTTTTGCACTTATGCTAATATATATTTCAGTGGTGAGCTATATTAAATTTTTCTCATTGCTGTATAAAGTAATTTAAGTTATACGGTATTTTTACATCCCATAAGTGGTTAATTCACTTTTTCAGGATTTCCCAAATAGCTATTGTCATCTAGAGAATTTCAGAGTCTTACAGTATTGATTTCTGAGCAACTCGCTGCTTCAAGGAAGCTGAGACACAGCAGGCAGGACAGCTTAGAGGGCACTGGGGCTGCTGCCTCTCTGCTGAGGGCTTTGAAGTTTAGTTTCAAATTCATCCCTCTCTTCCTTGTCCTTACAACCTCAAGCATATTAAATTAGCTCATATAAAAGTATTTAACTGCAGAAAAATATCAGAATGGGAACTTATGTTGGTTCCTGCATATTTTTCAAATTATTAATATTTTAAATCAAATGTGACAGAGCAATGTGTCCTATCATAGCTGAAAGTGGTAAGCTGCAGAGTTATATGTACTTTACACATAATGATTCATCGTTTCCTCATTTGATGTGCATAAGGACTGTGTTTATTTGATCGTACAGGTCGTATCTTTTTGTCTCTCTGCTTTTGACTCTACAACCTAGCTACCTCAATCCTCCCTTCCCTCCTCTTCTACCAAGCAATCTTTCACTCTTCTTGAAAGTAAAATCTCTGAAGTATTTTCTCATTGATAAGAGATTTATGATAAGAGATCTGTGATTTTTAAAAGCTGTAGCATGATAACACAATGCCTGGTTTTGTAAATATCATCTCCAAATTTTATGAGTTTGAGGAGTCTGCCAAAAGCAGACCCATAAGAAAGACACTTTCAGGACTCCAAAAGAGTCCCATAACTTTTCTCATTTTTAATACATGCTTCTGAAAATGTAAAATTTATTTTCAAGAATGTATGCTTTGAGCTTTTTATTTAAATCAAATGTTTCCCAACCAGAGCCGATTGAGAGACAGTCAAGGTGGAGGAATTTGTGGGGCTGGGTTCTTTGAAAAGGAGCCAGTTTGAGCCCTCTGCCTCCTCCCCAAACGTGTGTGGTCAACCTCAATATCTGTGCTTACGTGATTCACTAAACATGGAATACTAATGACTTTGCATATTACACCTTTGTCTTTCACTTTTGGATTCTCATACCATCTCATAACAAGTTTACCCATAGAAACAATTTCTTCTAATTTATCCATTCCTATTTTCAGTTCAGTAACTTCTAGCCCATTCTACTATGTTTTATACCATATGACTTTTTTTTTTTCTTTGTTACAGGGTCTTACTCTGTAGTTGAGGCTGCCCTTGAACTCACTATGTTACACGCTCTGGTCTGAAACTAACAGCAGTCTTTCTGCCTCAGCATCCTGAGTACTCAGATTCCAAGTGTATGCAACTTCCCTGGGCTTTATCTTAAAATTAAAGCTTCTGTTTTTTGACTCAGCCCAGCAAAATTGATCAGTATGTTCACTCTTCCCTTTCACGAAATTCACATTACTTTTGCTCCAATGAGTCTGGACTTTCCACGTGGTTTCTAATTTATTTTATCTTTCCAGCTTCGTTACAGAGCACAATGGAGCCTCCTCTGTCAGACTGATTTTATAGCAGTGTTTATGGTTGAAACAGCTTTGGTCAATCTTTAAGACAAGGCTGACTTAGAAAGGCTGTCACGGAAGAACATAATGGCATTTTTGATGCTTTGGGCTTACTTCAAAAGGAATTCTATTTTCTAATAAGTCTATGCCTTTCAAACTTTATATCTAAAGCAATCTTATTAACACAAATCCAGAGTAGAGAATTCGGTCCACAACTGCAGATGCACTAGGCCTTTGCTTCTGTAATAATGTTTTAAAATGCTATTTTCTGTTTAGAAGACTCTCCAAATATGTAATATTACATTGCATGCAGGGGAATACTAGTAGAGAAGATGAAGTCACATTAATTCTTTCATCATCAGGTCATTCAGGAGTGTTCTATGCCAATGCACCATGCAATGATGTTTTAGTCTAAAATCATCAGTATCTACCCTAGCATATTCCACAGTCACATATGACCACAGCCCAGACATGTCCTTGGAGACACTAAATGTGGTGCTCAAAGTCTAGGCCTGGTCATGACCACATTGACTCAAAGTTGGCAAATTCAAGGTCAACTAGGACAAAACTATGTAACCTTAAGTATTTAGCTTTTAACACTACTGCATTTATAAAAGAGTTTTTATTAAGAGTCTTATCAAGAATGTATATAACATTTTTATTTAGTTAAGTATTTATTTGTTTGAAAACTTTCTCAAAAAGAAATTAATTTAATGATTTTCCACTCTATCAAATAAACCTATTTGTCTTTCCTGAAAGACACAAAAGAGAAAATAACAATCATATTTCATCAGCTGAAGGAATCTGTACTAATGACCATTCTTTTGTATATTTATAATACATCCAGATGAAATAAAATGTCTTTGATTTCCAGAAAGATATTTCTTCAGTCAAAATTATTTTAGAAAGCACTACATTCAGTAAGCATAAATAAATACGATGTTACTTCTTAAAATATAACTACTCTTTTGAAATTAGATCACTACCTTTTAGTTTAGTCAATGAAATAATTTTGGATTAAAATATATTTTATGCTGATATATAATTGAATAAGACTGCTTAACATGATAATCATTCTTAGTATGAAAAATTCCCCTGGAAGATAGTTAATGCATCTCCGTTGGCAGAGCCACTGTGTATAAAGTGAATGTAAACTAGAATATCATATCCCACTGTAGGTGATTTGAACTTGGCATTTCTCTGTTCATTGCAGCAGCATGGGCTTCTTAATTATGAATCCATCAGGCCAGTATCAGGCAGGAATGAAGTGTGAGCGTCAGTCAGATCTGGGTAAAAATCTTGATTCTGCTGCCTAAAAACCTTCAGATTCTAAGCAAATTATTCAATCTATAAATATCAACTTTGCTTCTGTTTTACAAAACAAAGTACTTTCAGTATTATTGTTCAAACACTATACATGTTGAATCAATAGACAAGAAAAATTGAAAAAGCATAATTTTGCATCTTTTTATTATATAGTGATTAGTAACTTTATTTAAATACTTGCCTTCATAAAACTACAAGTAGTTTGTTAAATGTCAGAGTCTATTAGGGTTGAAATCTACAGTTTCAAATCTGGCTATTGGGGCTGGAGATTTAGCTCAGCAGCACAGCGCCAGCCTGGCAAGCGCGAGGTCGTGAGTTCGATTCCCAGTACCAGAAACCACCCCGCCCCCAAAAATCTGGTTGTTGTTAATTTACAAAGTAAATTAAAAAAGAAAATGAGAAATTAAAGAATATTTAATAATTTGTATAGTTTAGTAAAATATACAAATAGATATCCATCTGTACATCTTACTATTTTATATATACATTTTGTAGAACAATTTTTACAAATTGAGTTATAGTTGAAAGGTAACATACAATGATTATTTACTATTTATTCAATATTTACAATTAAAAAATACATAATAAGCATGGAGCGTAGAGACCAGCCTGCTTCAGCTTTCTGAGAATTACAAGCTTGTACCGCCACACTCTGTGTGTCCTTTAAACAGGTTGTTGTGGTCAGTTTTTATTGTTATACCTTTTGTAATGGGGAACAACTGAAGGCCAAGAAAGATTAAAAACATGACCACTGTCACATAGCACTGTAATAGGAGTTGAACCTCTAGATTTATCAAAGCTAGAGATCATCATTACATTGTGCTTTTCTAGAACGAATGTGTTTTTGCCATTAGACTCTCACCATTAACTGAAAATTGCAATTTCAACAATAGAGCCCTGTAGTGTTCTTAGCTCGGAATGCCCCTGATGGATACTGCTGTGCCTTCTGTGGCAGAGCCGCTGTATATACAGTGAATGTAACTAGAGTATCATCCTCCAATCCAGGTCTTTCCAAGTTTGACATTGCTCTGTTCACTGAAGCCACGGAGGAGTCGTAATTATGAATTCATACGGCCAGTATCTCTCAGGAATGAAGAGTTTCTATGTGAAAGTCAGTCAGATATGGTAAAAATCTTTGCTCTGTTACCTAAAAACTGTGAGACTGTAAGCAAATTATTTAACCTATAAATATCCAGTTACCTTACAGTCATAATAAGAGGGAATAATAATATATGTCTCATAAAGTTGTCATAAGGGTTATTATGGAATAGTTAACCAGCTAAGAGTGTCTGCAATACATGAATTTTCAAAAATATTAGTTGATTCCAATATTTGCATTCCTATCCTATCATGGATAAACATCTTTAAAGTTAGCCCAGTGGGTAGTTGAGAAACTGTACTTAACAATTGCAAATCGGTTGTTTCACTTTTTCATTACAGTGTGGATAGTATCCCTGCACTTGGAAATTTAAATATCTCAAAGACATCAGAAGTTACAGGGATGTTTATTGCCTTAAAAGTCTATAATTCGTCAACAACTTCATGCTCACAATAATCCAGACATAGGATTCCAGCGGTAGTCCACGGCAGTGACTGCTCATATTACAGCCCCTCCTACTGATATCATTAACAGCAGCAAATGTGAAATTATCTGCCCTTAGAAGAGCTACCCAAATGACTCACTATATCAGTATGAAATTCCTAATGTTTTGTGAAGTATATATAACTATGCTTACCTTTCTAATAGCTTGTTTTGTGTTTTCACATATCTCAATGTAAGACTTGCCCCAATTGCTAAGTTGCTAATGCCTCAATAGACTAAATATGATTTCCTTCTTATAGAATGCTAGTGGTCTACTAACTCTTCAAATTTCAACTCAGAGTTTATTTCTCTCTGAAGATTTTTACACCTTCCAGCCTTCATCAAACTTAAGAGAGAAAGTGTGTGTTTGTGTGTAGGATTGAGGTGGGGGTGGCAGGCCTTTTCTTGCTTACAGTATGTTTCTGTACAGGTTTAGAGAGAAAAGGCAAGAATTACTCCACAAGATATTTGTGTCAAATGTGCATGTTCCAGGGGCTTCCTCTCTCTCAAAAATCAGGTTGAGTGCAAAAATGTACAGCATAATATTTTTATCAGGCTCCTTTAATAAGGTGACTACTAATTCCCTCTCCTATGACAGTGTGGCAAAACAGTGAAGCTTAATTTTACACCTCAGGAACCTGGTTTACACCTGGTTACTCTATTCTCACATTGTTTTATATTTGTCAGCTCTATCAAATCCTCTGAGGGAAGAGGATTTTTGTCATTTTAATCTAAAGGAAGTACTGTAATTAATGCCCAGTGGAAACCAGTAAGTGTGGTTTTATGTTGATACATGAATGAATGCATTTTATAACTATATTCTTTATTTTATTGTCACATAACTCTAAACACCGAATATAAAAAACGCATGCCACTTTTTTTTAGATTCAAAGAGAAAATACAGTGTAGGTATTGAAATTCAGATACTTTCTTTCCTGACATGCCCCAGATCATCATTCATTTTTACTGTGTACAGAATTATTAAGTTGGTTTTCTGGTATTTTCAAAGCAAATTGAGTAAGAACAAATTGTATGGTTCAGGCTGACAGCTCCTGCAAAATCTTGCACCATCAGCAGTTTAAATTGATGGCATGACAGGCTATCAATATAGACAGACCCTAAAATAGACACAGATTCCAAAAAAAACCACCTCAAAAGTTATATGTATTTTAATTCAATAACAAAATTTTCCACAGAGACACAACAGAAACTTTTATTTTTCTTGTCAAAACAAGTCAAATGGTTTTCTGAATTGTCTGTGAAACATTGACATGCATTGAAATATAATGTATTAAAATAGAGTATGGATTATTTTACATTGATATACATTGAATATAGATTGAAAACAGAATTTACATTAAAATTATTTTACAGGCTGAAGGTGTAGCTCTGTAGTAGAGCATATACTTAACATTCATGAGACCTAGGATTCAATCCATAGCATCAAGACAAACCAAACAAAACCCCAAAATTAAAAACAATAGAATCTTTAGATTGTTCTGTGTTAGGATTTGAATAGGACAAGAGCAGTGAGGATAGATATACAAATCCTAATGTGATAAACATTGTTATAGAAGGCTAAGTAATTATAGTGGGATAAAAAATGAAGTGACACACACTGAGTTGAAGGGTTATGAAATGTACAATAAATGACAATGATGCAGAGTTTTAAACAATGGGTAGCAGGGATGGAAGGAAAAGCTCAGGGGGAGAATCCACAGTGGTGAAATGGGAAGGTGGGAAATTCAGTGATAGTGCAGGTCACAAAGATCGTTGTCAAGGTAGTGACATGACCACATTCATTTAATTGTTCATTTTAGTCAGAGAACTTACATGAATGTTAGAGAGTGGATTTGATGGAGCAACTGTTGGGAGTGGTTGGAGCAGGAAACTGGTTCTGCGCAGAGGTAAGACAAGGCCACAGTGCTTAAAGCAGTCAAGCTACCTCAGTCTTGAGAAACACATCCTGGCTGGACAATTTCAGTCATTAGTTGCTAGGCAACCTTGTGTTCCATGTCACTAACTTTGCAAAGTTATAAATAAATAGCCCACTGTCATAGATTAGTCCTCTTGTCCATCATGAAAGAGGCCACTCCACCTGACCCCAGCTTTAGTCTCTTGTCTTTATTTTCCAAATCCTTACCCCATTTTCTCCTGGTACTACCGAGAGACCATGAGTCCCTACCATAATCAGTTAGTTGGTCAGGGCAAGAGTTTAGGAAATACATTTTTAAAAGTCTAGAAATTGGTTAAAGAAAGTGGCATATTAACAAGATGCTTAGGTAGAAGTAAACTAAGGAAAGTACTTGTGGACAGTCCCCTGATAGAGACAGGGAAGTCAAGTTCAGGCATAGATTCGGGCAGAAAGCCATACCAGTGGCTTTGAACATGCAAAGAGCAGCAGACATGATGGGGTGACATCCAAGTGCATGAAAAATATGACCTAGAGATTTGGAAAGTTGATGGAACGGGACATTCAGATAGCATTACTATAAATCCTGAAGGTAAATTTCCACCATGGAGCAAGAGTTACAGAAGAAAAACAAAACACATACCAGACATTTCTTTAGAGATAAGCACAGAAAGCAGGATGAACTAGTGTGAACAGAACAATGGAAAGGTCAGAAGGAGAACAGGGGAGAGTTTTTGAGTCCTGTGCAAGAAAATAGTGCCAGGTATCAAGGGAGCCACATGTTCCACAACAGAATGATTATTCCATCACACAGTTTAGAAGCCACTCAATTTGATTTTCTTTGGAGGATTAGAAGATTCATCACTAAAAAGTGTACACTTGAGGAGTGATGAAGTCTTCAGAATGTAAACAGGAGAATCAAACCCTATTTGCTGAAGCTCACAAGTATGGAGCTTGTGGAGGAAGTTGGATGTTATTAAACTATATATGGGATATTATTATGGTAAATACAATGTTTTTTGTGATTCTAAATTAGAAGTTTCTACTTCATGCAAGATGTGTGTATTCATCTCAGATGCTCATTAAAGATTGAGTCTTTAAATTGGGGGGGGGGATCTGTTTTTTTTTCCAATTCTTTATACATTCTAGATGTTAGTCATTTGAAAAACAACTGGCACAATTTTTTTCCCAGTTTGTAGATGGACTTTTCACTTTCTTGGTTCTTTCTTTTGCTGTGAAAAAGCTTTTTAATAAGATTAGATCCCAGGTATCAATTCTTTGCAGTATTTCCTGTGTGACTGGGATTTTGTTTATGAAATCTTTGCCTACTCCTATGTCTTCAACTGTTCTACCTTTTCCCTGTTTCTGCAGATTTAGTGTTTCTCTTTTGATATTTAGATCTTTGATCCACTTGATTTTAGTTTAGTGCATGGTGACAGACATGGGTGTAGTTTTAGTCTTCAGCATGTGGACAGCTAGATTGTCTAGCACCATTTAATAAAGAGAGTATCTTTCTTCCAGTGAGGGTTTTTTGTCTCCTTTTAAATGTATTTGGAGTTGTTTCTGCACCTACTAAAGTGTTCCACTGATTTTCAGGTTTTTCTTTCTCTGTCTCTCTTTTGTTTCTGTGAATACCAAACCTTTTTTTTTTTTTTTAATCACAGTAGCTTCATAGTATAATTCAAGTTGGGGATTGTAATGCCCCTCTGACTTTCCTTTGTTGCCTGGAGATGATTTTGCTATTCTAGGTCACTTCTGGTTCCAAATGAATTTTATGATTGTTTTCTCTAGCTCTGTGAGTTATGCTAATGGTATTTTGATTAGGATTACATTATATCTGTATAAAAATTGTGGGAGTATGTTTATTTTCAATATGTTAGCTCTTCCTACACAAGAGCAAGGGATATTTTTCCATTTTCTGGTATTTTCTTTGATCTCTTTTTTCAGATTACTGTAGATTTTAGTGTACAGATATTTACTTCTTTTGTTGGATTCATGCTTAAGGATTTCATTTTTTCTGATGCTATTCCCTAATTTCTCTCTCAGTGAGTTCGTTATTTGTGTACAAGAATGCTATGAATTTTTGAGTTGTTTTTGCTTACAGCTATGCAACTGAATCTGGTTATTACATCTACAAATATTTTGGTGGAGTTTTCAGGGTATTTTATGTAAGTATCATGTCATCGGCAAATGATAATTAAACTTCTGCCTTTCCTACCTTTATTTCACTTATTTCTTTCTCTTGTCTAATTGTTCTGCTAAATGTTTCCAGATCTCTATCAAAGAGTGGACATCCTTGTGTCTGATTTTAGAGGGAAAGCATTCAGTTCTTTTACTGCTTAATATGATGGCTGTTGATGGTCTTAGATATCACTTTTATCATATTGTAATAAAGACCATATATTCCCATTTTCTGCAGGGATTTTATCACGAATGGATGTTAGATGCAAAGGCAAATAAATATATGAAAAAATATTCAACATAACTGGTCATTTGAGAGATATAAATTAAGATATCACTAAGATATCATCTCACTCTCTAAAAATGGCATGAAGAAAACAACCAATAGCAAATGCTTACAGGGATGTGGAAAAAAAGGAATTCTCTCTACTTTTGGTGGGAATGTAGACTGCTGCATCACTGTGGCAATCAGTGTGGAGATTTCTCAAAAGTCTAGGAATACAGGTTCCATTCGACCCAGCTGTTCCCTTTCTTGGTATCTTCCCTACAAAATTAAAAACATCCTAGCACAGTGATATAAGTGAACCCATGTTTATAGCACCATAGTTTGTAGTAGCTAAATCTTATAAACAACCCAAATGCCCATCAACTGATGAATGGATGAAAAAGATGTGGGTTTTTTGTATATAGTGGAGTACTATTCAGCCATAAGGGTAGACTTGAGACATTTATAGCCAAAGGGATGGACCTTGAGGCCATATTTTTAAGTGAAATAAAAGGGACACATATGTATAAATATCGTATTGTTTCTTTTATCTGAGAAACTGAAAGTGTATATAATAATCAAAATATATAATAGATATCATAAAAGTAGAAATTGTTCCAAAGGAAAGGAGAACCAGAAAGTGGGAAGGAGGAAGGAAGAAAGGAAGAAAGGAAGGAAGGCAAGAAGGCAGGCAGGAAAAAGAAAAAATAAGAAAGGAAGGATGAAATGGAAACAAAGCTTTGTAAATAAAGAGGGGAAGAGAGGTTGAAGGGAGAGGAGGCAAATGGGAAAAAAGAGGAATCAAGATGTGTCATGTATAGCTACAACTTCTCTATGATGAATGCGATCATTATGTATACTTAAATTGAACCAATAAACTTAATTAAAAGAGCAAGAAAAATGAATTTAGAAATAGATATTACTCCTTCAAAAAATTAGCTCAAAATAGATCGTAGACCTAAATGTAAAAGTGACATACAAACAAAAAGCCTTGTAACATCTCTAAAAGAAAATACAAGAGAAAAATCTAATAAATA
>NW_004955435.1:6532383-6578502 GCF_000276665.1 Chinchilla lanigera
TGGGAATGTAGACTGCTGCATCACTGTGGCAATCAGTGTGGAGATTTCTCAAAAGTCTAGGAATACAGGTTCCATTCGACCCAGCTGTTCCCTTTGTTGGTATCTTCCCTACAAAATTAAAAAAAAATCCTAGCACAGTGATATAAGTGAACCCATGTTTATAACACCATAGTTTGTAATAGCTAAATCTTATAAACAATCCAAATGCCCATCAACTGATGAATGGATGAAAAAGATGTGGGTTTTTTGTATATAGTGGAGTACTATTCAGCCATAAGGATAGACTTGAGACATTTATAGCCAAAGGGATGGACCTTGAGGCCATATTTTTAAGTGAAATAAAAGGGACACATATGTATAAATATCATACTGTTTCTTTTATCTGAGAAACTGAAAGTGTATATAATAATCAAAATATATAATAGATATCATAAAAGAAGAAATTGTTCAAAAGGAAAGGAAAACCAGAAAGTGGGAAGGAGGAAGGAAGAAAGGAAGAAAGGAAGGAAGGCAAGAAGGCAGCCAGGAAAAAGAAAAAATAAGAAAGGAAGGATGAAATGGAAACAAAGCTTTGTAAATAAAGAGGGGAAGAGAGGTTGAAGGGAGAGGAGGGAAATCGGAAAAAAGACGAATCAAGATGTGTCATATATAGTTATAAGTTCTCTATGATGAATGCGATCATTATGTATACTTAAATTGAACCAATAAGCTTAATTAAAAGAGCAAGAAAAATGAATTTAGAAATAGATATTACTCCTTCAAAAAATTAGTTCAAAATATATCACAGACCTAAATGTAAAAGTGACATACAAATAAAAAGCCTTGTAACATCTCTAAAAGGAAATACAAGAGAAAAATCTAATAAATAAATAAATAAACAAATGACATTAGAAGTTTTTAAATAAAGTTTCTACCTTCTACTTCATTTAACTTTAACAAGAATATGTCTGCCTGAAGTTACATGTTAATGGTATTCCTTAGAGGACATTTGTCTTAAAAACTTAAAACTAAAACTTAATTTTTACCTTTTAAAAATAGTGTGTGTCTCTACAAGCTATTTATCTGTCTTCAGTGGAAAGGTCTCAATTGTTCTAATTTAATCTCATTTCCTCAGAAGTTAGACATTCCATGTTAAATAATGGTGAATGATAATTACTTTGTAATGAAATCTCAACTTGGCATCAATGAGCTAAGTATCATAGACTGGGAATAAAAATGCTGTATCTGATTATTGCATTTTAATAATGAAGGTGAGCATTTTGATGCTTTTTAGTATTTCACTGTTGTTACATGAGTTTTGGTTTTGTAACAAATGTATAAAAAATTATCATAATAACTATCATATTATAATAATATCATAATAAACATAATGGAAAACAAGAAACAAAGCATCACAATATGAATCTCAGCATTTGTTTTAAAAAATAAAGCTAATTGTAATTAGCACAAAACCTAAGTTCTGCTACTGAATGTACACACATTCCACATGGCAGTATGGCACTCGAAAGCTATCAGATAAGAAGTCAGACTTTAGTGAATACTTAAACATTTTAGAAGAAAAAAAAGACACTCACAAAAATAGAAACATGATAAAATTCAATTAAATCATTCAGAATGTTTCTATGAAATAATTTTTTCAGCACAATAAGTGTGAAGTAGGACTGAAAGACATCGCATTCCATTGTAATGAAAGTGGGAGAAAGTAGTTGATTCCCTGTGCCCTTCCACGTCTCTTGCAGGCTTCTTTCAGTTGCTTTTTCTTCTCAAAATGTGAACTCATTTGGGGATGTCGGGAGTAAAGAGCAACCGCAAGGAAATTCCTAAAGTGACTTGAAGTTGTGTTCCTGCTGTCTTGGACTTCACAGTTTAGTTTGTGAGGGAGCAACCTACATTGAAATGTTAAATTTAAGCCTGTAAAATTATGAGGTAATAAAATGCAAGCTTTTATATTAAAAACAAAAGAAATAAAAATCATAACATAATGATATCCACCATTTGTGGAACATTCATTGTATACCACAGGAAGATATTTTAATGATGAATGTTGAATTGGAAACTTCTGAGGCTTTTTATCTGTCTTATTCTATAGGATTAATTCCTAAACACAAAACACACACACACACACACACACACACACACACACAATTTATAATTTTTCCAGCATGTAGTAATGTAAGAAAATAGACACATGTCAGATTAGCTCAAAAGGAAATGAGTCCTGTGGCACTTACAGGGTCCCTTGACTAAAATAAGATACAGCTATCCTAGCATTTTCACTAATATCTTGCATTTCTTCTTTTAGCATTCAGAATCCTTCCATTTCATCCTCAGAGAAGTCTCAAAGCATCTCAATTTAAAGAAAGATAGGTGGCTCAGAGGTGTTGAAATTTTTCCATGAATATGTATAGTACATATGTATATGATAAATTTGGGTTTTAAACTAGATTCCTTTAATTTTGATGTTCTTTTTCTTTCATGGTATGGCAGAGTAATTGAGTAAAAGGTCTTTATAACCATATGTTCTGGATGGGTTGCGTGTTAATCTGAGTCGCCATTACCCAACCACCAGGAGAACTTGGACTGGTGCCCTGTACCCCATGGTTATTGTGGGGTGTGCATTATTCTGGGCCACCAGTAGCCAGCAGCCAGCAGCCCAGGGAACTTGGACCGATGCCCCACACTCTGAGGACATTGTGAGTCATGCCTGAATTTAGGGTACCATTACCTAGCTGCTGAGGGAGCTCAGACTGGTGCCCCATGCTCCATGGACATTGTGAATCATGCCTGAAGCCCCAGGAGCCCTGGGAGCCCTTAGTCATCTGCCTGGGGAATTCAGAACGGTATTCCAAGTCCTGCTAGCATAGCGGGTTATGCACAAGGCCCCGAAGAGACAGGTATGCCCCATCAACTGCCTGAGGACCCTGATCTGGAACCACATATTCTGCTGACATTCTGAGTCAGCCCGTAGCCTGGGCATCCTCAATCAATTGCCTGGGGACCCTGGCTCTGAAGGCCAGTGCTCCACTGCCATCAGGGCACTCATCTGATCTGTGTACTCCAGAAGCTGTCTGGGGATCTTGGACCCAGTGGGACACCTCCTGCTGCTATCATGGGGCAAGTCTGACAACCAGGAAATCTAGGGGCCCTAGAGACCTTCCAGGGAGCTTCCCAGGGAGGATGAGGCCCAGCATGTCACTTCTGACATCCACAATGACAAGACAAAGGACCAAAATGCAGTTCAGAGCTCCACCCTAATCAGAACAAGTCCAGGAGACATCAACATAGGAGAACTCCGAAGTCAGACATCTGAAATCTCTGAAATGATCACAACTAGAGTAAAGAAACAACTCCATAAGGCCATAGAGGAAATCAGATCACAAATAATCTCTCAGGTAAAAAATGAAATGACAACAATAATGAAAGAATTGCTCAGCACATTTAAAGAGGACATAGAAAAAGTAGATATGCATAGAAAAATAACAGAAGCATTAAATGAATAACATAGGAAAGAACTAGAATACATGAAACAGGTTCATACAAATATCCAGGAAATGAAAACATCCACCGAAATCTGTCAAAACCACTTGAATGAAGCCAAAGATAGACTTTCAGATCTTGAAGACAGCATGACAGCTAATGATTGTGAAAGGAAAGATCTCTTAAAAATTACAAGGAACCAGGAAATAACAATTCAACAGTTGCAAGGTGATGCAAAGGGAAACAATGTAAGACTGATAGGCATCAATGAAACAGCAGGACTCAACAGAAATGACATAAGAAGACTATTTGCAGAAGTAATAGCATAAAATTTCCCAAGTACGGAAAGAAAATCTGCCATACAAGTAAGTGAGGCACACAGACCTCCAACAAGCCATAACCAAAATAGAACTACACCCAGTCATGTAATAATCAAATCCCAGAAATCCAGCGAAAGCATAGAATATTAAAAGCTGTTAGAGAAAAGAAACAGATCACCCATAAAGGAAAGCCCATCAGAATCATGGCAAATTTCTGAACACAAAACATCAAATCAAGAGGAGCTTAGAGTAAAGTATTTCAGGTCCTAAAACAAAACAACTTCCAACCCAGACTGTTGTATCCTGCAAAACTATCCTTTAAATTTAATGCAGAAATGAAATACTTCCATGACAAAGAACAACTGAAGAACTTCATAAATACTAAACCAACCCTAGAAAGAGTGCAAAAAGATATTCTAAAAAGAGATATAAATGACCACAATTTCAAGAACAAAAATAGAAAGGAACCACCTAGGAGAGAAAGCAATTAAACACAACATAAAAGTAGGAAATCAACAAAAGTGGGAAACCAACAGCAAGTTAAATAACATGACAAGCCAACACATAACAGTTACAACCATTAGTGTAAACGGCCTCAATTTACCAATCAAAAGAAGCAGACTGGCAGAGTGGATCAAGAAACAAAATCCAACATTATGATGTATACAAAAACACATTTAACTCAAGAAATTCATAGACTTAAAGTCAAAGATTGGAAAATAATTCTCCATGTGACAGGAATCCAGAAAAAAGCAGGGGTAACTATTCTGATTGCAGACAATGCGATCTTCAAACCAAGAATGATCAAAAGTGATAAAGAAGTTCACTACATACTTGTTAGGGGAAAACTTAAAGAGGAAGAGATAACAATCATATATACGTACGCACCCAATATGGGAGCACCCAGCTATAAGACAAACCTTCATGGACATGAAAAACCAAATAAATAATAACACTGTTGTAATGGGGGACCTTAACATCCCATTGACACAAAGAGATAGGTAAACTGGACAAAAAATTCGCAAAGAAGTAACAGAACTGAACCAAATCTGTGAACAAATGTTCTTGGTAGACTTTTTACAGAGTTTTCCAACTCACAACATCAGAATACACCTTTTTCTCAGCTGCACATGGGACTTTCTCTAAAATAGACCACATATTAGCCCATAGAACATGCTTAACTAAATGCAAAGAAATTGACATTATCCCATATATACCATCTGAACATAATGCAATGAAGTTGGAAATTAATGACAAAAGGAACCACAAAATCTCCATAAACACATGGATGGTAAATAACACCTTCCTGAACAACCAATGGGTCACAAATGAAATTAAACAAGAAATTAAACTATATCTACAATAAACTAAGATTTAAATGCAACTTACTGGAATCTGTGGGATGCAATGAAAGCAGTCCTCAGAGGGAAGTTTATAACAGTGAACTCACATATCAGGAAAACAGAAAGAGAGCAAAAAAGTAGCCTAATGCTGCACCTCAAACTTTTAGAAAAAGAAGAACAACTCAAGTCCAAAACCCAAAAAAGGGAGGAAACTATAAAGATCAGGGCAAAAATTAAAGCAATTGAGACAAAGAAAACACTATAAAGAATTAATGAATCAATTAAAAACAATTAAAATCAACTAAAAACAATCAGCACCCCCAATTGGTTCTTTGAAAGAATAAATGAAGTTGATAAACCCCTAGCCAACCTTATCAAAGAAAGGAAAGAGAAAACTCAAACTCATGCAATAAGGAATGAAAAAGGTGAAATCATTACAGATCCTATAGAAATTCAGATCATCAATATGTACTTTAAAAATCTTTACTCTCATAGGATGGAAAATACAGAAGAAATGGACAGATTCTTAGATAAGTATGAATTACCAAAGTTGCATCCAGAGGAAATAAAAATGCTGAATATCCCAATATCAATTATTGAAATTGAAAATGTGATTAAAACCTATCAACAAAGAAAATCACATGTCCTGATGGATTCACAGTTGAATTCTACAAGAAATGTAGAGAAGATTTAATGCCAATTCTTCTCAAACTCCAATGAAATTGAAAAGGAAGCAATTCTCCCTAACTCATTTCTGGTGGCAAGTATTACACTAATACCAAAACCAGAGAAAGACCCAGCCAAGAAAGAGAACTACAGACCAATCTCCCTAAAGAACATAGATGCAAAAATACTCAATAAAATATTAACAAACAGACTTCAACCAATCATCAAGACGATTATACACCATGAGCAAGTTGAGTTTATCCCAGGGATGTAGGGATGGTTCAATATACAAAAATCAATTAAGTAATACACCATATTAACAGAGTCAAAGACAAAAATCACATCATTATCTCAATAGATGCAGAAAAAGCTTTTGACAAAGTCCAGCACTTATTCATGATAAACCCTACAGAAAGTAGGTATAGATGTTTTTTACCTCAATCTGATAAAAGCCATCCATGACAAACTGGAAGCCAACATCATACTAAGTGGACAAAAACTGAAAGCTTTCACTTTAAAATCAGGAACAAGATAAAGGTTCCCACTGTCATCACTCCTATTCAATATAGTAATGGAAACATTAGCCAGACCAATTAGACAAGAGTAAGATATACAAGGAATAAGGATAGGAAAGGAAGAAGTGAAGTTATCATTATTTGCAGATGACATGATACTCTACATAGAAGACCCCAAAACCTGCACCAAAAGACTACTAAAATTAATCAACAAATTCAGTATCATAGCTGGATACAATGTCAATACTCAAAAATCAATAGCATTCTTATGCACAAGCAATAAACACACTGAAAGAGAAATTAAGAAAACCATATCTTTCACAATAGCATCCAACCAATTGAAATACTTAGGAATTGATCTAACAAAAGCAGTGAAAGCTCTTCACAGTGAAAACTACAGTACTCTGAAAAAGAGGATGGAAGATGATTTCAGAAAATGGAAAGATATTCCTTGCTCATGGATTGGAAGAACCAACATTGTGAAATTGGCCACACTCTCAAAATTGTTGTACATATTCAATGCAATCTCAATTAAAATACCATTAGTATACCTCACAGATCTACAGAAAACATTTCTAAAATTCATCTGGAACCAGAAGAGACCCAAAATAGTAGAAGTAATCCTGGGCAACAAAGACAAGTCAGGTGGCATCACAATCTCTGCTTTGAAATTATACTACAAGGCCACTATGATAAAATCAGCATGGTATTGGCAAAACAACCGACCTAAGAATCAATAGAACAGACTGGAAAGTGCAGCCACAATCACAAACACACTCAGCCAACTTATTTTTGACAAAGGGGTCAAACATGTTCACTAGAAGAAAGATAGCCTCTTTAATAAATTGTGCTGGAAAAACCAGCTCACCACCTGCAGAAGACTGAATCTAGACGTGTGTCTATCACCATGCACCAAACTCAAATCAAAATGGATCAAAGATTTAAATATTAAAACAGAAACACTAAATCTACTAGAAGAGAAAGTAGGTAAAAATCTTGAAGACATAGGGGTAGGCAGAGAGTTCATGATCAAAAAACAAACCACATGGGAAATGCTTCAAAGAATCAACAACTGGGATCTGATCTTATTGAAAAGTTTTGCACATCTAAAGAAATCACCAAGACAGTGAAAAGAAAACCCACAAATTTGGAAAAAAATTTTGGCTGACTGTCCGTCAGACAAAGGACTTCTATCTAGAACATATAAAGAATTAAAAACAATCAACACCCACAAATTTAGAGACCCAACCCAAAAATAGGCATCTGAGATGAATACATACTTCTCAGATGAAGAAATACAAATGGCAAATAAATATATGAAAAAATACTCAACATTAGTGGTCTTTCAAGAGATGCAAATGAAAACAACACTGAGATTTCATCTCACCCCGAGAGAATGGCTATCATCAAGAAATCAACCAAAAAAATGCTGGTGGGGCTGTGGGGAAAAGGAACCCTTTTCCACTGTTGGTGAAAATGTAGACTGGCAAAACTCCTGTGGAAATCAGTCTGAGATTCCTCTTTAAACTAGGACTATAGGTCCCATTCAATCCAGCTATTTCCCTTTAGGATATTTTTCCAGAAGAACTACAAGCATCATATCACAGCGATACATGTGCACCCATGTTTATAGCTGCTCAAATTGTAATAGCTAAATTGTAGAAGCAACACAAATGTCCATCAACTGAGGAATGGATAAAAAAGATGTGATGTTTTTACATAATGGACTATTACTCAGGTATAAAGAAAGATAAACTTGAGGCTTTCATAGGTAAATGGATACAACCAGAGTGCATACTCAGAAGTGAAATAAATCAGACCCACATGTGTAAATACTGTATTGTCTCACTAGTGTAGGAACCTGAAACAGTAAATAAAATTGGAAATGTATAATAGATATTGTGAAAGAGAAAGAAACTGTTAAAAGGGAGTGAACAACTGGGATGAGAGAAAAGAGAAAAAGAAAGAAGGGGAAAATATGTGTGTATGTATATATATCTATATTTTTTTCATCTATATACTCAGACAGGATAACTGAGAGAGCTGTACTACCAACTTCTATTTCTTTATTGATGGGAACAAATGTTTGATCAACCTTACATGCCTATATTTGTTTTTTTTTTTTTTTTGGTTTTCTCCGGAACCGGGAACCGAACTCACGACCTTGTGCTTGCCAGGCAGGCGCTTTTGCCGCTGAGCTAAATCCCCAGCCCCTATATTTGTTTAACTGAGTAATCAGTGTGAAGATAACAATATGTAATATAATAACTATTATTAATTTCCTATTGTCTTGTCTGAAACTCTGTATTCCTTCTCCTGTTTGGGTGTTGTTTTATTTGTGTTGGTTTGTTAATTTGTTTTTGTTCTTTATCTTTAAAAAAATAAATAAATCATTTCTTAACTAAAAAACGTGAAAATAGATTAACCATATGTCCTGGATTCCAATCTTGTTCCTGCTGTTTGGCTTAGTCAAATTATTAACTGTAGTTTTTGGTTTCTCTCTAGTATAGAGTTGTACTCAGACAGCTAGAGCTACCGTTTGTGCTAAATGATGCTATATTTGTTCAACATGTAAACCTTGATAGAGGAATTAAACACCAATGATCCTTTCTGAATAATTTTCTTTATTTATTAAAATAACTTGTCTCCAAACTAATGATCTAATAGAGAAAAGTATCTTGACTATTAAAATGTAATATTCCTTGTGTAATATTTATTTGGTCATTTCTTCTCATATAACATTAATTATTGTGTGTAAGTTGTACTAAAATTCCATTTATTCCATTTACCAAAGCTTTGTTTGTAGTCCTCTAATTTTGTAAACTGGAAAAAAAGATTTGGAACATTTTTTAATACCAGTGCTTTTACCAGCAATGCTGAATGTGGTAATGGCTTCTCAAAATGCATTCTTTTCTATCAGTCATGTGGGGCCTCTCTCCCTCTGTCTGTCTCTCTTTCTCTGTCTCTCTGTCTCTCTGACTGTGTCTGTGCCTCTGTCTCTGTCTCTCTCTCTGAGTTTCATTACAGGAATTTCAAACTGAGCTACATCCTTAGATCTTTCTACCTTATTTTCAGACCAGGTCAAAATATAGGCTGGAGTCATACTTCTGATCCTTCTGCCTCATCTTCCCAGAGTTCTAAGATTAAGGGAGTATCTCACCATGCCAGGTGATCGTGTGATTTTTCAAAGACTAATTATAATGTGAACTATATCCATGATATAAGTAAAGACAGATAAGTCCACAGAAGCATGTCAGACTAATCCAGAAGGAAATCAGGAGAGATTCAAATGAATATTTGCCGAGTTGAACTTTGTTACTTACATGGGCTATACAGTTCAGCTTATGTCTGGGATGGTAGCTCTGATATATCTACTGATCATGCAGACAGCTGTTTCTCCACTCTCAGTTTCCTTCTGGTATCTGCACTGTATAACAACCATTCTAATATTAATATAATAATGCCAATATAACACATATTCATTGAGTGTCTGTTGTCAGGCAGTCTGTCAATAGTTTTGATATATACTATGTAATTTGATAACAAGAAACTAGGAGACAAACATCATGTTGATATTCTTAAATGAAGAATTCGAGGTACAAAAATAGGAAATATCTACAGAAGGTCAGCTGTATTACTGCTAATATTTTATCACTGGTGTTATACTGTTATAATATTGTGTGAGGTATTGATAGGAGGAGAAGCAGATTTTCCGCAAGACTAACATTAAGAAATAAAGTCAGCAATCTGGTTTTACCTTTCTCAACGTTGCAAGTAGTTTGAACCTGGTCAGTGGAATTTTTCCATGCTGATTTGAGCAAACAGAAGAAATGATACTGACAGTTATTGTAGAGCTTAAAATTTCAACCTCTCTTGTTTGTGGATTATCTGAGTTACTAGGACTCTGGATCTCCTCATGACTAACAATTTCATTAAGTAGAATTATTTCTGACCTCATTGTGCTGGGTAAAATCCATCAAAAGAAATTTGTTTATGAAACAAAGTAATTAAATTCACTACAAAGGAAGAAAATGGAATGACTCTGTATACACCAGAATTTTAAAATAGATAATCTGTTCTAGACCAGGAGAAAGGGTGCTGAGATGATAATGAGCAATCTGAAAAAGCAATTAAAATACATTTTCTATTGCAGCAGTGAAGCTATTCTGTATGGCACTGTAATGGTGGATACATATCAGTATACTTTTGTCAAAATACATAGAATGTTCCACACATATTGAACTCTAATGCAAACTATGATCTTTAGTTAAGAATAATAATGTATGGATATTGGCTCAACAACAGTACTGAATGTACTGCATTAATTCAAAATGTCAGTAATAGAAACTGCATATGTATGAGGTGCAGAAATGAATAAGAACACTATTCTCTGATGATTTTTCTGTCAAACTAAAATTATTCTAAACAATAAAGACTATTAACTTAAAAATGCTTACCCTAAGATTCCAGATCAATTAAGCATACTTTTGTAAATAAGAACAAGAAGTGACAATGAACAAGAAGTGAAAGTTTATATTCCCTATGATAAATTTTATAAAATAATATTATTTCTCATATTCTCTTGTCTGTCAACCCATAACAAAAGCCCCAAAATATCTATATAGAATTAAGTTGAAACATATCATCAATTCTTACACCTAGCTTCCGGTAATCTGGGCAGAATGGTTTTTCCAATTTTGGAGCAAAACAAGGAAAGAATTCACCATCATTATTTATGGAGAGGCACAGGCTAGATTTCAGCTAAATAATGAAATCATTTAACTTTATTTGAAAAATTGTTGGTCAAAATTGAGGAAACTATGTAAATACTGGTTTGCTCATGCTAAAAGAGAATTTATCAGAGTTCTCTGGCAGATTTAGTTTTGCTCTCTTAATTTATTTACCACACTTCAGATTAAAGGATTTCAGAAGTAACATAAGAAGGTTGTAAATATTTAAAAGACGGTGCCTTAGATCAGCAGTTCCTAAGGTTCTCCCTATTTAAAATTTATTTCTGCCTTATCCTTAACATGAAGGTTGGGATTGTTCATAAATATTCATTTCACGAATATCTTTCCCAATTCTCTTCATGTATTAGGAGCCACCTGCTCTGAGAAGCCTTGGAGTGCAGAAAGCGTTAGAGGGAATTGGCAGTGCCGGACAGCAGAGGTGCCAAGCGTCGGTGGCTTCTCCAGCTCCCTGTTCTGTGTGTGAAGCCCCAAAGCACCTGGGCAATGCGCCATGACAGAAATGGTGGGTGCTGGGCTGCAACACAGTGGTACAGGCTGCAAACTGCTTGTCCTCAGCGTTTCTGTATCTTTAAATGAAGAGTGGCTGAACTGATAGACATCACATTCACAACTTTTGGAGGTCAATCAAATAGTTCTAGCATTATAGTTTGGTGTGTGCTTTTTTGGTTTTAGGCCAGGAGTGATATTAAGATTGGCCAAAGGAAAAGATAACTTCCAGATTTAATTTCCAAGTTTAATATTACTATCCATAGAATTTATTAAACTTTTAAACAATTCATTTTTTCATAATCATTACTCTATGTTAATTCTCTGTGTTAAAATCATTAGGAAGATTTAAGCATTATTTGCAAGGCTTTATTTAAGCTATAAAAGTTATTGGATCGCATAACTATATTCAAATTGTCTTGTAAGTGGCAGGGTTGGTAAGTGGGCTGCACACAAGGTGTAGGTGCGTCTGGATAATTTATCTAGCTCCACCAACGTTTTAGGCATATTACATGGGATGGCGTTTTAATTTATCAATTAGGAAAAGGAAATATAAGCTCCTTGTACGCAACTTGAGACAAAGTCATTGGTGAATGGACCCTTCACCAAGTTGTTTTGAGTAGCAAATAATAAAGTTTTTATGAACCATACAATAGCATGCAAATATAGTTATTACATATGTAGATAATTATATTTACCTAGTAATCAAGGGTACAAGTCATAGCTATTTCTAATCTGTTGATAATGTTAAGCAGTCTAGAGGCGAGCCAGAACGTTGACAATTCCAAACTTCCTGTTTACTTATAATAACATCATCGTAACCAGATTTCTCTTTTCCATCTGCTTCCCGCTCATTCCTAAAGAACCTTCAGACTCTGGTTACGATCTTCTTACCTCTGTTTTATCACCTGGAGGTACAGTATGTGTATTTTGTTCTGATCAAAGATGCTCAGATTTTGTAAACACCATTGTGATACATCAGACATAGCTTTTTTCAAAACACTATATTTTAAAAACATAATTACATAAAATAAAGAACATTGTCAGAAGCTACCTTTGTATACTTTAATGTTTATGAGAAAATGTTTTATAGTCATTTTGGAATATGAGAACAAGAGGGAATGATAAATAGCCAAAACCTATTCTGAGCTTTTAGTGTTTAGGGCTGTTTTCAGTACTTACCTGCTATTTGATTAAATGCCAGAAGAAATTTTTTATATACAGTATTAGAAAAACATTATCATAGTTTAAGTATTTTAAAGTAAATTAGTTCACTACATAGTATTTCAATATTTAATATTTTCCAACTTTTATTCCTACAACATATTTTTCATTAAAAATAAATTGCAAGGTTAATATCACTGTAATGGTCTTAATACAGTACTCTTCAGATTCCCTGAGAGATTTTTCAATAAATTTTTTTCTCTTTGACAATTCTGAAACTGGCATAGCTCATATAAAACATGTGTCACCGCTTTTAATAAAGTCAGGAAGTGGAAATACTTCAAGATTATTCACTTGTGGTACAGTAGCATTTATGCAGCTTTCCAAATCCGTGTCTTAGAGAAGCTGCAACTAGGCACCAACACTTTGGTGTGAGAGCAATACTGGAGAATCGGGAGGTTAGTGAATCTTTGGAGTGCCCCACAGCTATATCTAACATGTTAGAAAGAAGTATTCTTCAGAGAGTGTACATAATATTTTTAATTAAAGAGATGATATGGAGGGATTTTTCATTTCACATTGTGTTAATTGTCACCTGCTCCATTTCTGAAGTATGGTGTTGTATGAACAGAGGTGCAATTAACTCGAGCTAACACTCCTCTATGGACCTTTCAGTGCCTAAAGAAGTTTTATAAACTTTCCATGTAGAGCCCGCAAAGCCCATAGACATTCATATATGTTGGATTAGACTATTAAACTATCACACTCGGGGCTGAGGATTTAGCTCAGCGGCAAAAGCGCCTGCCTGGCAAGAGCAAGGTCGTGAGTTCAGTTCCCGGTACCGGAGAAAAACCAAAAAAAAAAAAAACCAAACAAACAAACAAACAAACAAACTATCACACTCTATGGAAGTTGACTTTCAAAACCCGATGCATTTGTATCCTACATGTACTAAGATAATGCCTAATGGTGCCAGTTAGAACACTAAATTTCTAACACTTTCTTGAGATTGGTGGGTGTAGGTAGCAGTAGAGATGGCAATAATGAAGGCAAATTTCAGTGTCAACCTGAACTCTGACCAGAAGCCATTACCTGAGAGCTAGCTGCATCCTGAGGAGCAGCAATGAGTCAAACCTTTGAACAGTGACAGTAGAGGCCGGGGAAGCAAGCTCAGGCTGGCAGTAGTGGATCACGCTGTAGATCTTCAGAAACCAAACTCAACCACAATCCCTGGAAACTGATTTTAAATTAGCCTTGGTACAAATTTGACTGTGTGCACTAGGATTAGCTGTCGTTGAATTAGCACACAGCAGTTACGGAAATGGCTTTTAGGTGGACATTATCACTTGTCCTTTAGAGAAGTCACGTGAGCTTCAGAATACATATGAGAAGTATCATACTAACCACTGATATTTGTGAAAGTTCTGGAGAACATCACCAAAGGAATAAAGTGTTGAGAAGATATAATTTGGAAAGAGATATCACCTCACCCTTGAGAGTCTAATGAAGTTACAGCTGAACTGTGAAGCTCCCTCAGAGGATGCCAGGGACTGCTGGTGGATCGCAGTACCATTCTTTTAACAAAAAGTGATGAGAAGCCATGTTTCTCTAATACATAGAAAGTGTGGTTTAAAGTTTTTCTATTAATCATTATATTTTTCTTTTCATAATAGGCTTTTGGTGTTACTTCTGCACGTGTTACAGACACACATAGTTTGAATGGTGAACTTCTAAATTTGTTTACAATTCTTTCTATTTTTTATTGTCTCTCCAGTTTAAAGAAATGAAAAAAACAATTCTTTAATAATATCTTCTTTCAATTCAATATTTCAGCCTTTTTCTGTATTTTAAATTATTTAATACCATTCTCTACACCATTTTACCTTCAATTTATGAAAGATGTTTTCTGATATTTTACATATTTTAGTTAGAATTAATGAGCTGTTTTGTCTTTTTGTGCAATTCAGGATTTGGATTCCAAATCCTTTTCTCCTATTTTTTTATAATGACTTGAATGTCTCAGGTAATTAAAAAATAAGTTTACTTAAAAGTAGGTTTGCATAAAGTCTAGATTTAGTTATGGATTGACTGCCAGTTTGATAAACATAATTCTAAAGAGCAAACATCCAAGTACTTTCTGTTCTGTGTTTGGAAAATTTTAATTTATACAAGAGTGAGACAAAGATTACTTGGTAAATGGATTATCCAAATTTCTTGAATAATACCAGATTCAACAGTCACTTCCCCATGAATTTGGAGGCAGCCAAATAATATTAGCATACCAAATTTTTCCTAAATTATATTCTTATTGTAAAAATATAGTATGTAGTAGAATAAAAATTATCTCCCAAAATGTCTATCTCCTGAAATCTATTTAAAAGAAAAATTGATACAATAAATAATTTGAAGTCTACTATCAGAAATACTATCTTTTTCTCTACTTTTGTCTAAATATTTAATATTATATCTAGCAATTTGTGGAAAACATGTTTATTAACCATTTCTTCACTGATTATAAATGCAGTCATAAATCTCAGGAAAATTTGTACTGCATAATGGTTTTATTAGTTTTATGTACCAGCACAATGTGCATTTTTTTTTAGATTTTAAAATAACATTGAGTTTTTATGCAACATTAAGATAAATGGTGTTTTGGAAGACCCCTACAATAAACATAAATGTTCATTGTGCAATAATGTACATTTCAGAAATCTTATCACCAAAATTGTGTGCCTGTTAAAATCAACAAAGCAGTACTCCATTATTTCTGCCTCTAATATTAGTGTAAACCCACATATATTTCTTTGAAAATTTTATAAAAATGATATATATAATTTTATATAGATTCCATATATACATTCTAAAAATGCCAAGGAAACCTGCTATCATATCTCCTTTCCTGCGTATGTAACCCCAGGTGGTGCAGCTTCCTAACCCTGTGGCGATGGCGGTCTACACATGGTACTGCTCTGGCACCATGAGAACTGGAAGCTGAAGAACTGCTTTTTGTGTTGGGACACCACCAGTATAAACCTGGTCAGGCATGACATTGGTGATAAATTTGACCTCTGGTTCATTTTGGTGTAGATGACAGCAATCCAGAACATCTAGACAGTCCTAGATGACATTAACCAAACATAGTTGCCTAGAATAAGTATCTTTTGAAGATCTCACCAATATCAACAAGGCAGGGGACACTACCAATGATGTGAAAGCATAAAAAGTATCCAGTGATTTTTTTGAGATCCAGCCTGGTCTGTACGGAAGGAGTCCGATTACCCTTCCTACAGCAACAACAATGAAGATTGTCACTTCGTAGATCAGACCCTAGGGGACCCACTCTTCTGTGACCTTCTAAATACAGCTACTGCCTGGTACTACATAGTTCACACATCAAGAATATGAAATAAGCAGTGACGGCAGACTATGCCAAAAGTCTCTAGAATGTGTGGAAAACATGGTATACCAATTGTTTAGGAGTTGGACAGGAACTAAAAATCCACCATACCCATGCATTTTCTCAGAGACCAGAAGATGGAGTAAACTAGCTACTCAGGATAAAGTAAAAAAGGGGAGGGATCATAAAACTACTAGTAAAAAGAAATGTTTATTTACCCACCACTTATCTTTTCATACTTCTCCTTTTATGTGTCACACAGACCACAACCAACATGTTAGAATCTCAAATTATAGATACAGATAGGAGCGTAAAGCTTCCACTGTCATTTTTCTCTCATCTTGGCCTTTGTTTTTCATATGTACTTCCCTCAGACACTTGACTCAGATTCCTTTGGGGCATACTTCCTTAGTTCCAGACTTTTGGCAGTGTTTTCTTTACCAGGAGTATGCTTCAGTGAAGATAAGAAGGAGCTAAATAATCATTAATGAAGACAGAAACCAAAGTTACTCCTGGAAGCCAAACCTCGTCGGTGCAATAAATATCAGGAGATATTCATCATTCCAGATGGAGAGCAGATGAATATATCGTACAATGAAAGTAGGGAAAAACAAATTAAAAATATAACCAATGTTTCCATTTTGAACCCAGAAGAACTAGGCTGGGATCAAACTTGAAAGTTTACCTACTGTATTTGCTGTTTTTCTATAATCTACACATACAATTCAGAAGAATGGAAACATTTTTAAATTTCTATTGGTATTTTAAACAATGTAACTGCAAAAAACTAGGCCATTTCTCATTCCACTGTGGTGTGAGCTCCCAGATTTCTAAGTTGTGGGAGGAGCACGTTCTTCTGTACATTTCAGAATCCCTTCCGTCCACACTACTGTGTGTCAGTGAAATACCTTTAATACTCTTGATAATGTCTGATTGTGTCTTTTACTCTGTATGATTTCTAAGACACACTCTAATTACTTGCCTTTCCTCCTTGGCATAATGCTAGATTTGGTATAACTGACTGCTGTTTTTTTTTATTTCCCTTTTTTTTTTTTGCCAGAGCACTCTGCATAAGAAGAGCAGATTAATGATAGTATATGCATACGTAGAAAATATGTAATATATGCATATTTATATATTTACACTTTTGCATCTTCAAGAATAAATACTTTTCGAGTTAGAGTGTCCATGTTCAAAGTTAAAAAGACAAACATTTTAAAAGTGAAGCATATTCACAATATTCACATCTAAAATGAGAAACGTCAAAGAAGAAAGGCCAAGAATGAAGAGCGCATGTAGCTCCCCAGAGGGCAGTAAACACCTTCATCACTTTTTGTTGTTGTTCTGGCCCTGTACTGTTTTTCCCTCTTATTTTTTGAGATATGGGGAATTAAACCAAGTCATATCCATTGCTCTTTCAAAAAAAAAAAAAAAAATCAGTTTTGAGACAGGATCTCACTAAATTCCCTGAGTAGTACTTGGACTTGCCGTGCTCCTGCTTTGACCTCCCAAAGTGCTGAGATTACAGGAGTTAGGTCTTCTGTATCCTAGGCCTGTTCTGGTTTCAGTACAAATTGTCCCCCAAAGACTCGTGTGTTGAGGGCTTGATTCCTAATGCAGCAGCATTAAGAAGTGGAGCTTTCTGAGAGCATTTCGATCACGAGTGTGTTAACTTCACTGGTGGATTAACCAATTGCTGGGTTTATCCCTGAATGGGCTATGGGGCACATGGAGGAAGGCACTGGACGGTGTCTTCGAGGGGTAGATCTCTTGTCTGGCGCCCTCCTTTGCTGTGCGTTGCCTGACTGCTGTAATGAGAGCAGCTCTCCTTGGCCCAGCCCTTCCTCCGTGGTACTTCTGCCTTGGAGTAGGCTGATGGGGGACTAACACCTCTGAAACGGTATGTCGAAACTTTCCTCCTTTGCGTACGTCAGCCATTCTGTCCTTGCAGCAGGAAGGTGACTAACACCGTGATCACCTTTTGGCTGTCTAGAACCCAGGGCTTCTCTCAGGCTTTTGCTTTTCTTAGTCCCTTAAGATTTCACTTTTTATTATTTAACATTTTTCATGTTGCTCTTCCTGCATATCAGTGATGCTCTGTATGTTGTTTCCTGGATAATGAGAAGAACTACAGCAATTTCCCCTGGTACAGGTATAGTCATCAGAGAAACAAAAAAAGACGTCTACACACCCAATTGACTTCTTGTAAGAGGTAATAAATACTTCCCTTGAATCTTTGAATACTTAAATGGAGCTGAATTTCAGATACAAGATTAGAGAATACATTATAAAGTTGGAAGGTATTTTAGTTTGCCTCTTGAGTGCACACAAAAGTAGTTTTTCTACCTGTTATGAACAATGTATCAGAGTGGTAAGGGCGGAGCAAAGGTAAAAGAATAGGACAGAAATGTAAAAGCAAAACAGAGACTTTTAGCTCAAACACTGCAATAACAAGCAAAAGTCTTGGAAAGAGAGGAGAATGGCTGGCTGACCAGAAGGGGGCGAAAATCACAGGGATGAGGGAGGAATGTTGAAGGGGCCTAGACCGTCTGGCAGGAGAGAAGGAGGCACTGGTTATCGCAGCTATTTCAGCGGAGAGGAGACCAGGAAGTGCAAAGCTCCGTGGATGACCGCAGGTACCACGTGACTGCCACCACGTGAAAGGTCCCAAATGAAAACCCACAACTGAGCTCCGTTTGTTCAAAGAGTTGAGACAAAATAATTCACTATGTGACACCACGTTTTGGGTGGTTGGTTACATGGCAATAGAAACTGAAACAAATGTCTTTATTAGATTAAAAATGAGACCATATTTTCTCTCTGTCCCCATTTCCAATTTATTCAGTAAACCTTTACGAAACATCGTATACCATGGCAAGGGCTAAGTATAATAAGATAAATAAAATTTTGCATTATATCATTTTTCTGCAGTGTATTACACACAATATATCCTCAGTTATATATTTTTGTCCTGAGAAACTTAAGAAGAGAAACTTATCAATATTTTAATATTTGTAATTAACTACTCTCATGAAATAAAAACATTTAGACTCCTTTTTCAAGTTACAGAAAATTTGGCATTATTTTAAATTGAAAAATTATGCTTAGAAGATATAGAGCAGATATTTGTATTACCTCTTCTTGGGCAAGACTTTAAAAATTAAGACATAAAATTAGGAAATTAAAAAATTGAACTCCATAAAACGTAAAAAATTCTGTATAATTTGAAAAAATGCAATAGAATTAAAAATGGTAAGTTGGGAGAAAAGTATTATCCTCCTATGACAGAGAAAATGTTAAAAATAATACTATTTAGACGAACCCTAAATGTTTATAATCAAATCACTAACAATCTAAAAATCTAGTAGAAAAATAGGCAAGAAATATGGAAATATAATACCAGGAATAAGAAATGAATATAAAGTAATATATTTAAGCTTACTAATATGAAAGAAATTTGAAAAAAACTCTCCACAGATTATTAACATGACAAGATCTATACAAATCTGTATCATCTTTTAAGTTAGTTTCACTGGGAAACTGAAAATCTTTCATAAATACACAGCTCGGTTTGCAGATGTAGGAAGGAGAAGTTGTATTAACTGCTGAAGTCTTTTGTAAGTTTAGCAGTGTGTATTAAATTTCTACCAGTCCCACAGCTGTCTACCATAACCTTAACAGAGTTTGAGTCATATAAAACCAGAAAAGCGAATTTTAAATTGGTCATTAGCTCTGGAAGCTATAATAATATAATTTATCAAGTATTCTGTATAAATGAGAGATACTATATAAGTAATATGATTGTTATTACTGGATGAGTACTAATGAAAACAATAAAAATAAAATGCAAGCATCAGAGCAAAAGAACAAAATATTCACTAACAAGTGACCATTGTTTATAACAAGCACAAGGTGGTATTTTAATATGTACTGTGTTAATTTCTTTTAGAATTCCTATTTTAAATGGATTTTTTTTATTTGTTTATGTAGGTTTGGAAGTCCATTCAGTGATTTCATAATGTGACAAATAACGAAGACATATAGTATTTATAATATTAGATCATCTGCATTAATGCCAATTTCACTTTTATAAAATTACACATGATGTTTAACTATTAAAGAAAATGGATAATAATGGCCTAATTTCTGATGAGTATGTGCAACCTACATTTAATATTCATTATTTCTGTTTAAAATTTCAGATTTGATGTGATCATAATTTCCTATGAAAATCATGAAATGTGGGTACATTAAAATATATATTAGAATCACATGAAATTGTTATTTTTAAGAAATAAATGTTGAGTATAGACAATTAGATATGGTTTAACCTAATACTTTTCACTTGGTTTCGCATTTGTCTTTACATGTACTTTGAATAGTAGTATTAGTCACACTTTTGATATTTTTAATAAATCATTTTAGCCATGTCAAATTTTTGGTTCACACTTCCTATTTTCTATGTCCCCGCTGGACAAGAGGGAAATTCGACCCCGAATGAAACTCCATGAATTTTGATAACAAATGACTTTGTAATTTACTTTTCCTACCTACACTGAGCAAGAGTGCCAAGCAGGACGCTAGACCATGATGCCTTGCATAGCTGGGAAGGTGATCAAGTGGTTGTAGCCTCCACCAATCCTTTTGTGTGCCAGGGTGCTGAAGACAGGGCCTGCGGCAGGGAGAACTGGCCACATTCATGGTTATATTCAAAGACTTCATCTACAGAAGCTTATGAGCATCAACTGCTGAAAGGCAGACTTTAAAATCAAAGTTGTACATGGACCTATAATTCTTCACAGTTTCCTAATTGCCTCCCTCTCTTTCACCCCTCTTCCCTTGTTAAAAACGGAATCTTGCTATGGAGCCCAGGCTGGCCTCAACTTTATGATGTTCCTATCTCAGCCTCCAAACTTAATTTCTTTTGGTGGGGCTGGGGGACTGTGGATCGAAATCAGGGTCTTCACACTGAGCTGCATCCTCAGCACTTTCACTTTTTATTTTGAGAAAACCTCTCACTGATTTGTCCTGAGTAGCTTTAAATATTTTATCCCCTTCTCTCAGCCTTCTGAAAGCTGGGACTACAACCATATCCTGTAATTTCTTTTCTACCACACCATGTTATAGAAAAGAATGATTACTCTTTATTCTGGATTTGGAAAACTTCAATTTTTTTCTTTATTCATCTGAATATCTTAACCTACCAAAAGAAACAAAGTATTTTTGTCTATTTATATTCTAAGAATGATAAAAAACTTACATTGGAAAGTATGTCACTATTTTTTTATTTTTATTTTTTAGGAGTACATGTTTGCCATATATAATGATCACGTTCATTGTGAGTGATTTGTACCTGTACATAGCATATCTCAATTATTTTCCCCTCCCCTCCCTTCAGCCCTTCAGCCCTTCTTCCCCTTCCCATTTACAAAAGCCCTTTCCACTATTTTCCTTCCATTCTCTCTTTAAAAAAAGCTCTATTTCCACTTCTTTCCCTTCCTCTTCCCTTCTCTCTGTTTCTCTTCCCATCGGAACAAGTTCTTTCTTCTTCCCAATATCTGTCCTCCATTTTGCTCCTTATTTGCACTTTGCTTTTCTCACCCAAGAGAAACAATGTGATATCTAAACTTGTGTCTCTGATTTATCTTATTTAAGATTATATTCTCAAGATGTATCCATTTTCTAGAAATGTCTCGAGTTTATCCTTCTTTATAGCACAGTAATGCTCCATTGTATCTAAACACCATCTTTTCTTTATCTATTCACCCGCTGGTGGGCACATGGGCTGTTTCCCAAACTGTGCTGCTATAACATGGAAATATATGTGTCACTGTGGTATGCTTTTAGCTTTTGGGACGATACCTAGAAGCAACATTGCTGGGTCAATAGAACCTCTATTTTTAGTTTTTAAAGAAATCTCCATACTGGGTTCCATAGTGGATGCACCAGTGTACACTCCCACCAACAGTGGAGAAGGGTTCCTTGTACCCCACAGCCTCACCAGAATTAATTATTGATTGATTTCTTGATGATAGCTACTCTTTCTGGAGTGAGATGCTTTCTCAGTTTTGCTTTAATTTACATTGTGACTAGCACCCAAATTTTCTAATACACATGAGATGATTTGAGCATGAACAAGGCCTGAGCAAAGAAACCACAGCACAGGGAAGAATCCTACAGAAGATAAATCTGTTTAGAAGCAAATATTTGTCTCACCTACTCAATCTCTAATTATGTAACAAAACAAAGGTACTTTTACTTATGACTTGCAATCATTTCTCTCAGTAGTTTGGGTTAAAGGTAAATATAGTCACGATTTGGGTTTTTCCAACTAGATTGATGGTATGATGGATTTTACACTTATCTTAATTTATTAACTAATTCATTCATTCATTTTTTGGTGAATCTCAATCCCTAAATCTTGGGTCTGTGCTGTAGGTGAAAGTATCCTTGGAGAGATATGTGAGGCAAATTTGGAGTTTTATGGAAGCTGTCAGCCAGATGACTATGGCTAAGAAAGTTCTGTTGACTCTGACATTAAAATGTTTTAAATTTGGTTTTCAGAGCATGTTGGAGATATATGATAGAGAATCAGAAATAGAACTAACTCGAAGGGAGGTGACTAATACCAGTTATTAAAATTATTATCTGATATTTTTAAAATTATCACTTTTAAAATATTTGTAATAGATACCGAAACTCAAATAATAGCATATAAATTAGCTAGCTTATTTTATTAGTGTTGACATTTAACCCATGGAATTTAAACCTTTAGAATAATTTTTTTCAGGTAGACTTGCTTCTATTCACTTTATGCTACGTAAACTCTAAGAGATATAGTTTCTCAGAGTATGTCATTTAATATTTCCAATTTCACAGAGAAATAAAATTTGTAGCATAATCAATGTCTATTTTAGCATCTGCTTTTGGGCCATATGTAAATTTTCTTCTTAATATTCAATATAAATATGTTTCACCTTCCGGTAAATGCAACAGTAATATAAATCATAACTTTTTCAACAACTCAAACTCTTTATTTCATAACCTTGTAACTTAAAGGGTCTTTAACACAGTTCCTGTGCATGAAAAGTGAAGCTTCCCTTTTTTCAGTTGTTCATCAGCATATTTAGAAATGTTTTCTTCGAAATGAGGCTGAAAATGCTGAACGTGGTCTAGAAAGGCCTGAGAGATTTCTGTGGTTCAGAACCCTTAGGTTAGGGAGACAGAACCGAAATATTCAGCTGTTTGCCTCTCACAGGAGAAAAAGCATACACCCAACCAATAGAAGGAATCACCATGCTTACCTTCAGCTAAGCAGAAGGTAGAGTGACTAAAATGAATGGGTTTATATTTTTAAATATTCACTTTAAATCACTTTCAGAGAGTCTTTATTCATAGCACATGTTGTATAACCTTTATTTCTGACCTCAGTGGATGATATTCATTTCTTTGTAAGTTTTGCAATAGCTCTGAACTGAATTTGGGCTTGCTTATTTGTTGGAAATCTATTGTCTTGTTTCTATTTGATTCTATAGAACACTGAACCTCTAGCTGAGCTGCTAAAAGGAAATTCTCATTAAATTCTTTTTTTCCTTTTTGAGATAGAGTCTCTCTATATGTAGTTTGGACTGGCCTTGAACTCACCATGGAGCCTACGATGTTCTTGAACTTGTGGCGATCTTCCAGCATCAGCCTCCAGGTGCTGGAATTATGTATTCCACCTGCCTGGCTCATCAAATTAGTCTTTATTCAAGCTAGGATTTGACCCTAGACATAGGTGCTTTTCTACCTTTGTAAATGTCGAGATTTTTTCTTTTGCTTCTATTAAAATAGATTCAAAATCCATGCTTATCTTATACTAATCTCATATTATATTATCTCATACTTTATATATCATATTAATCTCATATATAATCTCATTATATATAATCTTATATTAATCTCATACTTTAAGATCTTTTAACATTTTTTCCATATTCTGTGGAAATCTCAATTGTCTCCTTTTGGGTCCTTCTTGACCTTTGACATATGTCAAGACACATCCTTAAGAATGCTGAACATTTTGACATGCTCTCAGCTTACAATCTGGAGTATTACTACCATTAGGCTGACAAATTAATTTAATTAGTCATGACAGTTTTGGACCTTGAAAGGGAAGAAGAAAATTTATTGTAGATCCCATTAACTTTCATGATTCATTATACATGTAAGATTGCAAAATTCTGTATTTGTGGCCATAGTATATACATAGGTCCTGAGAATACATTAGTTAGTGTAAAAATATTTTTAAAAATATACCTTTACTAGCATAAAAGAGCAATTGTAATGTTCTCATGACAAAATGTTCTTTCTAAAGCTTAATAAAGTTTCAACAATTTGTATTCACATATGTGAATAATAAATTTTGTTAAATGGTGAAGTATTATCCAGCCATAGAACATTGAATTGCAATGCAAAAAATCTCTGCTGCCTAATTTTAGTTTGTGAGTGCCAAATTATAATAACCTCTATTAACTCTTTGAACAAATTTGTAGAATAGCTCTCAAGGGAAGATGAGTATTTAAATTAGTTCAAAGTTCACGAAACAATAACGTGTGTTTTTAAAAATCAGTTTTCACTCATTCTGGTCCATGCTGGTCGTGTATACTACAACAGGAAAGAGTACACTGAAATTTATATATAAAGCAAGAGTCATAGTTACATTTTATCAACTTTTTGAGATATAAAGAACATGGTTCTATGTAAAAAGTTTAAATTAATCTGTAGTCAATTTGTTCTGAAGCTAAAGATGGAGTAATATGATCTAAGCAACCTCTTTGGTATAAGGAGGAAAATTGTTATTTCTAGGGTCAATATTATGTTAATGTTATGATGAGAAATACAGTTTGTAAGATTATAAAATGTGCTTCTAATGCAACTTTGTGAACTTTATATAAACCGTATAGCATTCAATAGGTTTCAATTCAGTATTGATTCTTAGCATGAGGAACTATTATGTCTGAAAACAAAATTTATCTTTTCCCTCTAAGGATTTAATTATTAATTTTAGTATTTAATAAGAAAGGTTACAAAGAAATTACTCTTGTGTAATATTTATGTGTAATGACAGCATCCTTAACTTATTGAAATAAATAGTTTCAGAGAAGGTATCTCATTTTCAAAGTTAGACTGATAATTTAAAAATATTTAATATTTTTGTACAAGTGTTTTACAGAAGATACTATCACATGGAAAGTTTGATTTTCTTCTTTGTCAGTACTCTTAATATTAAGCTACACTGCATTACTGCTTCCTCAGTGTATTTTTCAAGTGAATGGAGGGTCTTTACTTTACAATTAAGATTTTTTTCCTTATAACTTTCTAGTTTAGAAATGAAGGACCTTACACGTTCAAAAGAAATGTTTTAACTATGTAATAAGTTTTCTAACTATTCCAGGATATGAGGAAAAAAAATCACAGGGAAGTGAAAAAATAGTTGCTTGGCCTTTTCAAATTGCATTTCAAAATGAACTGTTAAGGAAAATCTTGGTGGATAAGGACATTTTAAATTGGAAGAAATTAATAGCAATTCTATATGGGTTGGTATTTCCATGTGCTCGACCAAAATATATCTTTTATTTTCTTTCTTAAAGATTCAAAAACTAAAGAAAACAAAAAAAACCCACTTCAAATGAATTATTTAAAAATATGTCATGAGTTCAAATTCAGTAGTCTTAATTAAGTTATAGATTAATATGTCACTTTTTTTGAAAAAAATGGAGTTAATACAACCTTTGTCCAGTGCACTTTAGAAGGAAGGAGAAATTGAAAAATTCAGTCTCATTTTTAGCGTTTTGAATGGAATTTTTTTCAGAGTATCTTGTTAGAGCTGAACTATAATTTTATTATTGTTTGTTATAGGCCAAATATTGTATCAGTTGCTTTAAAATATTGCTAAATTTTATCTTGAAAACTCTCTGAGGTACATGCTATAGTCCATCTCCTTTGGATAAGTGAGATAGGAAGGATTAGCTCGGTCAGAACCATAGTAAATGGCAAATCCCGGATTTGACTTTTTGCATGATTCCAAACATATGTGGTAACAGCAGTTTTATTTCTGAAGAGATTAGAAGTTTTTCAATTTCACCAAGTGATTAAACTTAATTCTAAATGGTGCTCTGACTGGACGTTTTATGTTTAGGTGATTATGCTGAGTAATCTGAGGCTCTTTATAGCTTCAAGTATGTTTTCTCATAAAAGACAAGACAGAATTTGGTGAAAGCAATGGAAAATGCTAAACATTTATGTAACTTATTCATTGAACAAGCTTGTATGCAGGTACCTTAAAATATGCAAAAGGAAAAGATAATTTTTCAGGTGTCTATTGCTGTGAACAAATGTATAGTTACAGATTAGGGATATCGTGGGTTCCTTTTCATACCACTGTAAAAAATTGGATACTGTAAATGAGTCATACAAATGCATTTTCCTATTTCTCAGTACATATAAAACTTGTTTGCATTATACTGGAGTGTATTAAGTGTGGATTATGTGTTAACATCTATTATATACTTTAAATATTTTATTGCTAAAATGCTAATGATTATGCAAGCCTTCAGTGAATCAAATTCTCTTTGATGGTGGGGCATTGACTTGATGTTGACAGATTTTTACTATTCAGGTAGTGGATACTGATGGGGGAGGTGGCTATGGTGAGTTTTTATGAGACAGTAATGTTTGTGACAGTGATTAATTCTTTCTGTCATAAAAGAGTTTCAGTAAAATGTGATGCTGTTTGATAGGATTTTTACCTATATTAGCTCATTCAGATCTGCAGCCAACCCTCTCAAGTTCTTGCAATGCTTTACCCACTATACTCCTATAGTATTCTGAACCTTTTTCTGCAATTTCATCATTGTTCATAGTATTTTCACCAGAAGTTTCCATCACATGAAACTCTTTTGCAAATTCATAAGAAGCAACTCATCAGTTAAAGTTTCTTCATGAGATCACAATAATTCAGTTACATCTGCAGAGTCCACTTCTAATTCTAGCAGTCTTGGCATTTCCACCATACCTACAATTACTTCACCCACAAAAGTCCTGAGTGTCTCAAAATCATCCATGAAGGTTGGGATGAACTTCTTCCAAACTCGTGTTCGTGTTGCTATTTTGACTTCTTCGCATGAATCATGAAATTCTTGATATGTAAAATAGTGAATTCCTCCACAAGATTTTCCATTTAACTTTTCTCACATCTAACAGAGGCTTCATCGTTACATATACTCATAGGACATTGTAAAATGTGTTTCTTAAGTCATAAGATTGAAAGTAAAAATCATTTCTTGATTGTTGGGTTATAGAATGGATTTTGTGTTAGTATATATAACACCAACATCAATCCCCTCATACATCTGCAGGAGAGCTCTTAGTAGCTGGGGGCATTGTGAATGAGCAGCATTTTGGAAAGAATCATTTTTCTGAGCAGTTAATCTCAACAATGGGCTTAAAATATTGAGATAACCATGCTGTAAATAGATGTGTTATCATCCAAGATTTGCTGTTTCATTTATAGTGCACTGGTTGAGTAGATTTAGAGTATTCTTAGGGCCCCAGAATTCCTGGGGATGATAAATGAGCTTTGGTTTCACCTTGCAAGTCACCAGATATATTAAGCTCTACTACCCTGTTCTTTTAAGTGAGGCACTGTCTTCACTTCGGTAGCCATAAAGGTCCTATGTGTCATCTTCTTCCAGTATAAGAATGTGTTGTCTACACTACACTGACAGTCTGCTTCTCAGTGTAACCACCTTTGTTTATCTTCTAGAAAAGGTGCTGCAGCTTCAGTATGAGGACTTGCTGCTTGATCTAGACTTATAAAGTCAGCATCGTATCTTAAACTTCATAAGTAACCTCAGATTTCAACTGGCAGAAGAGTGAAATTTTTTTTTATCTTAAAGAGAAGAGAAAACAAAACAACAACAAAGATAAAAACAAAATAACACAATAAAAATGATACACAATTTCAAAACAAGATGATAGTATGTTAATAATGGTTGTTATATTACATATTGTTATCTTCAACAAAGTTGCTCAGATTACCAGAGGTAAGAATGCAAGATTGATCAAATAATTAAAGAGAACTATAAAAACTAATAAAAAAATTAGAAATGATACAGACCTTCACTAATCAAGATGGTAGGAATTCAACAATGGTTGTTATACTGCATATTGTTGTCTTTAAATTAGTTGTTCAGATTACCAGATATAAACAATTGAAAGGAACAGTTAAAGCTTAAATTTTTCTTTTTTAGAACAGTGAAATTTTAACAGAAATAGAAGACCATGGAAAATTAACAGGTGTAAAGGTTTTTATATTTTCTTATTTAATGAAAAGATGGAAGATAAGTCAAAAGGAGGAGGCACAATATTTAATTTAAACTTTAATTTAGGATTTTGAAGTGAGGTCAGAAATTAGGGATTTGGGAGTCCAGAGGCAAGAACCAAAACCTTTACAGTGAATGTCACTTAGTGGAGAGCAGAGAAAGCTAAAACCCAGAGCGTAACTTTGAGAGAGAGAGATTACTGCTGAAAGGTTACTGCTGAAGAGGAAGAGCAGCCAGTACTAGGAGCAGTCGAGGAGGGGTAGGGGAAGAGAGACAAGTGAGGAGGGTCTTACGACCAAAGTGGGAGCAGTACAAGAGGAAGGACCTCATTGGTGACTGTGAGGTCAGTGCTGGTTTGGAACAAGTAATTTCAACATGGTGTTGGAGGATATTTTCAACATGGTGTCAGCAGGCCTATTTAATATACGAATTTTCTTTTTCTTTTGGGAATCGAACGCATGACCTCATGTTTGCCAAGCAAGCACTTATGCAGCTGAACTATATCCCCAGCCCAGGCCTATTTAATATAATAAGCCCACACTGAGTCCTGGCTGTAAGGGTTAAGCTTGAGGAGTGAAGGATTCTGAGAAAATGGAAACATCAAGATCTGATCTATTTCCATGAGGTTGGCAGTGAGGCAAGCAGACAGATGGTATGGAAGCCTGAAATAGAAGCATCACACAGAGGAAATGAAATTGAACATGTTTGTCACTGAAAAAGGAAGGAACTATGTATTAGAGAAGGATGTATTGAAAATAGAAATGACACTAAGAGGGACTAAGAAATTTAGAAGAAGGAGGTCCAAAGGTATGGATTAAAAGGGAAATGTTTGCAAGAATCAAGGTGTCAACTATCCAAAGTACAGAAAGAAAAATGGAAGTTCCAGAAATAATTAATGTGTTAAAGGAAAACCAGTTGGTTGATTCTACTTACAGTAATCAGTGAAGACGTAATAGCTAGTATTTGTCTAAGAGTTACTGTTTTCCAGGAACAGTGCTAACTGGTGTGCGTACACTAATTCATTGAATCTTGTGAATAGCTCTGTCATGTGTGTGCTGTAAAAATTTCTAATTTAAATGTAGAAAACCTAATCTTTAGAGAATATGCCCTACTCTGCACTTTCAGTGAAAGGTAGTTCTCTGAATCAAACTTTACTGTGCCTCTGAAGCCTGAACTCTTGACCACCATGCTAGACAGGTGGGTGGGAGAGTGACCGTGATGGAAACAGACTCACCACTGCATGGCAGATGTAAAGGATTCCCTAGCAGCAGTGGTGATCCACTTGGCAGCGTGCCTTTGTCATGGATCTATTCGGTATACTTCTGGGATTTCTTTCAGCAGAATTTGAGAAGATAGTTGAGAACTCAGGAGTTAAAGACAAGGATTGCAGAACCAAAAGGAGGAGAGTTGTAAGGTGAGTATTGACGTCTATTTGAAATGACTGGCACTGGTATCTAGCCTGGACGGGAAAAGAAAGAAATCTTACAGAGACTGGCTAATTGGAAGCACAGGAGATACAGGAAGGCTCTGGCATCCTCAGAACAACAAAGACAGAATTATTAGGTGTGAGAGAATGAAAAACCGCTAGGAGGGGAGTCTTCTTCCTTCAGAAATACTTATGTGTCAAACAGGCTGCACTGTGCTAAAACCCTGCACATACAAAGGTTAATTAGACATAACTCAGATGGAGAGAAAAGGTATAATATGACAGAAATAGAATGAAAATGAAGGTCACTGCAGTCACGGAGCTAAGGAACACGAGGCCAAAGACAGACAGGAATTTTAGTCAATGCATAATGTTCATTCTCGAGCTGGTAAGGCAGAAAATACTGATTTTAGAACTATTTTATGTTATCATTAGAAAGGTTGCTTTGTTATTTAATAACTTGTTTAATATTAGTAATGCTCAATGACTGGTTTGTTATAACTTCTGTTAAAATCTGACTTTGTGTATGTTCTTTCAAGAACTAATTCTGGACACTATTTTGTGAATTTACAGCTTATATATTTCAATGTACAGCCTCATAAGGAAAATTAAATATGAAAAAGTCTTTAAAACAAAACATAATATTGAAAAATAAAAGTTTTGTTCACTATCATAATACTTGTGCATTAAATCCTTTTTAGCTAGTTTGAAAGGCAATAGGAAATATGATTACAGGAAAGAAAGATGTGATAAGGAAAAATTGTGTTTCATTTATTAATATGATACTGGGGAAGTATACATTTTTCCTATTTGTTCTGGATTGATATTTCTTTGCTATTCAGAGGGCTGTGGTACATGAGCTGAGATACTTCCTTATTTCAGCAGAACCAATTTTTTTCAAACGTTCCCCTGTATGTAACAGCTATAATTTACTAGAAAATGTGGGAAATTGTTGAGCATTTTTTTCCCTTTTGACTCAGTTATCATTTAGCTGCCAAGTTATAGTTCTGTATATTGTATGGCTCAACATCGTGCCTTTTCATGAAGAAACTATTTAAGATCATCAAAAAGTAAATGGAAAAAGTTGAAAGGAAATATTCTTGTGATTGAACATGGGAGAAGATAACGGCTGGGGTAAATTGGAATAGAACTTCCAAACTAATCATGTCAGGCAAGAGGGAAAAAAATCTCAACTGTATTTTGGGAACCAGTCAGATGCTATTTGTAACATTTAGTGGGACGGAGAAGAGAGGGAAGTTTCACTTCTCATTTTTGAAGATGCAGCTGGTGTCCGGGAGTCCTCGCCTGACACGCGGTCCATAATTCTATAGATAGAGTGGGTGAAAATGAGTTTGTCAAATTTTCACTTCTAAGTAACTTGGAATATACTGTTTATATTTTAATATATAGAAGAAGGCAGAGTCTGTTTTAACACTTGAGTAAATGGTTGGCAAATATGTGAGAACCGTAACACGCTAAACTGAAGAGAATTACATAGAGCTGGTGGCCAATAATACAATTGAACTATGACAAATGACTTTTTCCAAAGAAGATTTCTTCCTTGGAAGGGGAAACCTAACGACATAAAAATTGAGGCAAATAATTTGTCTCCCATGACTCTTAAAATTGTAGAAACTTCTATCCAGGAAAAAAAAACTGCAGAGATTAATTCTCTTCCCACATTTACCTCTGCTCTTCATAATCACAATAATAACCAGCCACTGTGTCAAATGACTTCCTCTCAGGGCAGAGTCAAAACAAACAAGATGTGTACTCTTTAGACAGAATAAAAGGTAGAAAGTGGAAAGAGTTGAGAAGGCATTTTACAAAGTTTTTACTCTAGGGTAAGACAAAGGGAACTTTTCTGAATATTTCCAGCAGTTTTGGTACTGAACTTGTGGAAAAGAAGTGACATTACAGGTATGGACTCATCAGAACACGTATTTTGCAAATCTTCAGGTTATTGTTTTTCACTATTAACCCTTGAACACCGCCCCTATTCCTGTGAACATTCTTGCCATGTGCCTCTTTCAATACTGAAAATTCTAATGGACACGTGGAAGAAAACATCTCCCTCAGTTTTGAAACAGTGAGAGTAATCTAAAGACATTGAAGTATTCATTGGGTTGAAATTGACTCAATTTAACTTCCTGGAACATCAAAATCTCATTAAAAAGAGCCATTGAATAAAAATATCACTTAAGACACACTCAATGATGGATTCAGGCCAAATGTAATTTTATTCTCTTTATCTAGATTGGGTATGGGAAATTGTCAACTCATGCCTGTGTTACATTGCCAAAAGAGTTGTTTTACTGTAGATCTATTTACTTCTTGAAGGAAGCCTACAATTTGCTCTGCAAGGGTTCCATGGCAGATTTAAGAAAATATAAAGCAAACTTCTCAGTGGGGAATAATTGCCAGGCTATCAGTTGGTTTCCAGGGAGTTGAATACAGCCTGTGGAAAGGAGATGTAGAAGAACAACTCACTGCAAAATTTGTAATCACTGGCTTCCAGGATTGTGATTGGCTATGAATGCTTGAAATCACAGCAATTGGCACTGTTTTCAAAGAAGAGTTACTGGCAGTAGCAAGAATCTATGAGAACACTAGACGATTGGGCCAGATTTATTTCAGAACAGGAAATAAAATGCCTCTAATTTCAAGCAGAGGGCCACAATTCTTAGCTTTGCAACCAGGGAGTGAGTGCTCACTCTCATTACATTAACTTTGTATGCGTTTCTTTTCCTTTGACCGCCTGATTAAATCACTAGTAGCCAGTGAGAATCAGGGAAAACTCATTTTCTCGTATCGCTTCTCTTGTCTAAGTAGAGCAGAACAGAACCGAATTTAGAACTCCCCTTCCTCAAAGAGGCAGTGGAGGAATAGCTGTTCTTACCCCTCAGATGGCGGTACATCATCTTGCCTGGTAAACCAACTCTACAGAAACCAGAATTCAGGCTATTGTAAAGACATACACTTAACAGTCTTAATTCTTTTTAATTTTCTATGTGGTAAAATATACTTATAAAATACATATAATTACATAAGTACTAAATTATTTTTATCTGTAAGTTTTATTAGTATGAAATTGCAATGTATAATAAATACATACATGCTCATGTATTGGTATTGTACATATATATTACACATTTTGCTTAATTACTGAATTGAAATAAATTTATGAATGACATGGACCTTAGTTTAATTAAAAGCCTAACAATTATGAAAAAAATTATATATCTGAATACAAATGGTGTGTCTCAATACTTGTAACTGTGCAGTGCCTAGTAAATGTTTTCATATTTTTTTATCATACATTTTATATTAACAAGAAGATCATCTTAGAGGTAATTTATTTTAATGCTGTTATAGTAATGTAGGAAAACTGAGGCAGAATGACACCAAATGCCTATCCAGGAAGGAAGGAAGAAAAAAATATATGTGTATGCTAGATAGTTAAGATAATTATACAGTTAGTTTCTCTGAGCTCATTAAAAAGAAAATTTTGTGCTAATATTGTCTGGACAAGATTTCATGCCTATGTCTTCTACTCTGAATAGCTACAAGCAAGACAACAATACTCACTGCATCAACTATTGTAATGTCCCACTAACTTGTTTTGAAACTCAGTTTCATCGTTATGTTTATCTTGTATCTCTCTCTAAAATAAAAGAAAAATAATAAATGGAAAACCAGGTCTAGGACTAGAAAATTTGATTTTAGTCTGTTAATCTCCTTACAATTATAAATGAGCCCTACAAGATTATAAAACTGAATAATGAGACTATGGAAAAACCTCAGATCTTTTTAGAATTCCCAAAGCTAGATCAAAAGGACTCTCGTATTCTAAGCAGTAGTTTATAGGTGAAGATTATACAGTCCTCTTAAGAGGTAAAATGCAAATCTGTCTTAGTAATTTGGAACTCTAATAGTAAGTCACATGCACTTGAGTTTAATGATCTCCATCATGAGCAGTGACCAGGTTTGACTGTGACCTATCGTCATGCTTCCTATACTGACATTTTGGTCAATGGCGGACTACATGTGTGAGGTAACCACACAAGATTGCACTGGGTCTCAAAAGTTCTTATTGCTTAGTGGCATTAAAGTGCTCACGTCATAATGCAACATTGCTCATGTGTTTCTTGGGATACTGTGAGTCATATAATAGTATAGCACATACAATAATTTGTTTGTTTGTTTTTATTTTTCTTCTGGTACCAGGAATCAAACTCACAACCTTGCACTTGCCAGGCAGGTGCTGTGCCACTGAGCTAAATCCCCAGCTTCTAGTGCATACAATTATACATGGCACATAATATGTAATTATGATACGAATAGATATGCACACATACACATAAGCACATGCATACACATATGCATGTGATTTTCAAACAAAAGTAAGACATGTTTTGAGTAGGATTCTCCCCCTTTATTCTCATATTCCCACTTCATATTTTACATATTTTAAACTATAATTTTGAGAGAAAAATGTTCAGTCTTCTGTTTCTGTGACAAATTAAAAAAATTAAAACTGAGCTAAAAATAATTATGTCTGCCTTGTGATCTTAGATTGAGTTTTTATTATAATAACAATTAAAGCTTTTTGCCTGTAGTGTTTTTTGGCTGTGAGATTCCAATAAAATTAGATCATGATTGAGATATTTAGACAATCACCTAAGTGTGGTAAAAGGAGAAATTTCAAAGAGATTTGAAGTTTTTTTTTTTAAATCTTTGAAGATAATGCAGTCAAAATATACCTATAAACACACACTCAACTGTCAGTTATTAGGAATATTTATACCTGTCTTAAAAGCAAAATCATCTTGATGACAAAGACATCCTTGTCACAGGTAGTTTTCAATGCAGACAATGGAATGCTGATTTCAAAAATCTACCTTATTCTTAGTGAGCTTTATTTGCTCTTATCTATGTAGACCATAGAGGAAAATTATTCAGGTCACTCTGACTTTGATAGTTGTTTCTATGGTTTTAATTAGTATAATTGTACCAGTGATTTAGACCACCAGACAGGACTAGCAAAAGGGGTATGTGTGTGTGTGTGTGTGTGTGTGTGTGTATGTATGTGTGTGTAATTTTGGGTCCATAGTCGTTCATTGTAAAGTGTGTTGTTTCACATTACATATCATTGGTGTTACTGCAACACCAAAGTTTTTTTGAACACTGTTACAAGGCTAACTTCTAATGAAAGGAGGCAAAAGCTCTGCTGAATCTGAAAAATTTTGTGGTTACCTATTTTGAGTACAGAAAATACTTTTGCAAAAGAAAGCAACTACTGTGGAGTCTTTTAGAAAGTTCCATTTCTCTTAAAGGAGCATTTGGAAGCAATATTAAAATGTATAATTTTGTCCATGTCAAATTAAGTTTTCAATGCATCTAGCAATATATACTCACATATTAGTATTTTATCTATATACAAGCAACAAATACATTAAATGTGAAAAATGTTAGATGAAATATTAACATTTACAAAGTTACTCTGCTAGTAATTTATTTTCCTTGCCAAATATATAAACATAATTCTATATCTAACGCCCTAATACAATTTAAGTTTTACATTATACTCTACTTTATATAACTGGCCTTGTCTCTTTAATGTCATGTAATTATGGCACACATCCTTAAAAAAAATTTATCCTCTATTTAAAAATGCAAAAAAGTAATGAACTATACACTAAGTGATTTTATAGTACAAATGATAGAACACATCAACGATAGAAGATCTTTTCTTAATAGCTTTGTTTTTCTTGATTGTACAAATTATCAACATCATAAAATCTCTATAACTAAAAAGTGAAGGCAAAATAGTATTAGCATGAGTCAATAAATAGAATAGAAGTGATATGTGCTAGGATCTCTTGAGTCACTTTGTACATTCTCTTGGTTGGAGAAACTGTAGAGAACAAAACCAGTATACCAGGTATTTCTCAATAAAGCAATTCGCTGTCACAATGACACATGGTGGAACCCATACCTGGAATGGAGGTGGGTTATTTGGGTTGAATGGTGGCCACCAAGAGATACATTCACACTCTAAACCTCAAAACTTGTAACGTTACTTTATTTTCGAAAAGAAAAATCTCTGTAGATATAATTAAATTAAAGTTTTTGGTATGAGATGTCACAGATTACTCCAATGTGCTCTGGATTCAATGACAAACCCCTTTATAGAAGATATAAACACAGAGAAAAGGAAGAGTTGATAGGACCAGAAACAGAGGTGAGATTGTTTCTGCCACAAGCCAAGGGATTCTTGGAGCCCTCAGGAAGAGCCATGACCTGGAGCTGCTCCTTGAGGGTTCAGAGGTCTGACGACATCTCTACTGCAGCTGAGAGGCCTTCGGGGTTTGAGAGACTGAGTTTCTGTTATTGGGAGCTATCAAATTTGTCTTATTCATTTTCATATTGCTGGGTCAAAATAACTGGCACACACAGATTAAAGGAGGATGGGTTTATTTGGGCTTGTGGTTTTAGAGTTCAGTCCATGGTTGCATGGCTTCCAGACAGAAATGGCATGGTGAAAGACATAGCAGAGGACAGATGCTCAGCCAATGGCAACAAGGAAGCAGAGGGAGGGTGGAGGAATGGGCGAGGAGAGTATAACCTTCTGGGTCAGCCCCCGGAGACACATTGTTCTTTGCAGGCCCCACCTTCTAATAGTATACTCAGCTATGAACTCATCAACTGATTAATATATTGAACAGTAGAGCACCCCATCCTCCAATCACCTTCAAAAGCCCCACCTTTGAGCACAGAGACTTTTGGGGAGCATTTTAGATGTAAACCATAATAAAGTGTGCAGTAACCTGTTATAGCATCCACAGGAAACTAAGGTAGAGTTCTACGAGACAATGTCAGTGTCCTTTTCCCATACTGTGTACTTTCTCTAGCCATGCTATGGATTAACTGCATCCACTCAGCTATAGAATGCATCTCACTCTGCCCAGGACTTCTCTGCTGCCCCTGGGAGACAGCTGTGGGAAACCACTCAGTCATCCTGATGTTCTGAGTGCTAACCAGCAGAGAGGCCAGAGGTCTTGCAGATCTAAAGACAATTCAAGAAAATAATAATTTGAAATTCTCCTAAATCCTCAAGATACTGAAAGATTTAATAGATGTATATATAAGCAACTGTGGTATTTAAATTATTTGATCCTAGAAATAACACTAATTTTTTGCATAAAGGAAAAAGTTTTGGGAACACCTTTAATATATACTGAGGTTCAAAAAATATTCACTATGTAAAATAAGGGATGGCTATCTTTTGTTGGGTTTGGAACTTTACCAAGATGCGTTCACCATTTTTTAAATTGCCTGCTAACTAATCCAATGTGCTTTTTTGTTATTGTTGCTGTTGTACTGAATAGTGTCTGAGTTACCCAGATCACACCCTTGATAAGTCTTTCTTTGTGACGCTTATAATCACTCTCATATAGGAGTAAGCGCCTGATTACTTAGGTCCTTTTAATATTGAAACACATTTTAATTTCTTATAATTACTTATAGATTTCCATTGCTCACATTTAGATAATTACACTGAGTTTTAAAATTTTGATGTTGGTAGGTTATGCTATGTTGTGTGTAGTTTGGCAGGTTAACTTTTTCATAGAGTTATTTTGGGAGCATTAAAAACATTTTTATTGAAAGAGTGAGTATTGATCTGAAAAATCCCCTGCATTAGATAAGTGTACTTACAGGCAGAATTGATGATGCCCAGGTAAATTATAGAATCATCTAATCATGTTCTTTGCTCCGTATAAGCGTAGCAAGACTACATCTGATCCTGATGTAAATTTTTTAGTTTTTGAGACAAGTTCTTGTTAGGCAGGGCAGGCTGGCTTCATGGCAACCCTCTTTCCTCAGTCTGTTGATACTGCAGGTGTGCCACCGTACACAGCTCTGGCGTATAATATAAAGAGTTTTCACTCTTCTCCTTTATCTCTGCTTTAATTCCTGTCCTTCTCTTCCCCTTTCTCCTTTTCTCAAGCTTCCTTGTCTCTAAAAAGCTTCAACTCTCTGCATAGTTATAGAATCCTCTTTATATCACTATATGTTTGTTGAGTGTCTATCAAAAACTCATATGCAGAATGCACTATAACAATGAAATTTCACATTCTGACCTCAGAAGATTAACATCGACTATAAAATATAAAAAACTAGACTTACACTCAGGATTTACTGTGTCAATTGGCTTGCTTTTTCCTTCAGTTAATATTTTCCATGCCCTCTTAGGTTGTTTTCTTGCCAATGTTTTCTTAGATTGTGATGTCCTAAGGGAGTGGGATCATATTTAAATAATTCTCTTTGTACAGACCTTAAAATAGAGCAATGTGAAATTAGTGCTTTAAAATTCTTCTTGATGAGTTAGTGGAGTTATGCCTAAGTCTCTGATAAAATCACCACTGTTTCCAAATTACATCAAGGCTATATTTAAAGCTTCTGAAATGGAGCAATTAGTAAAATCTAAGATAGAAAGATGCCTTTGGGGAACTTAGAATTCTAGTGAGCATCTTTTTTGTCACAATTCATGAAGGATGTTCACTCTATAGAGGTATTGACATTGTAGTGTTAAAATATTTCAAAGGGAAATAGCAAAATGGCATAGTAAATCATAATAGTAATACTTTATGAATCTTGTTATTTTTTAAGTCTGCTCTGTGAATCTATTGCAAATCAAGTCAATGATTTACTAAGGTACTCTGTGGGTATTCTTTGAACAAAGCAGAAGTAAATGTCTGGTAGTGCAAAGGCATAATCTCTGCAATTTAAAATAAATATGGTTATACTAGAAAAATGACAATAGAATATAGGAGGAGCAGGCAGTAGAGTATTAAAATGAAATTTTTTTACTTTAAGCAGAGAACAATAATGATGTTTTTAAAGGAGAGTCCATTCCACAAGTTACATCCATATCTGGACTTAAGCCCTGCGATGACGTGACTATCTATTTAACAGTGAAATGATGGAAAAACCAGAACTGAAATAAACATCCTCCATGTTTCTCCTCTCACATATCACCCAACTTTACCACACTAGAGTTTTCTGAGGTTGTCAGGCGGACAGGAAATAAGGGTGGAACACTTGCGGTAAATAAAGTAATGAGCAGGACAGACACAGTGAATGTTTGAAGGAACTAATGATATAGGAGAGAATGCCTGGCAAAGCTGGCTAGGGTAAATGAGTGGGATCTGTCAGTTACAAGATCCAGAGGCAACACAGAGACCTCTTATGTGGAGCTCTCTGGAGATGTGGATGACATAAAAGATGAGTCATCATGGAAAGCCACTGTCATGAGTTCTGTGATAGGTACTGCTGCATATGTGAGACACATCGTGTACCTTTATTTTCTTTGTTTGTTTGTTTTTACCCTCTTTTTCTCTTTGTTCAGCCCAAACTCACTCTGCAGAGCTGGTGTCTTCCACAGTCATTCACCCTGCACTTTTAAAATAAACTTTTGGGAATAAACTTTTTGATGTTGGTAGGTTATGCTACATTGTGTGTAGTTTGGCAGGTTAACCTTTTCATAGAGTTATTTTGGGAGCATTAAAAACATTTTTATTGAAAAAGTGAGTATTGATCTGAAAAATCCCCTGCAGTAGATAAATGTACTTACATTTTACTTGCTTCTCTCATCAAATTGTTTGTTCAAGGCAACAAGGATCTAGAATACTTTTGATTGATGAACCATTTCTAAAAAAAACCTATCTATAATACTGATGCACACGCATGTGTGCATGTAATTGCCCAGGTCTTAGGAAGAAATCCTTGTTAAATCAGATTAAGTGGGAGCAGCAAACCAAAAGCATGTAAATGGCACAGAGAATGTTTTTCCTTTGACATTGACCATTTATTTAAGTCTTCTCATTCAACTAAGCTTTCAAATTACTTCCATGAACTCTCCCCCATAACTTAAATCTCTAACTTTATTTAACTAGATAATTTTGAAAGATGTTTTACTTAAAAGTTTATCTCGTATTACTATTTTAATGTCCAGTATATGTTAATATAAAAAATGTCACAAGTAGTGAAGCCATGGCAATGGTATGGCAGATCCTCAGCAAGGACAAAGGAGTTTACTGAATGTCTTTTTGGTTGTGGCTGACATTGTTTTGAACCATATTGTCTTACTTACTTTCTCATTGCCGTCACACAGTACCTGGCACCCACAACTCTAAGCAAGAAAGGCTTATTTTGCTCAGCGTCTGTAAAGGTTTCAGTCCATAGTCAGCTGGCTCCAAGGCAAGGGGGCAGCATGGCAGAGGGGCACGACAGAGGAGACACCTTCATGTCATGGCAGTCAGGTAGCAGAGAGACGTCAAGGGTGGGGAGAGGAAATAGACTCTTCCAGGTCCTGCCTCCTGTGATCCACCTTCTCCAATCAAGAGTTACCTCCCAACATCACATTTAACTATAAGCTCACCAGTGGACTAATCCACTGATGAGAACTGTACACTCATATCCAATCATCACCCAGAAACCCCACTTATGTGTGCATGAGGCTTAAGGGGAGCATCTAAGTGTAAATAAATAGCGGCACACGTATTTATTCTAGTTATTGCTCTGTCTGTGAGCAGTGCAGTCATAATCTGATGCTATTACTTCTTGTCTATCTCGTGACCTTTAGAACTCCTTTGCTGTGGAGCATCTCTGCTGTCTTCAGAATGCCTCTGGGAGCCCACTCAGTCAGGTGGGCTCATATACAAGAGTTTTAACAACTACAAGAGCAAGAGTTTTAACACTACAAATGTTTAGCCCTAGATATTTAAAATTTTCTTTTAATTTCCTTTTTATTATTTCCATTTATTTTTTGTCAGTGTATATTAGGTTGATAACCCTAGTTATTGTGGATTGATCAGGCCCATGGTCTCCCAAAGTAGTGGATGATGAAGGCTTAAATAAATAAGACAATTGAAATGATTATAGGGTTCCAGGAGGGTCCAATTCTTTTACAAAATTTACCATTCTCTGGGCTAAGACCCAGACTTCCCTGGGCTAAGATCCAGACTTCCCTGGGCTGGCCTATTTATTAGGTTTTCAAGTAAAGGAAGGGGATACTGAAGAAAACGCAGGCATCTGGGCAGGATGTGAAAAAACCCTTATGGAATTCTCCAAGTAATACTTATATTGATTTAGGAGAACTAAGTTAACTCAGGAGGGCCCTCACTGCAGGAGTGAGATGCCTACAGCTACAGTCTCTTCTTAGTTAACTGGGGTTGGAGCCAAAAGTCCTCAGATGTGGCCTTATCTTGTCCTTTGAAGTCTCATGGACTCACCATGACAGGCCTCAGTAGGGAGCAGTGACTCCCAAGTAAACATGGAAAGCCAATTAGTTAAAATAAGTCCTGCTCAGAGCTGCTTCATAGTGAACTCCATCAAGTTCATGTTCACAATACATAATAGTATAGTGGTTTTGGTTTGGTAAATTGGTTCCTTCTGATCCTCTTCTCTAAAACGTTTACCTCCCGGTTTCTTGATATCTCTTATTTTACTCTTAAATTTATTAATATTTTTTGATTTTCATATACAAGCAGTAATGTCTTCTTTATGGCTGAATGTAATTCTGTTTTGTCTGCATACCACATTTTCCTTATCCATTTGTTCACGAGTGGGCATCTAGCCTGCTTCCAAACTTAACTATCCCAACTTAACTTCCCAAACTTAACTATTGTGAACTGAGCTTCTCTAAACATGTCTGTATAAGGATGATGTCTTTATCTATTTCAAGAATATTCCCCGGAAAAATACAGGCTGGCTCAAATGGAATTTCTGTTTTTAATTGTTTGAAGACTCTCTCACTAACTGCCATGGTGCCATCGTTGTATACTAGTTATATTCCCACCACAGAAATGTAGAAGGATTCCTTTGTCCCCACATCCTTGCCAGAATTTGTTGTTTTTTGGTAACAATAGAAAGTCTAATCCATGTGAAACCTGAGCCAGAATATGACTTCTGAGGGCTCATCTCAGAGATGAGTCCCACTCACCTTTCCATGAACCTTTGCAACGGTTCTATGAGGTAAATGTAAGTATTATCTTTGTCTGAAGATCTTTACAGAGGAAGATCTTTACATCTTCCATCTTTACAGTCTGAAATCTTACAGGCTGAAGATCTTTACATCTTCCATCTTTACAAAGGAAAGGAAAAAATGCTCACAGTCACACAGTACATTAATGGAGAATGTGAAGTCTGAACTATATTCATGTAGCAAGGAAATGCAGCAGGGATGAATATGCTGGCCAAGGGAGTGTTAGAACAGTTTGAGGAGATCACAGGGTGCCTACAGAGAGAGAGAGAGACAGAGAAACAGAGAGAGAGAGAGAGAGAGAGAGAGAGAGAGAGAGAGAGAGAGAGAGAGAGAGAGAGGGAAAGAGAGGGAAAGAGAGACAGAGGCAGAGACAGAGACAGAGACTGACACACAAAGACAGAAACACAAAGACAAAGTTAGAGACAGAGAAAGGGAGAGGCAGAGAGACAGAATAAACAAACTGCACACATGTAGTACATCAAATCTTGTGTCTTCCAAGTTGGTATGCACTGAAGTACACCCAAATGATGCCATCTACCCACAATCTTTCATCTGCCACCTTCCATGGTAATCTATAATTTCTCCATTAGGTATTTATTGGATTTTCAAGACCTGTTCATGTGCAAGTACCTTTGGAAAATCATTATAAATCAAACTAAATAAAGTGCTTATTGTCAGCTAAAAGCAATAGTTTTACAGGATAGCATCCAGTGCCAGGATATAAAAAACACAGGCAAGAAACTTAAAGTAGTAAAGGAGATACAAAGTCAATTTCACTTTCATTTATTTTCTAAAAAATCTTTCTCATTAGTAACTATAAGAAGTCTGTAAATTTAAGGCAACAAAAACTTATCTAGTAAGAAAGCCTTCTCATGTGAACTGTCTTGAAAATATTTAAGGGGCAAAACAATTTCTACAGCAGTGCTCCAATTTTAGCTTTCTAACTTTAGTTTTCAGTATAAAGAAATAATTATATATCTGGCTTACTCATAATTGTACCATCTTGTCTCTTATGAAAAGCTACACATTATGTAACTGCAGCTATTGATTTTCCACATTAGACATTTTAATTGAAAGGTTAAGAGGAATCCGGATCAGCAAAGTTTGAAGTTACTAATTCTGCATTAAGTAAGTGGAGCCTTAAAGTCCCTGAACAAATCAGAGGCTAAGAATTTTATAAGAAAGTCTTCACTTCTTAGAAAAGTAGTATTACTATTATAATCAAAAGGAGACATTTAAAGTTTAAACTAAAATAAGTGGTATGAACTTCTTATAACCTTTACTTTATTGATAGGAAAGTTGTATGGTTATTTATTTGGTGAACTGTATAGTAGATGCCAAAAGACCCTACCGCTGCTTTACAACAGACATCATTTTAATTGAGGTTGATATTGACATTTAGGGTATTGCGGTGAGGATGCTGTGGTGATCATTAGTACCCATTGTCATCCAAATGTCAAAAGTTCATTTCTTCATTCCCAAAGTACTACAGAACAACAGATCAACACATGCTATTCAACTGTTAAAAATACTGATTACTGAAGTCCTAAAATAGCAACAGGAAGCAAAAATTCCCAGTACCATTAGGTTTGAAAATCATTTTAAAAATATATCACCAGAAAAAAAGGATTTAAGTAATTCAAGAGAAGAAATGCATTGGATAAATCGTTATGAAATAAAGGAAACAAGAAAGATAAAAACATTATTAAATCTAGACCTTGTTCACACAACCTCTTGTGAAATTCTAAATATATTCCCTATATATTGAGCTAATTAATGTTATATTCAAGACCCCAAACCAAAAATCAAACATGTCAAACTAAATATTTACAGTAAGACTCTCGTAAAAAATTCCATTTATTTTTGTCAATATTTTCCAAGTAGTCTGTACCTTACTTACATTATTATCTTTTCAGAAAGAATTGGGACATACATAATTAAATAAATCTGCAATCTTGAGTTCTTAGTGAACTAACATCTAATAATTCTTTGTCATCCTGCAAGCTGGTCTGGCCAACACATTATCATGAAGGAATTCTAGATGCATTTGTCTGACCTTGAGTTCCCACCCCTTCGCTCTGAGAGCACACTGCTCATGCTCACAATGTTTTAGGATTTGCCACACTGCTTTGAAATTACTTATTTAATGACTAGTCTCCTCTTTCATATTTGGCATATAGCTAATCCTGGTGATACTCTACTGCCCAAGCCTTGCTTGTTGGATGGCACCATCTGGAATCTTATATTGGTTAGACTGCACCGAATCACAAATTCAGAATTTAACTTGATTGATTCTCCATTCCCAATTACTCAGCTTTAAGAATACTATTTTTATTGAATTAGGTCAGCTCATTGCTTTGGATGCTGACATTTCTGTGAATGATACCAAGGTGGGTATCACTTCTAATAAACCAGTGATGCCCATTCCCCATAATCTCATCAAAATTTAGTGCTTTTGTTAACACTGGAAATTCTAATCAATGGGAAACCTGAGCCAGATATGATTTCTCAGGGTTTACCAGAAGACTGAGCCCCACTCGCCTTTCAATGAATCATTACAAAAATTGCTGAGGAGGAGAGCAGAATTAGTTGGGAATCAAGAGTCAGGTATTAATGCTCTGTAAGTATAACTGAAAGATGAAAAGCTTCCACAGGGCTCCTTCCAGACTTTAATCTATTTTGATGAGCAAAATAATGAAACAATTTTTCGTGATCTCAAAGAAAATCATTGAAGTTAAATACACATATTCTGAAAAAGTCCAGCCATAAAAACATACTCAACAGAAAGAGTTAGGAATTATTTTTTGAGAACAGTAAATTTGGTAATGTATGTAACTGACATTTTGGCTAATGTTTCTATTTTTCATCATCTGATATTTGATGGAGATTTTTTTTATAAATTTTGAATTCATTACTTGGCATGTATTCCAACTGAAGTTAGAAAACACTAAAAATTATAAGCGTTCCAAAAAATTATGCATGTATCAAAATTATGTGAAAAATTGTGATGTTTGCCAACATAGTTTTCTATTTAAAATCAAATGGATCTTTTTGTGCAACTTTGTATTATAATACATGCCATGAAGTCACCAGCAACATATTTTACGCTGTGAACACTGTAGGCACACAATGTACTACATAGTGGAAAGTTCTCTTTGAGTAGAACTAATTTAAATTCTGTCCTTGGAAATAAGTTGGCAAAGTTTCAAAACATGGAGAAATTGATAAATATTTCAATAAATTAATAATCATCTTTGTAAGATAGAATATTGTCACGTCCTATAGCTGGAAACAACACAGAATTGAGGACATTCAGCTTTGGCTTCCTTTCAGAAGTCCATTTCTATATACTTGCCAAATCACTGGGCACTTTCTATCCTGAAAATAGATCATTGCAATGTCTCCAGAGAGAAGGCCCAGCATTGAATTAATGCCAGATTTATCTGTGCTTTTAAAATTATTATGAGTGTTAGTACTGCTATTAATAACACGCCTTTGTAGTTTTCAAAGGGCTGTAATTTATATTACTTCGTTTAATTCTTTCAGCAACTTGGAAGTGTGTAAAGGACTGGTATTGTGATCATATCTTCACTGTACATGTGAGAAACTGAGTCACAGAGCATGAACTGACTTAGCCAGTCATGCAGCTGTAACTGCAATCCATACATCAGGGTTTCTTTTTCTAATTACAAAGAACTGAGTATATTTAGTCTATATTTACTTAATGTTTATAAACACTTGCAACTGTCATACCTTAATAACAGGTATCATGTTCTATGTGGTTACTTGTGTCAGATATTTTAATTACCTTATCTTTAAAAAAAAGAAGAAGAAAAATCAAGGGATGCTAGGTGCAGGTAAAAATTCCCTACAATGAATGAGATCAGTATGTATACCTAAAATATACCAATAAAATTAACAAGAATACCTGAAAACCCTTTCACATACAAATATTCCCATTCCTTCCTCCAGAGAAGCATACAAAGGCCCAGAAAAGTAAAATAATGCATTTTAAGTGCAGACCTGTCTAACTTTCAAGTCAAGCTCTTCTCTGTAGATATTACTTTCTTTAATTCTCACATTCTTTCTGTGTTAGAGATGTCATATTTTTATTTCTTCAGAGTCCAGAAGATGATCTCAGATACTTAATACTGCAAAGA
>NW_004955435.1:6578737-6619907 GCF_000276665.1 Chinchilla lanigera
ATGATATATTAGGTGAAATTCTAATTTTCATTGAAAATGGTTACTATTAAATTCTTAGGGACTAGTATTTTTATTTTTACTTAGCTTGCTTCTTGAGTAGATAGCAAAGGTACTAGATTGATTTGAATTTGTTCTATCATTCCTGAGTGAATGATATTTTTTGTTTGTTTGCTATTTGTTTTTTTTGAGACAGGGTCTCACTGTGCAGTTCAGGCTGGCCTTGAGCTCACTTTGTAGCCCAGGCTGGTCTCAAACTTCCAAGGATCCTCCTACCTCAGCCTCCCTAGTGCTGGGATTACAGGTGTGCGCCATGATGCCAGGCATAAAGCCAGTATTTTTTTTTTTCTTTTTTGGTACTGTAAATCAAACTCATGACCTTGCACTTTCCAGGCAAGTGCTGTGCCACTGAGCTATATGCCCAGCCCTGAATGCTGTTTTTAAAAGTAAATTATTCATGTTTTTTAAGGTTATTCAAATTGTCCTGATAATTGGCTTATCAATATAATATATTAATAAACATATTATTATATGTTTACTAACAGGCATATACTAAGCTGCATATTGCAAGACGCATGAACTAACTAAATATGTAAACTAGATTTATAATACTGTTAGTGTCCCAACTTAGTCAGAGAAAAACACTTCACTGAGTTGAGGATAATTCAATATTTAATCATAAATTTAAAGGATTGATAAAAGGTTAAAGCAATTCCTTAGATTTATATTCTTTGTTAAACATAAAACAATCATTTGGGAAACATTTTGGGTTAAGTATGTAAATTATAACTTGAGGTTACAATATTCTGTTATGTGCTCTGAGAGGTTAGTGAGTTTTCTAGTTTTCTATTTTAATTTAATTTAATTTAATTTAATTTTTTGAGACAGGATCTCACTATGCAGTTCAGGCTGGCCTTGAATCTACTATGGAGCCCAGGCTGGCCTTGAGACCATGGCGATCCACCTGCTTCTACCTCCTGATGCTGATACTACAGGTGCGCTCCATCACGCCCAGCGGTTAGTGTGTTCTAGAGTTAAGATCTCAAAGAAGAGATGCTATTCCACAAGTGCAGGACCCTCTGCTGTGTGACAAGACTGCGCTGGAGTGTGGGAAGGGAGTATAGCATGGTTTATGGAAATAATCACAGATTTTTATGTCACAGACTAGAGGAATTACTTTCAGCAAACAATAACTTTTAATAAATTGTTATTACTCTCTTTTCTTTAACACTAAGCCAAAAATTAAAAATAAGAGCATCATATCTTACAAATCACAAATCCTGTTGAAGTTTTAAAGAAATTCTAATTACCTTATTACTTATCCCATGATTAAAAATATGAAAGTCTTAGAATGCAGTTATATCACAGACTTGTGGAAATAAAATACTGTATTTCTTCTAGCATTCAGGTACAACAAGTGGCATTCTCTTGAGCAGGAAAAATGACATAACTTATAATTATCCATAGTGTCCTTCAATTATGTTGATAAATTCATTTATTCTGGAAAAAATGCTGAGGATAAGTGCTACATTTCATCATTTTCCCTTTAGAAATTCCTTCTGCATGTTCATTTTTATAATTACTGGCCTGGAGTTGATGTGATACTTAAATATTAAGTATCACACCACTCAGAAATTCCAAAAATATTTATTGAACAACTACCATAGGTAAGTCTCTCCTGATACCTGTAAAAAATAAAGAGATACTCAAATCCAGAGCCTGTCTTCAAGGAGAACAAATTTACTGAGGCATCCAGACAAACACAGAAAAACACTAATACATTCTTTGCTGGTTTTCTGTAACTACTGCAACAAATTTCAACAAGTTTAGTGACTTACCACAAATGCAACTTATAATTAGTTAGGTCAGTAATCTGAAATGGGTCTCATGAGGTTAAAATCAAGGCATTGACAGGAATGTGCCCCTTTTGAAGCTCCTGGGAGATAATCCAATTCACTTTCTTTTTCAGCAGCTATAAACTGCATGCATTCTTTGGCTTGTGGTTTCTTCCCTCTTCAAAATCCAGCAATTGTATCACTTCAACCTCTGCTTCCCTTGTCCATTTCTTTTCTTCCCATTGTGCATGTCTGGCTCTAATCCCTTGACTTTTTCCCCCCACTTAAGGACCGCTGTGACTGCACTGGCCCCACCATGATCATCCAGTACAGTCTCCCCATCACGAACTCCTCAACTGAACCACTCTGCAAGTCCTTATTCTGTGTAATGTGACCTGATCAAAGGTGTGGGGATTAGGATGTGGATAACATTTATCACTTTTTCTGGTGGGTGTGGACATTATTCTGTATATTATACTGGGTTAACTATGCTAAATGGATTAATACCTATATTTTACATGCGTACATTGAAAGTTCACAATTTGTTTCCTAATCTATTCACACTAAAGTCACTTAAGCATTGACTAGGAAGAATACAAGGCCAAATGTTTAACATGTTTAATTAAATGAACATGGAAAACTTGCCTCAACTTTCAAAAGAAGAAAGAAACATACTGATGATGGATGAAGCACCTTCAGTAATGGGTTGACATATATAGTTGCATTTCACCGTCCCATGCCAACTAACTTAACATATCTTTTGAGCTTGTAAATTTTTACCCTTAAAAAAAAAGAAACAGACAATGGAACTTAGTTTGATCCTACAGACATTCTTACGATGACTTGTGAAAAAATGAAATACTAGTTTTGAAGGAAATTTTAATTATTAAATCACATAATAACAAATTTTTCAATGTTTCTATAGAGATTTTCTGAGTCCTTGAATCCATCTTTCTCTGTTCCTCTTTATTTTAAAGAGAATAAAAAAGTAACCCTGTTCCTTTTTAAAGCAAAATGTGATGTGTGTTCTGAAATATTTATTTGCATTTCCTCTCTCTTTTGACTTTTATTAGGACATGTTTGCAGTATATAATCATTACCTTTGCTGGAGGGAATTAGTGCGTGTGCATATACATTTCAGTTCCCTTCTCCCCTGCTACATTTATCTCCCTGTTACTTTTCCAGTATCATATTTTTTTATTTATCTTATGTTATGAAGTGAATTATCACATATACAGATTGAAAACCAGACTAACAGGCCAAAGAACATATAAAACATGTAAGAAAGTTGTGAGAAGTCAAGGTACACTTTTAGGTAGATTTTCAGTGCTAGATTACATGTTTTTCTCTCTTTTTTTCCTAATATCTATCTTTTATTTCATACTTTACTGAGTCTTCCATTTAAGAGAGACCATCTGATATTTAAGCTTGTGTGTCTGAGTTACTTGACCTAACATTATAGTCTCAAGATGGATCCATTTTCCTAAAAATGACCGGAGTTCATCTTTCTTGATTTCAGCGCAGTATTTTCTTGCCATCCTACTGCTAACCATTCTAGTCATATGTTGCTTCCACTACTCCACAGAAACTGCTTTAGGTAAATCACAAGTGACCACCAAGCTGCCCATTCCAGGGTGAATCTCAGACTTTGCTCTCCTTGACCTCAGCAGCAGATGATCATCCTTTTCTCCTTCAAATGTTTCCTTAATTGACATCCAGGACTCCAACTCCCTCAATTCCCAGGTCTCTCCACCTGCTCCTCAGACAGCTTTATTCTTCTTAACGCTCTGGCTCTGATCCTGGGTTGCATGAAGATCAGACTTGGGATCCTTTCTTTTCTACATCCCTTGTGCTTATTTTGAAGTAAGATCTGAAATTCTGAAATTTTCATATCATCCACATGCTACTGGTCCCCAGAATTGTACTTCTAATCTGGATTTCTTCCCTGAGCCATAAATTTCTTTCCCTATAATCCCTACTTGATAGCTCTAGTAAATTTTGACAGAGACCCTACAGCCGCACGTCCTAAACTGCAATGCTTGCCTTCCACCCGTGCAGTCACACACACAGCACAAAACAGCCCGAGTCATGACTGCATCTCAGTAAGCGGCAATGCTCTTCTTGTATATGCTCAGGCCAGAGGTGGTGCCCCAAACTCTACTCTTGCTTCTCTGCACTTCGCATGTGACTCACAAGAAATTCCTGTTGACTCTACTGTAATCACAGCTCCAGAACTGGGGCCTTTGATCATGTATTCTCCACCACTTTTCTCTTGTTTAAATTATTTCCACAGCTCCCTAGTTTATGCCCCTCCTGCACTGTGTCCCTATTGTGTATTCTCAAACGCTCTGGGCAGATGTAAAAATATAAGTTAGATAACGTAATTCCTGTCTGCATGACCTTATAAGGTTTTCCATACTCACTCTGAGTAAAATCTAGTCAATATAGTGACCTAGGCACTTCTAATTTCTCGGATTGTTACCTACCTGAGTTTACCATACTGCATTTCATCTGGTCTTCTTCTTTCTATAATGCACTTATTTCAAATGTCTTTATGGTTTTTATTTTATGGTTCATATTTTAATATCAATATGACGTCTCTCATCAACCATGATAAACTTTTCACCATTAATCCAGAATTTCTTACCTTCTAGGCTTTAATTTTCTCCAGAGTAATTGATACAACACATTTTACATCTACTGCATTTACATATTATGTTTTTACTTACTTTAATATGCCTGCTTTCTCTCTGGAAGAGGATGAGTACTGCCTATTCACAGTTCTAGTGTCAGGAAGAGGCTCTGGTGCAGGGAGGGTGCTCAGTGAATGTGTGCTAAGTGGGTGAACATATTTGCTCCCAAAAGGAATGTGAAGTAAAACATACTCACTTCTCCCTCTTCTAGAAATGCTTTTACTCGTGTTATGATGGCCACCACGACGCTGAGTGCTTTAGAGACAAAAGCAGATGAAAACAAAATATAGTAAAATGTCTGAACATGTTTGTGTATGATAATGAAAGTATCAGCTGAATTATTTGCAGTACTCTAACTTTAGCAGAATATGTATGTATATATATATATATATTCCACTTGTACATATATATTTATGGTTTGTCTCTGGATGTCCCCCAAAAGCCTCAGGTGGTCATGCAGGGCTGGTTTTTTGGAGGCAGCTGAGTCTAGAGTTTGTGATTGGTTCATTGTCTAATGCTGGCTTTGGCAGTCTGATCACTACACCGGCCCTAGGGTGCATGGCCTACACACAGTATAAAGGCAGAAAAGAGTCTTGCTTTCCCTTTTTTGGCTCATGTTGCTTTTGGCATCTCCTGCAGCCATGAGTGGTTGCCGCTCAGCTACACCTCTGTACCTTGGAGCCAGCTGAGTATGGACTGAAACCTCCACGGACTGTGAGCTAAATAAACCTTTCCTTCCTTACTTGTGGGCATCAGGTATTTTGTCTCAGCAATGGGAAAAAGTAACTTAAGATCATATATATATGCCTTTCTTTTAGTAAATTAGTTTCTCCTGAATCAGGTTGATGACATGACCCTTTGATTCGAGCAAAATTCTTAAAACAATAAAAGAGTACATGAGTCAAAGACTTGACACTGATATAAAGTCTGAGGCTCAGATGTATTGGAAAGATATTTGGATGAAGTAAGTCTCCTACAGGTACCTTCATCTCTTCCAAATGTTAAGGCTCCGTAGATGGACAGAAAGGAGCAAAATGAAAAAATGTAGTTAAAACAGGCATCTTTGAAAAGAGGCTCACAAGAGGCCCCACATGTGGAACAGGGACACTAGCCCCCCAGGGAGGCTGAGGAGCAGAGGGCCCCTGGGCTCATTTCCAGCTGGGCCAATGAGTTAGCAAGCCTCCGGCATCTATCAGTCAGCCACAGGCAGGTAGATCCTTCAAAAAGAGTGTTGTCACATAGCACACATCTCTGCCCCTGATAAATACATTAACGACATGGTCGAACTTCATCTCTACCAAAACTTTGTGTGAACTGAGATTCTGAGACTTCATGAAACAGGACTAAAATGGCACCACAAGCCAGGACACGGATTGCATAGCCAGGCTGCCTAAAGGCGAATCCAGGCTCGTTTTTCTATCAGTGGGACAATTTGGGAAAGTTTTGTTACACAGCTGCACCTTACTTCTTCATCTCTAATGCTGAAAATCATTCCTTTTTGTGTTTTGTATTAGAATGAAATGAGTTAGTACATTGAAAGTTCTTGAGTCTTAGTAAGTGCTTACTAAATGTTGGCTCCTACTTTATTGTTTAGCAGAATTAGGAGTCAGTCTGCAAACAAGGCCCACAGTCTCCAGTGGAGCTCTTTAACACAAGGAGGGGAGGGGAATGTGAGAGTGAGGACCTACATGAACAGCGCCTCCTGGTTCTGACCAACCGGTGTTGGATGAGGGCCTAGCTGACAGCTCAAGTTTTCTTTTATAAAGAGTTTCCTTTGCTTGTCTTTGCCTCCTCATTTCTTCATCACTGCCAGGGATGAAGTCATTTAGAATCAACTATTCCAATTAATTCTTGAGAGATATTTTACATTTGTCTTCCAGCGTGGTAAGATTTATGAAAATGCCTACAGTGAAAGTGTCTACCCTGCTTAACAGTGTGATATTTCCAGGAACATACTTTCCTCAGAGATATCGAATGTGCCTGTGGATGTGCACACCAGCATTTTGAATCAGTACCTGGAACAATGAGAAAAGGAACGTATAAAATTAAATACAGTAAGTCCTTGGTTTACCAACATTGGAGTTGTAAACAAATCGCAGAAGTAGCTCTGTAACTGGGCGTGGTGGTGCACGCCTGTAATCCCAACACTCAGGAGGCTGAGGCAGGAGGATTGTTGAGAGTTCAAGGCCAGCCTGGGCTACAAAGTGATCTCAAAGCCAGCGTGAACTGCATAGTGAGACCCTGTCTCAAAAAAGACAGAAAAAAAAAAAAAAAGAAGTAGCTCTGCAGTTGCACAGTACTGTACCACCATTGAAGGTAACTGCAAAATTAGAAAGTTTATTTACAATATTTTTATGTGTGTGTTTGGTTTTTCATGCTTTGTATTTTGTGTTTGTGTCAAAGGTGTATAAAACTCACTTTGTCAGATTTAGGAGTGAATCCAATTTATGAATGTTCTCTTGGAAAGCAGCTTGTGCATAAACTGGCGACTTAACCGAGAACTAACAGAGAGCTTACAGGGAGGGAGGCTCACTCTTAAACAGCTGACGTTCAAGAATTCATTTAATTCTCACAGAAATCCTACAAAGCGGTTGTTCTAATTTCTCCACATTTAAAGGTAATAAAACTGCCGCTCAGAAAACAACTAGCCCCAAGGCCGTGGAACCTGGGTATAATCCCAAAAATCTAATTACAGGGACTCATAGCTTAACTATGGACCTCGAGGACTTCTGTTCAGGCATTTTCTGGATGTCAGGTGGTCTTATCTAGCAGACAATACTCTTTCTTTCTCAGGTATGTTTTGGAAGAAAGACTGATTTTTAACCTGATTGCCCCAATGAATGCTAACTTTAAGATTTACACAAGGATATACTTCTTCCTGTGTGTATTCCTTTGCTTTTGAATATTTGCTCCTGAATATAGTATGAGGAGATTTGAGGGGCTGTGTAAATATTTTAGGGTTCTGCTGTGGCCGTGTCCTTTGAAATATGTATATTTATAAACCAAATCCAATTACTTAGTTTTAACTCCAATTTTAGCATTAAATTCTACAAGGGAATTTGAAATACTTCCTCAGTTTTGAATTTTGAGCAACCTGAAAATAGTGATGTCTCATACATATATTCTTAGCCTCATCTTGTTGGTAGAATAATTAAAGCATAGGTAAAATCTGTTTAAACTTTCATGTAATTAGCAAAGCTTGGGGGAAAAGATCTATGTAAATCTAGTAAATGCACATTTTTAACTTATGCATAAGGAGCAAAAAAAATTGAGTCCATGATGAGGAAGATCTAAAGCCCTAAAACTTTTACTTAATTATGCAGGTCTTCATGGAGTATAGTCCTCTTGATAGTTCTCCCGATTTTCTAATTCTTTCTACAGACCTAAATGCAACACTTATGCAGCTGCAGTTACAGTGATTTGCCTTTCATGTTTTGTGGGATTGTTACCTGCTGATTGTATTCTGAAACATTTTATTTCTTCACATTTTCAGGTATATTTTAAAAATTCTTGTATTTTACGTTCCCTTTTCTCCACCACAAAATAAAATTATAATCACGTACAGTTTGAAAAATAGTTGTCAAATTTAATTTATTGAGGATCAACATTTCCCATATGATCTCTTTAATACTAACACTAGCTGTAAGGCCTGCATATGCACCCAAGTGTAGTAACCAATTGTTCCGAAGTGAGAACTATTTCTATGAGTTAAGGAATGACATCAGAGATAAACTGTAAAACTTATATCTACAATCTTAGGTAAAAACAATTATAGAGGTTATTTAGCTTTAAAAGTCAACTAATAGCTAGGCATGGTAGCACAAGCCTGTGATCCGAGAACTCGGGAGGCTGAGACAGGAGGATCGTTGCGAGTTTGAGACCAGCCTAGGTTACAAATTGAGCTCAAGGCCAGTTTGAACTGCACAGTGAGACCCTGTCTCAGAAGAAGAAGAAAAAAAAAAAACCTCTAAAAAATAAAAGTCAACTAATCTTCTTAAATTAAAGATGAAAGGATATGATTCTATCAATTTTTGTAGCGCTTACCAAAATACATATACTGATGACTTGCACAGTACAAGATGAAGAATATCTGCCTGTGAAATTTTCAGTAGAGAAGCACAAAGGCAAAAACCTTGCTCTCAAGATCAGGGAGGTATTCACATTTCCCATAGATTTACTTTATATCATAGATTACTTTTGGAATCAAATAGATTACTTTTGTTTCAATCAATGCTACCAAAGAAATATTGAAGCAAGACTGATATGGAGGGCTGGGGATTTAGCTCAGCAGCACAGTGCCTGCCCAGCAAGCACAAGGTCATGAGTTTGATTCCCAGTATGGGAAAAACAAGACAAAACAAAAAAAAAAACAAAACAAAAACAAAAGCAATTGCTGTGCAACTGTTCAACACTGATATGGAGCTTAATAGAAATCTAAACTGTGTTATATTTGTTTATTATGCCATTACTGAAGCTTACATCCTGAAAAACTAACTGGATTATTACATCAGATATAACTCGTATGTTACAACGTGGCACATGTTTACATGGTATACTACTTTTATTACTTTCATTTGTCTTCCTTTCAATTCTATGAAACTGTACAGTCATTCACAGCAAATTTATAGAAATATTTTCACTTGCACTTCCAAGCCACCACTAAAACTCTGCCTCTTTGGCTCTCAGTTAAATTTCTATGAATGTTTATTCTAATGTCTTGTATTTATTTATTTCATACTACAGCACTATTAATGGAATATTTCCAATCAGATCAAAGCTCCTTGAATAGAAGTCAATTACTGCAAATTCATTTATTACTTACCTAGCTTCTGGGATAAATCAAATAATATGCTAAAGAGCTAGGAATTCAGATGGATAAGGTATTCAACAAGTTTGGAACCAATTTGTATACTGCAGTGTCAGAACCAGGAGAGTGTAAGTGTGTACAGGGCACTGTAGATTACAGGAGAATGATGAAGATCCTAGGAAGAAAAGAGTTAAGAGATATAAAATAGAGTATGCAACATCCCATTTGTGTCTCAGTGGATGAATAGATGAACTGCTGAGTGAGAAGAGAGAGGAGAAGGAATCCAACTACCTTCTAGGTTGTTATGAAGCACTGCCTATTTCAAAAGGAGAGTAGAATAGTAGTATTCTTTTATAGGACGTGGGAGAGGGTCTAATGGGAGATCACGTTAGACAAGAGAAATGAAGTAACATTGCAAATGGCCCTAATATTTGCATGTATTATTTCTTAAAAGTTTATATTTATCCTGTAGGAAAATGGACAGGTATTGATCTACCTTAAGTGGGAATGTGTAAAACTACATACCATCTTGTTGAGGATGTTTTATTATCCACCAAGAAATCAGGCTCCTGCTTATATATTCTATGTTACATAGTATGCTATCTTTAGTACCATAATAAGAATGACAAATCTCATAGTAAAATGACTAATATGTATTACTTAGAACAAAGATTTGTAGCAGTATGTATATGTTATGATGCAAATTAAATTGTAAGCTCCCAGAGAACTTTTATATACTTATTCTTTTATGTTCTCAGAACTTAGCAGTTGGCATTTTCCACGAGAGATGCTTAGTAACTATTTGGTGAACATACTAATTAGGTTTTAAGGATAATATCTGTGTGTCTTTTCCTGTGGTACTGAGGATTGAACCCAGAGCCTTTGAACTGAATACACACGCAACCCCTTTTTAAATTTTTCATTTTGATAGAGGCATGCTAAATTGCCTGGAACATGTGATCTTGCTGCCTCAGTCTCCCAGAGTGTAGAAATTCCAGCTACTTACTATCATTTTCAGCTTATATCTCTGCATCTTCAAAGATACAGAAAGTGGTGAAGCCAGGAAAGGAAGCACACGTGTGCAATCTCAGGTATTTGGGAGGCTGAGGCAGGAGGATTACAAGTTAGAGGCCTGCCTGGGAAATGTAGCAGGGCCATGTACCAAAATAAAACTTTCAAAAAGGCTAAGGATGTGACTCAGTGAGAGACTTCTTACCTAGCATGCTCAAAGCCCAAGTACTGCCAAGAGTGAGAGCATAATTAAGGAAAAGGGTGCTGTCTAGACTTGAACCTGAAGGATTATTTTTAAAGTATAATGTGGAAATGATGCTGTGCTTTTGCTCATAGTGAATAGCTCAATGTTTCATGACTTATGTTAGTTTAATTAAACTATGTTATTAAAATCATAGAATTTTCAAATTATAGGCTTAAGCTAATTAAGCCACATTCACTCTCTGGTCATCAATCTTCTCTCTGCTGGAACAGAGGTGGCACTAACTCAAAGATGATACGTAATCGAGAGCTAGTAGGTGTGTTAGTTTTTTGTCATTGTGACAAAATGCCCGAGAACATCAATTTAAAGGAAAAGGGGTTTATTTGGGGTCACTGTTTCAGATGGTTCAGGTCATGATCAACTGGCTCCAAGGCTGAAAGACAGGGAAGAGTAAATCTGCTCACTCCATGGCCACCAGGAAGTGAGTGGGGAAGGAGCACATGAAATCTGAAGAGAAGAAGGACCTGGGCCAAGGTGTAGACCAAAAGTTCAAGTCCCCATGAGACATTCCTTCCAAGCAGGTCATAATGGCAAAGTCTTCATCACCTCTGAATAACGCCCTCAAATCATAACCCATCAGTGAATTCATCCACTCATGAAGTTAAAGCCTTCATGATCCAATCGCTTGCCCAAAAGCCATGACCCTGAACACATGAGACTTTTGGGGGATACTGTTAGATCTAAATATACAAGTGGGTCACCTACATCAAAGACAAAAATCGTGTTTGTCATAGCTAGTCTGAAATCCCTTAGTTTTGGAAGCACGATTTAGTTTCCCAAGCTATGTCTATTCACTTAGACTGTCACTATATTCAGGTAAGCCTCAGATAGATCCACAGCACAGAGCAGCCTGGCTCAGCAGGAAAAAGTCATGCTTTAAAATAAATGACTTTGGCAAAAGTCACAGCCCCGCAATTAACTGCCTTGTGACCTTGGGCAAGACATCAAGTGCATCAAGTGTGGAGCTAATGCCTCTGCTTTCAAGTTGGTGACTGGGTTTAAATGAAGTAAATATGAAGAGCACCCTTTGGAGTCCTGGGCATGGTGGAGGGCCGGGGGTTCTCTCCAGTCATTTGCCTGAGGTTCTTCACTTACACAGTGGGAGGGTTAATTGCGGTCATTTCTGATGCTTTCTTGGGTATGACCTTTAAAAGATAGATCAAAAGCTAGCTGCTAATATTTAAGCCATGGTAGACCCTTGTCTCTCAAATACAACAGAGTATAAAAAATAAAAACTGCAAAAAGTTTCCCAGCATTTGACTTTAAAAGGGCTTTCCATTTTAATCTGTTCTAAAAGAAAGTCCTTTAAGGACTGCCTTCTAAGAAAATAGCAATAACAGGAGAAATGGAAAGATAACTCATCACTTTTGCCTACTGATGAGTGACTCAGTATTCCCCAGGATGAAAGAGCATCTGAAAGCCAAACTAGCTTGAAATCTTTTTTTAAATAGCCTCATTTCTAAGGAAGGTGGCTTTTACTTTTTTTTCCATATAACCACTCTCACTCCTTATAAAAATAGATAGAAGGGACTTAAAGTGAGTCTTCTATAACTGGATGGTATAAAGGCCTAGAGGGGAATTGGAGGAGAAGAAGTAAAAACTTCCTGAAATGGTTTGATATAAAATGGCATTTTTTTCTAAAACGATTCTGACTTGCCTTTCAAATTTTTGAATGAGACAGAACAGAACCAGCTTCCTACTAATCTAAAATGACTTTTTTTTAAAAAAAAATTCTTTGAAAAATAATCCATTCAAACCCCTCTCAGAAATATGGAGGAAAGGCTTTTCATGTCACTCAAAACCTCCGTTAAGAAGCCCTTTCTGATAAACCGAGTCATTCACTTAAGATTTGGATAATAATGAGTATCTGGTGAAAGAATAATCAGACTAAAGCCAGCAGCCCTGTGGAAAGTTTCCTTTGATGAGCATATAAGTGCTACTCAGCCACTTTAAGCCTAAGGTCTGTTCCCAACCTCTATTTTATTTTAACTTATAAATTTATTCTTTTAGCTAGTATAAAAATGTACATATTTATGGGGTACTATATGATATTTTGATACATGTACACCTTGTATAATGTTCAAATATGAATAGTAATATCTGTCTCCTCAAACACTTGCCATTTCTTTGTGTTAAAAATATTTGAAATGCTTCCTTTTAGCCTTCTTGATAGACAGAGTACACTACCATTATGTATAGTCGTCCTGCGATTCAGTGGCACACTAGGATTTATTTCTCTTAACTAAAACTTAATAGTGTCCACTGACTAACATCTTTTTTAAATTCAAAAGAAAAGGAGCTAAATCTAACTATAACTTATGTACTAAATGATAATATCCTTATAATATAATAGTTTCAAAAGCAAGTCTGTGAATATATAATACATATAATATACATAAAAAAGGCCAAACAATTGATGATTGTTATTTAGAATGGTAGTGGAAATTGTTTTTCTATTATTCTGTATATTTGAATTTTATATGGGACTATAAATGTCTAATTAGATACTATACCTTTACAAAGTCAGTAGCAGGTTGGCATAAGAAGAGAATGAAATATGAACGCCTAAATCCCTGAAAGACAGGTTCACTTTCTATTTGTTCTCTGTTGTTTTTCAGGGTCTGACTAGCAAAAGACAATAAACATTTCTTGAACGAAGAAATGAAGATATTAAGAAGCTGCCATAATTAATTTAGAGGTTGTCAGAGTCTTCATAAAGTCTTGCCTCAGATGGAACATTTGAACTGTTAGACGGGCATAACACATCTTTGGCCATTGCCATGGGAAATCAGTGTTTTCAAAGTACTGTGAGGTGCATGCCTATAGAAACGTAGTCCTGTCATTTGATGGGGTGAAACAAACACAAGGCATGTTCATCCTGTTTACTAAAATGGTGCCTTTTGTGGGATTCTAGGGGTTTGTTGTGTGTAACTTAACACACTTTGACCTTGGTGAGATTTACAAATGAGACAAGTAGATTCCAGTTCTTCCTATCTCTTTGGGTCTTTTCTTTCTGGAAGACCTTTTTTATTGACAACTCTGTACAGGGAAGAACTTGTATATTTTCTTTAAGTTAAATTCATAAGCACTCTTGCTCCTTATAACATAAAGAACTCATGGAAACTCTCTGAATCTTAACATTTGAGAGTCATTGCCAGTGTTTTCTTCCGGCCCTGGGATTCTGAGGGTTTGTCAAGGGGTAGTATTTTGCTTACATGTATACACAGCAAACACAGAGAGAGCAGAATCTGCATGCACGCTTGCATTATATATACTTTTTCAATCTAATTCTTCTAAAACTCCCACACCGTAAATGTTTTTACACCCTGTTTTGTGCATGGTTCACCATGAGGGTTGGCCTTATGCATGCCAGGCAAGTGTTGTACGAGTGAGCTACACCTTCAGCCCTACACATAGTTTTAGACGGCAAGACTGAGGATCAGGGATATGAAAATTACTCACACAGAGCCAGTATGGATACGATGGACCTCAGAGTTAATTTCAGATTGGTATGGATCTAAGGAGGTCTGCTGTTGCTCTTTTATTTTTCAGTTTTTCTACAGTTCGTTGTTCTTACGACTTCACTAGCCAGCTTTACGCCCCACGAAGAGAGTGTGCATATCCTAGGAAATTCTGATGGAAATTAGCGTACTATCCCGAAATGCCAAGACGCGCATTGTGCTCAAACTGTCACATGCTTTCTAGCTATGATATATGGGCCTGAACTCATTAATGATGGATTCCTAGCAGTAGCAACTGCACAGGTAAAACTTCTTAACTAAGCAGATATTCAATCATTGTGGCAGTGTAAAATGTCATAAGTGCTCCCAGTGTAACCATCTTTTCTTTTCTTTGCTACATTTGGGTGAATAAAACCAGGAAGCATTAGAGTAATGCTAAGCCCTACCCAAACTATAGGATAAAACAGAGGCACTTTGGAGAATCCACTTCTTGATTTCCACTAAGCTTCCGTGGATTCTGATTATACAAAGACCAAATTGCTATCAGAACTGCCATCGTGTTCATTTGAATGCAGAAGAGTAAGCGGGATCACCTCTTGGTGGAGTGAAACTATTTCTTTCCTCCCTGTACTAGCAGAACTTCGTCTGTCTTTACCCCTCAGGCTCCAGGCTTCTGGCATTTTGCCATTCAGCTTCTGAGACACTGAAATGAAAGTTAATGGACCTCTAATTCAGGTAATTCCTATGAATTAAAAATAACATAGGAAACCATTTAGGGCTCTATAAAATCAAATTTAAAATACTATATGCAGAGGGCATAATGGTTCAGTTCAAACACCATGCCATGCAAAATAAATTAAATTCATTTGAAACAGTCAAAAAATTATCAGAAATATCAAATTATTTCCATGTATTTTGAAAAATAATCATAATAATTTCTTGCATTATTTGTTCTGAATGTTTAAGATCCCATTTAAACACCATTTACAAAGTATAAAGTACATATAGAAAAAATATGCATCATATAATAAGCTCATGAAAAATTATTATATAATTTTAAGTAATGCTGTGAAAATTATGATACAATGTACAACACAGACTGTGGATTAAAAAGGCAGTATTTGTGTAGCAGCTACATAAAATCTATGATTGATATAAGAGATTGAAAGGACTTTGAATTTGCTGTAGGAAAATCTAGTTGCTATAAGCCATTTAATTCTCTCCTTTGCTACAGCTAGAGCCATACAACCTCAGAGGGACTGCTGGCATCTCTTTAGAAAACTAAATTTCTACATTCTACAAATATTTATTAAACTAGGCAGTATGAATTCAAATACAAAGCTCAATAACATGTGAGCCTGTCCTCAAGGAATCTATAATTTAGTTAATGGATAAGGCAAGTTCTGGAGCCTTGCAGTACACAGAAGAATTATAATAGTGGCCACAAGCAAAGCACAAAATACTTTGCAAGTTTTCTGAAGGGAAACTACATCATGTTGAAGTCTGCAGTGTAGAGTGTGAAGATGTACGACTGAGCTTTTAATCCTGGTTTTTCCATCTAGTTTTGGGTTCTACACAAATTATTTAACCTTTTGGAATTTTTAAGTTTCCTTTTCTAGAAAATGTAAAAGAAGAAAATAGAATGCACTTCTTAAGTTCCTTGCATGTATTTTCTCATTCATTCATTCATCATTCATTCATACATAAGGGTAAACTTAGAGTGTAGTCTTTGCCTGATTTTCCAGTTTTTCAGTGTGTTTTGGGCAGAAGCTATGGTAGACACCATGATAAAGCTAGCGTGGAGGTCATGGGCAGGTTTTAAAGAGGAGTGTGGTCAATACAATTCTATAGGTATCCAGACTCTCTCAGAAAGGAGTTGGCCCTCACACTATTTACTTTACAGATGAGCGTTTGAATAATTGCCCCATGGTATACAATTAGTAAGTGACTCAGCTGGGGGTGGATGCTGCAGCATTTTTCTATGAGGCACTTAATTCTATGTTAGCTTTGAAAGAGATCATCAAAATAATAGGACCTGAAGGAATTGTTTATATCCATGGGAACATATATATTGCAGTATCTCAGAGAGGTTTAGACACATTGATTTTTGTTTTTCAATTACTTCTTACAATTAATGGCCATCTATATTTGTTCTGATAACTGGTATGCAAAGCAGGCTTTTAAAAAGAGTATGGAAATATTTAGAAGATCTTCTACATTCAGGTTACTCTCATGGATTCACTATCTCCAAACTATTTCAGTGAAAATAAAATAAACTATTTGTATATTTCAATTAAAAAAAAACCCTCTTAAACTCCATCAATTTTTGGCCCATTTTAAGGCACTATTTTCATAAAAATGCTTAAGACCAAAGACAATCCTTTATGTATTTCTCCATTGCAGAAGAGGGTCATACAAGTGAGTTCACCTATGAGAGAAATCTACCTGCTGGTGTTTTTTCTCCACCTTTCCTTTCCCATTGTTCTTGCACAGTCTGGGAACAGCTAGAGACCCTCTCCTCTGCCATTTGGCCAGCCACAGCTGAGCCACTGAGGAGCTGTTAGGACAGGTCTTACCGTGAGAATCATCAGTAAGTGCCTCCTGTTTTTCTCCATTTGCTTCCACTTCTGACCCAATAATGGTCCCGGCATTGCTGTAATAGCAGTTACAAACAGAATGCACAAGAGTCAAAGTTAGACTTCTCAGAAAGAAAACAAGACAAGCTGCCCAAAGCCACGAGGAGCAGATGTCTAGTTTTAATGAGCAGTGTGGAGAGGCGGAGGGCGGTACCTGCGCTCTGGAATCCACAGATGTTTTGATTTGTGCAGCAAACATTGTTTCTGAGGAGCTCATCAGTAGCACCCTTAATCATAACTGATAATCCACTGGGATTTTGAAGAAAGTAGGTTCAATAATCTGTCTATAACTTTGTGGGCAATCAAAATATTTCTGACAATTTATTTTTACCAAAAGCAGCAGGACAGCCTATCACTTGGGATGAGCTGCCCTTCTTGGCCTCACATGGCCAAATAGTCCAGACTACAGTAATGAATCAGGTTTTTCCCAAAGGTCATGAATATACTAAAGCACATGAGGAGATCTCATGGCAAAAATCTGCACTGTCTTGAGTTATTTTATTTATGATGAATATGAAAGAAGAGAAAGGTTTTACTCTACTGTAAAGTTTTCAAAAAGAAAAACTGATTTTTTCTTTTTTCTGTGGAAATCTTGCATTTGGATTGATTACCTATAAAATCTCAAATCACTTGAGATTTTATAGTGCACAAGAACCTCCTAGAATCATCTTTAAACTGGAGACTGGTGGGACTATTCAGATATTTTGATTTAGAAGACTCCTTTGAGAAGCAGGAGTATGGATTTTAAAATAGGACCTTGAGTCCAGGAATTCTGTGATCTCAGCACTCTGGAAAGCTGAGGCAGGATTGCAAATCTGAGCCTGACCTGGCAATATAGCAGCCTAGAATGACCCTATATCCAAATAATAAATAAATTAAAATAAAAAGAAATATAGATGCATTTTGTGGCAAGAACACTGGATTCAATCCACAATATTGCTATAAATAAATAGGTGCGTAGAACAAAACAAAGAAGAACAGAACAGAATAGATTAGGGTAGAAAGGAAAAAGTAGAAAAGAATAGAATAGCAATCTTTTAAGAAAAATTCAAATCTGACTGCTAGCATGGCTAAATATTGCAGCTAACATGTGGGGAGTTATTAAGAAGGTGTGCTGGGTCAATAGAAATTTTAAACGTGCACCCCCCTTGTCTTTATCAAAACTCTGATGCTGGCACTCTTGCTATCCCATTACAGATAAGTGAATAAAAATATTGAAGTTAATGCTCCTGAGTTATACAACTAGGATGGGCCAAAGCGAGGTAATCAGACTTCAGACTTGGAGCTTTTACTGACGATCTGATATTTCTTCAAATGAGAAAATGTATGTGACTAGTGCAAGCTCTGCATGAACATTATAAAATGATGCATGGTTTGCAAATCAGGTGATCCCACACTCCTGAATTCTTGCTACGTCGAATAGTGAATATTTAAGTATACTATCTGATTAGTTTGGTTGTCCTACAGATTTCTCTAAAAATTAATGGCTGAAGCAAACACGTTATGTATTATTTTTCAGGATTGCCCCAGTCAAGTAGCAGGGAGAATGGATTCTCCGTCTGCTCTGTGATGTCTAAGATCTCCGCTAGAACATTCAATAATGGGGCGATGGATGTGTGTGTAAAATTTCTTTCACTTGGAGGTTAGTAGCAACCTTTTGCTGGGAACTTATCTAGGTCTGTCGGCTGGAATATGCCTACGTGTCTTCCTGTGGCCTGGGCTACCTCACAACTCACTGCCCCGATTCCTTTGCCCTAAGAAAAAGAGGGTCAGGATCAGTGCCGTCTTGCCTTTTTAGGATTAACTTTACAGTTAGGAAACAGTCTTTTTACCAGATTCTATTGGGCAAGGCATTTGCAAATGTCTACCCAGATTCTAGCGAGTTAGCCTAGACTTCCCCCTCTTGGCACGGGAGCGATAATGTCTCACAACAAGAGACACATCTGGGAAAGGAGAGAAGCTGGTTTGACTACTTCTGAAAAATATAGTCTGTTAGCAGAACATTCACTCTAAGTAAATTAATCCTGTAGAGAAATTTAGACTGATTTGCTTTGTTTGAGAGGACAGCAATACAAGACAGGAAATATATTCTACACCTCATGAAGCAGTCATCACAGCGATAAATTTGAACAACTGCAAGTTTATGGGTAAAAATTATATGCAGATTTTAATTTGTTCTGTGACTTATTCTTTGAATTGAGACTGCTTCACACAAAACTGGTACTCTTGTCCAGAGCAGGAAACCCTTCTGAACTGTCTTCTAAACTGCCATCTTTCTCAACTTGTTTTTCAGCTCATATTTAGGCCACAGTAATAAACCACCCAGCAGCAAAACACAGGGAGTTCTACTCACCTGTCTTCCCTGCAGACTGATATTCCAGGTTGACTCCTAATATTTTGTAGAAATAAATGTTTAAAAATATTTTAGGGGCCTGGGGTGCAGCTCAGTGGCATAGCACCTGCTTGACAAGTGTGAGGTCCTGTGTTCTATTCCAGGTACCCCCAAAAAATATTTTAGAAGAATGCATCTGATATTTATCTGCGACATTTTTCTGGCTGTAAATACGTGGAAGAAGCTTATCACCAGTTTTTGACTTTCTAAAAATGTTTTTGAGGAAGTATTCAACAGAAAAAATCTGCAGTTCATATCAAAACACCTCTGAGGTGATACCCCAAAAGTAACATAATCGTGTACCCAGCACACCGGGCAAGACAGAGAGCATTTGTCAAACCCTGCAAAATTCACTTCAAGCTCCGGCCACCCTCCTGTCACTATCTCAGGCAACAAAGGGTAAACACGATCGTGACTTCTAACCAAAGATTAATTGTTCCTGCTTTTGATGGAGCCGGGGGGTGCAATCTGTGTGCATTATTTTAATTGATAAACAGCCATGGCAGCTCGGGGAGTGTTTGCTCTGTTTGTTTCCTTCACTGTGTCGCCTCCCTTGCTTCCTATTGTTCATGCACACTGGCATTCAGCAGGTATTTTCTGAGCAAATGAAACCACAGAAAGATGGAAAGGTCAATGCCTGAATTGATATCCTTTGGGGAAACGGTTTTTAAAGTTGCTTAAGAAAATGACTCAAGAATTTTGAAACCTAAGTGTTGTGTTTCCATAGGTAGAGTAGAAGTATTCAACACACACTGTGATGAGCACTGAGGGTGCTCATTTATTTAGAGTGCTAAAGATGCCTAACATGCTATTTTTTAACCCTTTCTTTGCTCCTAAGTGAGGTTTCCTGTTGTCTCTTATTTCACAGGTAAAAATCAGAGAGTTCCTGAAAACATTTTTCTGCATGTCATGGTTTATGTCTGGATGTCCCCTCAAAGCCTCATGCAGTCATGGGGTGGGCTTCTAGACTTTATGATTGATCTATGGTACAATGCTGGGATTATGGGTGTGAATGCTACACCCACCCTGGGGCTGGTAGCTTGCATACAATATAAGGGAGGGAAAGAGGCTTGCTGGCTGCTCCTGCCTTTTGCTCTTGTTGCTTTTGCTGTTTTCTGCTGCCATGAACTGTTGCCCTCTGCCATGTGCCACTCTGCCTTGGAGCCAGCCTAGTGTGGACTGAAATCTCCACAAACTGTGACCTATATAGACCTTTCCTTCCTTAATTTTGTGCATTGGGTATTTTGTCTCAGCAATGAGAGAAAAGTAACCAAGATACTTCCTAAAATCTCTATTTATTTTACATGGAAAATATATTGCTGCGGATTATGGTTTTACAGCCTGTGTAGTGCAAAGCGTATGGAAATATTCTTGTGAAACCCAAGTCAGTGTTAGTGAGTTCACCTTCATTTTTGAGCTAATATATGGAGTATAGTGTAAAAGAAACTCCCTGCAGCTTTCCCATTCAGAGTGGAAATAATTCAGAAATAGCAGTTCAGTACTGCTAGGCATATTGTTTTCCAGGTCATTTTCTATATGTAACCTATTTACAAAATTCTACCAATAATGTATTGATATTTTAATTTTCCCATGAAAGTGAATCGTGTTTAATAAGCTATTTGGATAAAGCATAGCCCACAAAACCTTTCATGTTTTCACATTTCTGAATCTTATGTTCTTTCCATGGCATAACTAGAGTTTCAGAGCATTTTCTACTTATTTTCCACAATATTTCACATGGCATTGCTCCTTCTGCCACATCCCTTCAGCCTCACCCCCTGTCCTTACATAACACCGTGACTGCGGGTGAAATGGATCAGTGGTAGAGCTATTCTTTAGCCCTGGCCCAGGTTTCAACCCTTAGCACTAATAACAGATAATAAAAACAGCGAAGTTAAGAATATTTCATTTTTATGTTCACCTCCATGTAGAAACTTACAAAAATGTGTCCTGAATGTCTGTAGATGTCCCCTTTCTCCCAGTCTTCTGGCCATGTGGGAAATCCCTCTGTTTTAATTATTAATAAAATGATTCAAGAACACCTCCTATTGGATATAAATTCCAATATCTTCACTGAGGTTATGCTCATTTTTTAAAACATTTAGTATTTGTCTTCCCATTATGACTCAAAAGTAAAGAGCTTTACATTCTGTCTCTTTCATGGCTCTTCCAAGTACCACAGTGACTCAAAAATAAATCTGCACCTCCTATACTACCTTAAACAACATTAACAAAGAGCTCTGGTGTTTTGATGCGAGGATTAATTTATGGAGTGTGAGGCAGGGATAAAGGTATTCGTGTTGGCCATGACTCAAATCAAGGAATAAAACAGTATCAGATAATTAGCCAATATTATGTAAACTTTCATTTTCTTCTCTATCACTTGTGTGAGATTCTTGCTTCCTATGTTTTTCTTGCTTTTAGCTTATCATTATTATTAGTATTAGTTATTATTATTATTTATTATTATCTCAGACTCTCACTCTTAACCAGTCCTGTTCCCACTCCTCCCAGATTCTCAAATGTCTTTCTCTGCTTGGACTCAGGGGACCAAAAAGTCATGCCCTAATCTATAAAAGTGGGATAGTTAAAAGCTCAGATTTCTTTGATTTAACAAAAGCTATGTGGCGCACGCCTGCAATCCCAGCATTCACGGGAGGCTGTGGCAGGAGGATTGTTGTGATTTTGAGACCAGCCTGGGCTACAAAGTGAGCTCCAGGCCAGCCTGAACTGCATAGCGAGACCCTGTCTCAAAAAGGCAAAAAAAGAAAGAAAAGCTTATGATAGAAATATTTAATAGTATCTGACACAAGATAGATATTCAAATATGAGAAAAGTGTATGGATGAATAAATTAATAAAAGGAAATTTCTTAATTTTTCTTTTACAAATATAATTTTAAAGGATTGCTTTATCAGTTTTACTCAGCTCTGCCCCAGTAATAGAAGATTTGGGTTGTTTTAATTGTATATTTTAATAGAATTAATACCAGATAATATTGACTGGCCACTAAATACAAGTTTGAAATGGACTTACTTAACATAACAAAACAATGATATAAGTGTTATTATTATCTCAATTCATACATATGGAAAATGAAGAACAAAGATTTAAGTTCTTACCCAATTTCACCTACTTAGTAAATAGTAGAGGATTTAAATTTGGTAAATCTGATTTTGTAACTCATCTTCATATTTTCATATGTCTATTTCATATACTTATTTTTACAGGTACTTTTCACACTTAAATTCATGTCAGAAATAGGTATGATCACTTTTTAAATTGTTAATTTCATAGAAAAAAGATATTTCAAGTTAGCTATTTTTGTTGCAATATTAGGGATTCAATCCAGGATCATCACACTCAGATACATCCACAGTCTCTTTTTCATTTTCATTTTGGAGACATAGTCTCACTAAATTTCCCAGGCTGAGCTGGAACTTGTGATCCTCCTGCCTCGGCCTTCCAGAATGTTGGCATTACAGATGTGGCTCACCATGCCCAGTTACCATATGTTTTTAAACTACTTATTCATAATATTTGTTTTTTCTTTTAATTTTCAGCCATTAGTAGTTCTTATATAGTTCTCTTTTCTGCTTGTTGATTTTTTGTCCTTATTGTCTAATATAATGCATGGTACATAGCAGACTTCAGAAAATACATCCTGAGCTGAAATCTTCTAACCTTGGCACAGTGCCCTACTGAAGAACAGAAACTTTCTTCTTAGTCATTTCATCTCTCGTATTAGAAATCATGACTACCTTCTTTTGTACTAGTAAATTATATACTACTATGTATGACTCTTTGTTATACAAAAAAACACTGATGGTACCACTTTTTGCACTTTATTTTAATGACCTTTCTAGAAGAAACATTTCCATTTCTTGTTAAAATTGCACATATAATTTATTCTGTTTCAAAGGTGCAGAAGCCACTGTTCTTTCCTAAGTTGATAACACGCTCTTCTATTTTATTACCAATTTTTCCCAACCATGTTTGTAGTTCGTGTTGTCTTTTTAACATTTGCTCCTTTCAGTGTACAAGACACTGTTGTCTACTTGTTCTTTTGCACTCCCCCTGCTTCTTCGGGCATAGAGCTTCCCTGCTTACCCATCCCACTCAGAATAACCCCGAGCCTTACAGGGACTCCAAGAGCTGTATATTACTAACTGTGTTTCTTACTGTTCTCCACTTTCATGAGGCAGTTCCAGGTAAGAGGACTTGTTCTGCTGTTGATAAAATACAGAAACACCCCCATGTCGGGTCTTTTGCTGTTTTTCTTTTATTCTGCCTGGCATCCTCTGTCCCAGGTATGCACAGGCTCACTTCTAGACCACCTTCAGATTTCAAATATTTCCTTATCTCCTGAACTTCCTGTACATATACAATTTCTGGTCTGCTGTACTAGCATTAGCTCTCTCAAAGCATTTATTAATGGGTTTCCTGTTACAGATTTTGCTCTTTTACTTCCTTACTGGCTTCTTCTCTCCCCTGGAAAGTAAATGAAAAGTCAGGCTTTTATGAGTTCTATTTACTACTCTTTGATCATTTGGTAATTGCTCACTATTGATGGTGCAAATGCATACATATGGTGTTTTCCTTAGTTTTCATCTTGAAATACATCAAAAGATGGAATTTCTTTTTTATTGCAAATTGTTAACAAATTGCTCCAACATTATTCATTAAGGAAGTTATATTTTCCTTCCCCCAATATTTGCATAGAATATTATTTTCAGAAACACATTTGTTTTTATAAAATGAATTTTCTGTTAAACTGTTCATTTCACTGAACTCTTTCTATGGAATGATACAAAGGCAATTCCAGAACATGCCGTGCCTAGAAACACCAAAATGAGTCTCTACCCAAGTTAAGGACTCACCAGTCCTATTGCACTAAACGTATGAGACTCTAAGTGACCCCCCACTAACAACTTTCCATCGTGACCTATCTCTGTGACCCTTTTCTGATGCCTGTCTTGAGATTTGGACTTCAGGTGGCCTGTAGATGATGAGTCGATTGTCTTGTTCCCGCCAAGATCAGTAGCACCATTGCTCCGTAATTGGATGCATGGCACAGCCCGTGCTGTGCAGGGTTTTGTTAGAGGTGGAAGCTTTGGCCTACAAGTGCTAAATATTCCTGGAGTCCCGTAGAGTTTCCTCTCACGCGCTTTGTTTCCTGACGCACAGGCGAGGGGAATTTGTATTAGGCTTACTCCATGTTCCTTAGAACTGTGTTTGCTATCAGTTCTCCTGAGGTTTGAAAGGATTGAGTGTCTTTATCAAGTACTCACCCAGGTCATCCTCCCATGCTGAGAGTGAACACGCTTTCCAAAAAAATCCATATGGTTTGTCTCTATTTAGGGTAAATTTTCCACTCACCCTGACTTGCTGAGGGACTGACACTAGAAAGAGGGCACACCTTTTCTGTCCCTGCTCTGCCCTAATTTTAGTATCTATTATATATTGTGATACCAAGGTAAACCTCATTTTCTAAACTCCCTGTAATGATGTAAGAAAATCTCTAGAAAATAAGTCATCTAATAACGAACATAAATACCATCTAGCAAGACACCCAAGTAAAGACAAAGATTACAGTTCACAAACTAAATCACTTTCATAATTTTTATTCTCAAGAAAACTGCTTTCCTTGCTGTCTGGTTTGATTTGTTATCGATTTCTTTGGACATAAAAGTTGGGTGAAGGCGTATTATTGCATAGGGGAGTAAACAGTTGAATGCAATTTACATTAGGAAGATATTTAGAAAATGACTGTTTCCATTCATGTGTTCATCCAACGGAAGAGTTCGTTGGTAATTAATGGTCAGACACTGGGCCTAACACCTGAATATAAAGAGTCTGGGCCCTCAAGGACTCACAGCAGTAGAGATATAAAACTAAGTGATGCACTTTGAAAAACTTATTGACAAGCTTAAGTGTATCTCATGAATGTGATGATACTGGTGAGGTGCTTTCTAACAGTTGAGGGAGAAAGCACAGGATCTTAATGGGCACTGACTTCCTGTCTTCAGAAAAAAGCTCCTGGTGGTGGGAGTTTCCAAGCAAGGTTGAAAAAGGAGTCCTGAGTGTGTTGTTTTACTTTGTATAGAGAGATATTATTTGAGCAGCAAATACCACTTACTACGCACATATCTGTAGGTAAAATGCAAAGTGCTACCTCATTAAATTTCAAGGAGCGGTTCTGTGCCACCATCGTAATACAGGGATGTGTTGTTTCCCACTTCACTTCACAGAATTCTGTGCAGAATGAAGGTACCAGTATATTGCAAATCCAGGTCTTAAGGGTCTGACAAAAGTGTCTCTGAGAGCAGAGCCCTGGAGATCAGCCACAGCAGTGGGAGAATGGCTGGCAGAAAGGTGCCTTGGAAAGCTGGGGCGGAAGCCTAACCCTAATCTTAGCAGGGAGAATGCAAAGTGGAGCACGATGGGAGGAAATCGTGGCTTGGGGTATGGCTCGGCAGGTAGTGGAGGAGCAGGTGGTTTTTCAGATGACAGTGCTGAATATGAGATTCTCACTGGGGTTTCTCTGAAATATACCAGCAGGGAAAGAATTCTAACAGTGGAGCTGAGAGATTGTTGTTTTAGTGCTTGAAAAACAAGCTAATGAATAAGACCTCATTGCAGTCCACGCATGGAGGTTGGTGAGATCAGTGTGATTTTATGTTATTGAGGTGCTCTACCTACTTATGTAACTACTTAAAGTATCTTCTCAAAAGAGCTAAGGACATCGTATTACAGCGATATATGCAGAGCCATGTTTACAACAGCACGGTTCGTGATAACTAACCCTGGGAACAACCTATATGTTCATCAAGAGATGAATGCACAAAGATGTGGTATTTACACACAATGGGGCGCTACATCACCATAAAGAAAGATGAACTGAGTCATTGTAGGAAAATAAACACCAAGAGAACATATTGTTATGTGAAATAAATCAGATACACAAGCTTCAATATTGCAAATTTTCTCTTATGTGAGAAAATCCAAAGAAAAAACAAAGAGCAAAATAAAGGATAGATAATAGGAGGTGGGCAGACCTTTCTCAGAGGGGAGTAGCGGGTGGAGGGAGGGAAGAGAAATATAAGGGACAAAAACAGGAATTGGATGTGATACGAATAGGTTCCCACTCCATATGCAGTACAGAAACATGATGTGCTATACATACATACTCATGAACTAAAAAAGAAAGAAATCCAAAAACAATAAAACACTAAAACTTTAGCACCACTTCAAAAACGTTTAAGAAGCAAATGACATTTCAGTAGTAATACCTACCAACAGCTAAAGAAATAAAGTTAAAACATAAGCAACAATTGTTAAAAGTGAGCACAGCCTTTAGACAAGTGTAGCAAGGGTATCAGCTCTTAGAATATTTACACACTGTTGTACAGCTCTCAGAGTTGAAGACCAGCATGATTTCCATTAAAGTGATCCCAGTAGGACTAACAACCATACTTGTATGCACCACCTCTTTTATTATTCACAATAGTTCGTCCAAAATACATTTTTTGTAGAATAGAAAGCAAGCTTCAGAGAGATGAAAACATAACCAGGGTCACAAGGGCATTAATCTCAAGTATTTGGATTCCAATTACAGGGACTTAGCTATGCTCAAACAATCCAGAGTTGATCATAATCACTTTATTGTGATATAATATCTGAAAATCTAAAGAAAGTGGTGAATCATATTTCCTGAAATCTGTATAGGTATGCACACATGCAAAATTGAAATACCCTTTCAGGAATACTCCTAGAGGGATACCCTGCGTGTGTAATAACCTCAGACCAAAAAAACTTAGACAGCTAGTAGTACATTGAAGTGCTGTTACGATTAGGTTTACTAAGTGAAGAGTTAATGGCAGAACAAAAGCCTCAAGACATGTAACTTTGTAATTGCAATCTCTATCTTGAATTCTAAGGTGATATTACTGTTTCCTTCTAATGTAATGTACATATTCACTCCGAGGAACAAGATTTTCTATATAGTTCTCATTTCCTTTTTATGTGTCCCTGAGACACATCTTCATACGTTTCTATTCCTGCAGCAGTAATCCACAGGGTCTCTATATGGAACAATTCTTTGTAATTCTATTATTTTATGAACCTCTTACAATATTTCCAATTACCGCTAGGCAATTGACTGGCATTATTGGTAGCTATCGGGTGAATTGTTCTTTGATGCATATGGTACAGTATGAGGACTTTTAAATTATTTTCATCCCTCAGTTAATGAATAAATTACTGGGGAATGATCTTTGAATAATAGCATTGCATCATGCAAAACCTCATGTTATAAAAGTAGGGAAAAAAAAAAACCAAACCAGAATGACCTTCTAGCTTTTCAGCAATGACATCCTACATTCCTATTTGGTTAATAAGAGTGACTGCTCCAAACAATTGTTTACAAACTTTACTGTTCTTATTGTTCCTTAAGGTGAATATCTGAGCTCAGAAACCTTTCAAACGTAAGACCCTCAGCTTTCCAGATCCATTGCCCTAACAGACACTGCAGCTTTGCAATCCTGTCCTTGACAGTGTTTGGATGACTCAATCAGCAGAGTTATATGCTCCAACTTATTCAACCAAGCACGGATCTAGCTGTAGGTATGGAAGCATTTTTAAAATGTCATTTAAGTTTATAAACAATTGACATTAAGTGAGAGAGACCATCCATGATCATTTGGAGAACCAGAATCAATTGATAAAAGGGCTTTAAGAACAGAAATGAAGTTTCCTCGAATTCCTGCTGTGAAGCCGGTTCATCTCATGCCTTGCAGTTTCAGCCCAGACTTCCTGACAGCCTGTGCTCAAGGTTTGAGACTTGCCTATCATGCCTGTCATTATGAGCTGGTTCTTTGTAGTACGTATCTCCTGTGTATCAATTAGGTAGCAATGATGTTATTTAAAAATAATAAATACTTCATTAGAAAAAATAGAAAGTAAAGCATACCGGAAGATTCATCGTGATAAAAATGGGGGAATGTTCTGACTGTTGATCATCTTGAGGCCAGTCATGGCAAGAGTCTGAAAGCTATTACACATAGAATGGTGTGCCAAAACTTGTGTCTTCTGGGGCTGCATCACTGATATTATCTTTTCAAAAATGCTCCACACGAGTGTATTCCTGGCGGTGTCATCCAACCTCAACTTCACCCCTCAGGGAAACATTTGCAGACTTTGCAGAGTGTTGCGTAGTGTTTGAGAATCAGTCAGCAAGAATGGAATGTGATTCAAGCTTTATCAATATTGAGCATCATTTTCTCTGCAGATGAAAAGACCATGGCAGAAATAATCTTCCTGTGTCGGGTGCTATTGGACTCTTACAACAATACTGTACTTAGAGAAAAATACTATTACCATCACCTCAGTTTTTTGGATGAGGAAATTGGGACACAGAAAGGTTCTGTAACTTGCTCATGATACAAATCCACTGAGAAGCAGACTTAGACATTCCACTCTATGTTCTTTGTTCTTACTCACTAGAATTTTTGTTTTGTGGTATGTACAAATTAATCTATTTGGTATTATTACTTGAGCATCTGGGTGTTGGCCAAAGAAAAGAGAAAAGAAAAAAAAGTAAGAGAAAAGCAAAGAAGGAAAAGGAACAGAATATCAGGTGTAAGGGTGTGAGTTCTCCTTGAAAGAGATGCATGCATTGTAGACAGAGGATTTTGTAGTTGTGACCCCTGTAATGGAGCCCTGAGGTGTGTGCAATTCGTGCAAATCCCAGAGACAGCGGGCTCCAATTTGTACAACAGAAACACTTTTCGCAATGGCTAAGCAAGACAATAGTGTTAGTGGCTTCATTTGGTTTCACATCTTTAAATAAACAATTAACCAAATACAGAAGTAAGCAGACAACTGAATTTTTTCGTTTTAAATACTTGGTAGTCATTTACCTCTTATTATTAGAAGTAGGTAGCTATAATTAAAATAGTCAAAGTCACATAGATTACAAGTGACTCATTTTCTCAGTTAATGATGTGTTCTTAGTGACTCAGCCTTTTAAGTATTTGATCAATAAACACATTTATTAAATATTTACTATTTAACACGCCTTAGGCCCTGCCATTCAGGATCTAGATTGCAAAGAGGAAAGCTATATTCTCACGTGTTTTGTAAAGTTCTTCTATCCCACAAACTTCATTTGGTAGGTAAAGTAGAATTTTTTTAGAGGAATAAGTTAAAAATATCTCCTAGCATAAGTTAGACTTATTGAAAATCAGTGAATACCTAAAATGACTTTAGGAATACATATATTACACATCGTGAAACCTACAGTTGTTCTGATTTATTGTGCATAGTGAAATGAAAAATGAACAACGTCTTTTGGAAGGTAAAAATTTCTTTTGGAAGGTAAAATTGAGTGCTTTTTAAATGTAAAATAACTGATTTATAAGTGAGAAAATTGTAGCTGATTTTCTTTTTGGCAGTCAGACACCTACATGGTTTTGTTTGTCCTTGAGATAATTTGCAAATTTTTAGCATACTTTCTTAAAAATTATCTCAATCCAAGTTTGAAATATGGTTTGTAAGGTAGAAAGTTATAATTCTTATGAATTACTTGAACAATATTTAAATCATTCATTTTGGTATCTTTGAAATCTTCACTTGTTGAAAACATAAATTTAAAATTTTATTATTTGATTTGAATTTTACCAGAAGAAAACCAACTTGAACATCAAAATAATTCTATAGTAAATGTTACATTCACCACATCCATAACTGTGTAATACATACAAACAAAATTTAAATTATGGCCTTTAATTTGCAGGCATTCATGTTTTTCTTGGGAGGAAGACAAACAAGTAGGTGTTCATGTGGAATTAAAATCATTTGTAAAAGTAAGGATAAATTCTACTACAGAAATGTTTCAGTGTGAGTGGCCCCAGGGATAAAAATGTTCATAGATTTCTGGTAATTCTGCAAAATGAGATAATATGTAATAGGGGTGAACAGCCTAGATTCAAAGTCGAGTACAGTCACTTTATAGGTGCACAATTTTCATGATTGCATGATTCTATATGCACGTTCTATGTGGATAATGACACTTGCTGACTTATGGAAATGAATAGGATTTACCGATTTCCTCTACACAAGTTACTACAACAGAACCAAGCCCAGTAACTGCTCCGCATTATCACTCTGTGCTATTTAGTGGCAAACAACGCTGCAGACACAGCCACTGTCTGACACTCGTGTGTCTGGGAAATTGTACAAGAACAGACGTTATCATCAAAAGTGTGAAAATCCAAATGAAAACCCGATGATAACTGAAGTCTCAACTGATGAGCAAAATTGGAGTATGAAATGCGGAGAATGAAAAATTTTTTAACATTGAAATGTTTCAGTGAAATACTTATTAATAGAACAAAGAATAAGAATTTGGAAGTAAGCTAGCATGAATTTCCATAACAGCTCTGTCTTACTGTCTTTGAGGCTGATTATAAATCACTGAAATATTTTTGTCATTATTTTCTTACCTATGAAATTATGCTACAATACTTAATAGAGACATTTTAATGAATGGAGAGATTTTCTAAAGTATATTCTTACAATTCTGTCTTCATTATTTTCTACCTAGTGCAAGTATCAGATATATCTTAATGGTATAAGCCAAAGTTTTTATATATCTTTCTGAATACTTGTGTTAAGACATCTGTGAAGGTTTTTTTCTTTTTTTCCAATTGTTTTGTTTTTGGTTTTTTTTCTCTCAAGTCTTGAATCATATATTCTAAGGATATGTTTTTCAGTTTTTTCTTGGTTTTGTGTTCAATAAATGTTAATTTTTCAGATTATTCATAATTCTTAACTTTCATTGTTCATATTTCACTTTGGAATTTTAATTTTTTTTTCTAAATGAGTCTCACTGAATTTTCAAGCACATTCTCCCACTCTATGGTATCAACAGAGACACAGCAGCAAAAGTATTAAGGGAACTTAGTGTTAAAACACTTTTTGTAGGGGCTGGGGATTTAGCTCAGCGGCAAAGGCGCCTGCCTGGCAAGCGCAAGGTTGTGAGTTCGGTTCCCGGTACCGGAGAAACCCACCGCCCCCCCGCCCTGCAAAAAAAAAAAAAGCCACTTTTTGTTTTACTTCTGCATAAACACTGATCTCATATCCCTGGTTACTTTAACATTGAAAGGTGTTTTCTCTCAGCAGCTGTGTGACTAAATAAGAAAGTAAATAAATAAATATGTTCACATAGGTTTATCACGACAACAACAAAAATAAAAGCAAATCAATTATGCAGGAAACAAGCAGAGTAGAGCAAATTCTAATTTTTAATATTGTATGTTAAAGTTCTGTCTTATAGACTGTATTTTTTTTTTGGTCTTTTTGAGACAAGGTTTTACTATGCAGTTCAGGCTGGCCTTGAACTCATTTTGTAGCCCAGGCTGGCTTCAAACTTTCAGGGATCCTCTTACCTCAGCCTCCGGAGTACTGAGATTACAGGTGTGCACCACCACGCCTGGCCTCTTGCCTGTGTTTTTGTAATTGAATAATCTATTATATTTTCCGTGTGTTTGATTTTACAATATGTAAAAACATTATTACAATCACATAGGAAAAATGTTTCATGGTACACATGCAGAATTCAGACTCTCTAAAATACTTTCATTGTGTGTTTTCCAAGACACCATTCTCTGTTCCCTTGTGACTTCACTGTCCTTATCTTCTAAGTATTTTTTCTTGTTCTTCCTCACGGACTTGACATTTGAATGTTCGAAGGCTCAGTCCTTAGGCTCAGAAAGGCACGTAGACATTTATTGCCTTTCCATGCTTGCTCTCTGCATGAGTTCGTTTAATCTTAACATTAAATACAGGTTAAGCTTTGCTTAAATTTTGTTATCCCTTGCCAGGTCAGCAAAGGATATTGGTGCTTTCAAATTCAAAAACATTCCCACACTTTGCTATCTGTTTAGTGAAATCTACATCTATACACAGAAATCCCTAAGTATAGATATGGATATGGATATAGATATAGATAGATAAAGATATAGACAGATATTGAACCTCCCAATCCTCTATCCTACTCTATTCCCAATAAGGTAATAAGGACAATCTTTTATATTATGTCTGTTGAAACCCTCTACTGATTTCAATTTCTACTGATTTAATCTCAAATCTCCTTGCAACATGTAAGATTCTTTGAGATACTGTCCTAGGGAACTTCCTAATGTCCTATCTCACTCGAATCCTCTCCAGGCATCTCAGCTTTCTGGTATTTCCTGAACCCAACAAACAGTATCTATCATCAAGCCCTTTTACTGTTCCTTGCCTTGGAACATAGACTTCCATGATTCTTTTGCATTTCTGCTCTAATGTCATTTTAACTGAGAGTTCAGGTATGAAATCGCACAGAGCAGCTGAATTCACACTGTCTGTCTCTTCTCGGGATGGATTAGTCTTCTTTCTACATCCATGCTGCTGAAAATATATTTATTTTTATTCTTTTTAAGTAGACTCTGTCTACTAGAATCCTTTATATAAAGAAGAACATTTTTTAACTTGTTCACTGCTGTTTTCCTTAGAAACTGAAAAGTTGAAAAAAGAAACTTGATACGTATATATTGATTAAACAAATGAGTTCCAGATCTGCCACTTACTGCAAATTTGAACATGTTATGCAAACTCTGTGTGGTCCACTTTGTCCACTTGACCAGTAAAAATAAAAATATTCTCATTTGTAGGACCTACTTTAGATGAAGTGGTACTACAAACCATGGAGATATAGTATTTTAGCAAACATTGTCTCAACAAATGACTTACACAGCTATCATGGTCTAGCCTGAAACTATTTGGACTAGCACAACTTTTTTTAGTATCTTCGTTTTTTTAAATTGTAATCAGCTTATGAGAAAAATCTCACCTGGTGGAAACTACTAGACACCACAAACATATGTTTTGGAAGGTCGAATGAGTTAAGTGAATAAACTTTGGATTAGGAATGCTGAATATGCCATAAGGATTCATAACTTTTCTTTCATTGAAGTTTGTTCAGGCAAGGAGATATAGAAGGAATATCAAGGTATTAACCTACACTTGGCAAAATATTTTGAATGAGATACAGTGGTCCTTTCCTATCTCAGCATTTCAGGTATATTCAGTTTAGACTTCATAGTAATCTATAGTGACTTAATGAAGCACTCCTGATTAGTTTAAACTAATCATCAGAATGATCAGACGTTGCCAAGGGTTCCTGCCATAATAGAAAATGATTTATTATCTGTTAAGTGCCTTAGAATTCTGAATGTTCTTAGCTTCTTTTTTCTCCCTCCCAAATAATCATTCTGTAGCCATTGATCTTGAAGAAGACAACAAAAGGAAAGGTCAGCCAGACTCAAGGCTTTAAAAGTGTCATTTCTTTAGCAAACAGACTCCATCGGTGATAGCTTTTGGAAAAGCTGTATTTCATTCAGGATTGCAAATTACAGGACACTACAATCTTTAAAATGCAACATGGTTTGAAATGGAGTAGGAAAAAGGATTCAAACTCAACTTTCTTTTTCCCAGGTAGTAAAGGACTGACTGTTGAAAAAAAGTACCTACATTTTGTAAGTTTTTATTTTTCATCCCTTTTAGAGAGAGGCAAGTTGTAAATTGAGAGGTATTGATTGAGATGTTTTGATTACCTAAGACTGACCTATGCAAATATTTAAAGTTCTTCCATTGACCAGAAAAGACCTTAAATACTAATTTAGTGCATTGATAGTTGCATAGTTTCAACTTCCTTCCTGGCACTCTTGATCAGTAGCCATGGCTCAGGAAATTCCCCAGGATTAATATTTTCAACATAAACACTGCACCTAGGAAACACACTTCCTGCTTTCAGGATTTGCCTCGCTGAACAAAGATTGCCTGCCCAGAGAAAGCAAGGAGAGGGAATTTTTCCCTCGTTTACTAGGCTGCTTTGTTTCCACATCAGATTTCTTGGCTAATTTATGAAATCCTTTCTGTTTTATTTCTCTAGCATTTAATTCATTTCTACATTAAGGCTGAGTGATGTGTTTTAAAGTAACACAAACCTTTTCTTGTGGTAATATCATGACCATTACATGCAGGGCTATTCAATAAATAGGTTTTGAACATCTTCATGAAAAGAAAAAAGAATACAGTTTTTATGTCTCACAAATCATTTAAAATTTTATTTACACTCTGGGAGACTGAGGCAGGATAAGTGGGTATTCAAACCCAGCATGGGCAACTCAGACCTAGCAAGACTCCATCTAAAAAATAAGGAAGAAGTAGACATTTAGCTCAATGAAAAAGCTCTGGGTTCAATCTCAGCACTGCAAAAAATAATAATAAAAAAGAACAGGGTAAAAATAAGTGAATGAAATTCTGTTAATAAAAGATAACAGATAAGAGTCATAAATATGCATACATATACCAGGACAAAACTAGCTCAGATTCTAGATTAAGGAGAAGTCTTTAGCAGAAATTTTAAAGATAGGTTGACAGATAAGAGGGTAAATATCTCTATTTTCTGTCTTTTTCTATGCTTCATAAGTTATAGTGTTACAATTTTATTTAAAATTGAGTTCACTCCTAGGCTACATTTATATTTGACTATAGGTATTAAAATTTATATTCTAACATAAATTTAAAATGACCTTTAGATTATCCACTTAAAATTATTTTAATGATATGACTATTTCATCTATAATTAAGAACTGACCAAATTGTTCATCCATTTGAATAGAATTATTGCCAAAAGGTAAATTGCTCCTGTATCTAATGGACAGAATTAATAAATTAATTTGTCAACTTCCTTTTTAAAAAGATTTCCTTCAAATTTAGGCTTGGGACTGTGTAATTTATTCTATTTGTAGTTATTCTAGAAAAACATGATTAAATTCACACAGTTTCATATTATAGATGAATATAGATGAATATATTATTGTGAAATAATATTGAATTTAATTCTATTTCCCAAGATGGCACACACCGTTTATTATTTTTAGTGAACATGTACCATAAAATTCTTTAACTTAGCTTTAAGCCACCTCTTTATAATTTTATAAATTTCCTAAGTAGAATGCAGAACTTGAGCATAAGTAATAATTGGTTAAAAGCAACAACTCTACATTTAAACATATCTAACTGGATGGCTATCCAAAACATCAGTCTTCACTAAACAAAAATATAACTGTTTCAAAAGTTAAATTGATAGATTCTTTTCCCCACTGACGAAGTCTATACTCCTTTTTTATTCTGTCCTAAACAATGGGGAATAGTGAGCTCAGTTAGTTCATATCTTATGGTTTTATTAGCTGATTTTTAATAAGTGCCACTTTCACGTGCTCTCAGACAGTTGTACATGACTTTTGAAAGTTGTTCCCCTGTGACAGTTGCCCTCTCAGGCATACTTTGGGTCAGATTACCCTGAACTGTGAAATTGTATAACATCTCTGAATATTAAGCTCAGTTTCAAAGTTATAGGTGGGTAAGGCGAGGCCAATGATATCACCTCTTCCATTCTCAGACTGTTTTAGTAGACCAACTATTACTTAAAACAAATTTCTGTATGGTTCATTTGGGCGTGCTCAAATGTCACACTGATACCTTAGGTTATAAAATTACAATACTAAATCATTTTTTTCTGCCGCAATAATTACATATCCATTGACACCAAAATCCAAAAGAAATGGTTGGATTAAGGGAGGATTCAGGCAAATTGGCTCACATTCAAGATGATGTCACTTCATCTGTTCTGTAATTGAAAAATAGAGATTAACTTATGTATTAAACAGCATCTCTTTTCTTCAAAGCATTGTTACTTACCCAAATTGTGACACTATGTGTCTAGCTCTCATGCAAGTGATATTCTAATGAATTGTCCCGCCTGTGATATCTCTTCTTTAACTCACCTCTGTTGCTCTACAGAAGCACTTAAGTCAGTAGCCTGTTTTCAACGCTACTTGATTTCTAGCTCTAATTTTTACTACGCTGTCCATCTTCCACTTGTTAGGTTCTTTTCTTATACTTTCTGAGACAGTTATCGGTTTTGACTCTTCTGACCTTTTAAATCTCTGACCATTATTGCTGAGTGGTTTTTGCTGAACTCTTCTCCTTACCTCTTGGAAATCCACAAGCTTCCAACAAACATATAGACATAAAGATATAGACGATATAGATACAGATGGTGCAGATATAGATACAAATATATTTCAGGATAATTTCATTTATCCAATGCTTTCAGGGTGTTGATGTCTCTCAGCTCAGTACTCTTAGTATTGAACAGCTCAACTAATATTACTAGGTCAAATAATTGCTCCTTGAACACACCTTAATTTTGTCAAGTATCAAATTAAACTTTAATGATGTGTCCTTATCAACCCCTGCAGGATCTTTTTTTTGGTTTATTTCAGTTAAGGGCCTCTTCATCCATCCACAAGCTGTGAGTCCCACCACAGATGTTAATGTTTTATACTTTCCAATGTACACACTATCAGTCACCAAATTCTGACAGCTTTACTTTATGATTCTTTATTGCATTTGCCAGTCGCTATTCATGATCATGATGTTTAAAAATACCTTTGTAGAGTTTTCTATCTTACTTGAGTTTTTCCATTCTGTTCAGACTTCACAGTGCTGCCACAGTGATCTTACTAAAAGCAAAATCTGCTTAAGATCTTCCTTTAGCTCTTTGATTACAAGATGAAATTAAAACACTGTAATATGCCATATAGCGCTTTATAATCTGGTCCTGATTTACTAACTTGCTCCAATCTCATCTCGCATCATTCACTCCAATCTCTGGATCAATTTGCATCTGGGTTCAATTACAAGTTTTCTCTGGACCCTCCAACGCCATTTTAAAAGCTCATATTCTATCAACTGTATATTCTTGCTTATAATACTCTCTTTTTAATTTCTCTTGTTAAAAACTTGCCTTTCAATATTCAAAGGATTACTATTTTCTTTATAATATGTTTGTTAGACTTGCTTTCTGCTAATTAGTCTTTGAACATTAAATATAAACTTTAATGAATCAAACTCATTGAGCCGTTTGACTATGCAAGCGGTAGTTTATTACACATAGCCTAACTGGTGTCAAAGGAAACCACAAACGTTTTAAATGGCCTCAGTAGTTCTTGACATGGCTGTTGTGGTCGTTTAGTGAAAGAGAATGTAACTGCAAATGGGGAGATTTCCTTAGACACAATCTCCAGGGACTGGAGGGAGGAGAGAGAGAAATTTTTGCAACTTTTTGGTGCTCTTAAGTACTTGTTTATATGTATTTCCTTCAGGCAGTGTAATAGCTAGTACTTTATGCCTCTTTCTTCCTAATTTGGAGGATAAACTCTTCTAAGTTAGAGTCTTATCCATAGTGGGACTTGTGACTAGCAAAGAAAAATGTTAAATTTAGACTACAGTTCAGCCTGCAGACAAGAAAACTTGATAATATCGAAAGAAGACTCCTTAGGGAAAACCTCAGGGATGTTAAAGTTATGATCTTTATTTCCACAAACCTTTCCTGCCCTGATGCACAGAGACATATTTCTTCTTCTTCTCTAAATACCAGTCTATCCTATAGTTAATGTTCAGTGGTTTTTTGATAGGCTCATTGACACCAATTGCACACTTTTCATTTTAAAGATATCTTCTGTGAGGGGGATGATTAAGGATACATTTTTGAAGGCCAGTTTAAGGCTTTGCAGAGTAATCAGAATGGGTAAAATTCTGAGATTTAACATCTTCTCCTCTTTTGGTTGTTCTCATCAACAAAACTCCTTTAAATATATTCATATTTTACCTTCCTTTTAGTTTAAGCACATTTAGTTTATTGTGCTTAAACCTATTGAGACGCAGATGATTTGTATTAACGTAGGATGGGGGAAATGGAGTAAGAACAGAAAAGACTGGAAATATTGACCTAATAAAATAGAAAAATAAAAGTAAAATGGAAAGGGAGATGGCAAAGGAGAAGATGCCCGAGTGACTTTGAGGTTTCTGATTTGCATAACTCCATGGACAGTAATATTCAGGGGACAGAAAATATTAGACCAAGTATTTTCTAAAAGCTCACAATCTACTCAGACAGATAAGCATATATATGCAAAATATACAGCTATTTCCTAGCCATCAGTGCTGAAGTTGTGAAACAAATGCTCTGAGACTACACCGGAGAAGCAAATAATTCTTTGGAATGAGTGAGTCTACAGTCTAAGAAGAGAAAGGTAACACAATTAATGAAATTTACTTGAGTCCTGCAGTAGCGTTAAGCAATATCATTCCTAATTGAATGGAAGGAATACATTGTTAGAGACACTGAATTTTACAAAATACTTCGGAAGAGAAATTGATCCATTGTAAGAGGAATATAGTCAGGAAAGTGAAGTTTTCCCTGCATCTCTAATTTCTGGGAAGAAGAATTCTTCTATTTCTGATAATTTTACATTTTTGTAATTCAGTCAATTGTTTCATGATAACAGAATTACACTGAGAACTTCTAGACTCAATTATGCCTTTTCATGCCTGCAGAATGTCTTTGCAAATGTTCTATGGTTTCAGGCAGCCTGAGTTCATCAGATATAGAATGCTTGTGTGGTGTTTGGGAGGACTGTTACAGCAGTGAATAATTTCCAGTTGGGAATGCATATAATCCTGGTAACATAACACATATAGGTATCTGCTCAAAGGACGGTTCCAGAATTAATTGCTGTCTGATAAGACCAAAGTAATTATACAGCTGTTGTGCCAGACTTGGAGATTATCTCTGTTTTCACCCATGGTGTAGTGAGCAAAGGCCCTTATTTGGATGTTTGACTACCGAAAAAATAAGAGATGGTTGAAGAACACGTAGGCTCTATCTTCATATAAAGTACTCCGGGAGAATGCCGGTCAGCAAAAAGTACAAGGTAGATAGATTAAGAAACACTGAAGGTGTGCTATAGAAACAGCACAGAAAACACTGCATGTGGAGGAAAAGCCTCTTCCTCTTCAGAGTAAATCATATGAAGAAACCCTAATTTAAAAAACAAAGTACAATATAGTGTTCAGTTAAAGCATACTTTCAAGATCTAATTTTTACCAATCATATTGCCAAATATATGGTTGAAATCATAACACGTATGATTAGCCATTCCTCCAAGAAAAATAGAAATAATGTAATAACTAATAATATAGTTTCTTGAGCTTTATGAAAATTATAGAGATTAGATGTTACATAAAGTAGGTCTCTGGGAAAAAGCTACATCACTTGGAGGTGAGAGGATTACATTGGGGGTTCTTAAAAGGTCAGAGGCCATCAAAAGTGATAAATCACCAGTCTCAAGCATTGTGTATCCAGGAATGGCAAGGAAGTGAGGATGGAAATTAGAGAAACTTTAGATACCACTTTCACCATAAGTGTGCTTGCTTCAGTCAGGAAATGTCCCAGGGGACAGGGCGAGTGGTAACATAACGCCTTCATTTCACTGACAACCAGGGCACAATGTGAGCAGGAAGGGATGCAGCAAATACCGGACGGGAAAATGGTTCATGTGGCCTAGTGAATGAACTTTAGAAGCGCTATCATATTCAAGAGATGCCATTGGCAGGTGAGTGGTTTAGATGACCCAATGTTTCTGTCTAATCTCTGGGCTGCAGTAGCCAACTCTGTTTTCCTGAAGCGTTGAAGGTTGTAAAAGTATGGTGAGGAAAAAAAGTAAAATATGTGCTTCTCTTACAACTGGCTGTTTATACTACATATTCACACTGTTATGTTAATTCTTCTTAGTGTGGACATTTTATTAATGTCACCTTTACAAATCATTGAGATATTAGCATGATTATAGGTCTCTCACTTTTTTATAGCCCATCACAGATATTTTACCTAAGTCATTTCAGGAGATTTTCCCTACACCGGGAGACTGATATGACATGACTGATATGATTGGTTGCACTTTACTTGGAGAAAATAGGAATGTCTAATGGTTTCCCAACTCACACACATGATTAGTAATGAAGCCCACATTATTCCACAATTCAGAGTTCTTTCCACAATATATTCTGCAGATTCAAAGGGCAGAAGAGTATAATAATTATATTCCCTCTTAAGTTTTCTTCAGGACGTACAGTCTTTTCATAGTCATAGTTTTACAATGTGGCTGTGTTTGCTATCTCCAAGAAGGTGATGGAGAACAAATTTGTTGAAAACACGAGAAAAATTTCTTAACCAAAATATATGACCCAGAAAGTCAATACTTGAGGTAAAGTTTTTCTCCTTGACTAGGACAGGTGTAGGTCTTTTAACCATCGTTATCGTGCTGTGTAGTACATCTCCGGAGCTTATTGAGCATAACTGATATTACACATCTTTTGTCCAATATCGCTCCATTCCTCCACACCCTTGGTTCTAGCACTGCCATTAGAGTACAACTGTCAATAAAACAGCACAACCATTCCACTGATAAGACAGCCCTAGGGGACGGTCCGGACTCTGGGAACACCACCTAAGGACATAATGCACACAGGCCTGTCTCTTACACTGCTTTTCCTCTTCAGCAATAATGCAGAATAGTTTTTCTTTACTGTTCAATACACTAGAGGTAAGATATACAAGGCAGATATAATCCCTACAAAGAATAAAATTCAAGAATAACAGTACATTTTTTTTTCCTTTTCCCCTTGTACTTCGTGAAGTTCTGTCAAATTTTGAGGCATGTGGTGGGGAAGGGATGGGCACAACTTGAGTGCTCCTTTCTCAGTAAGTAATAGTAATGGGCTCACTTCCTCAGGTGTGGCTACATGGCGGGCCAGTGCTGGGACGCACTTTCAACAACCTCATGCCGGAGAGGTACAAGTATCATTTCTTAGTGAAGAAAATTCGTCTCAGAAACTGATTTTTCCTGGTTTTGGGTTTTCAAGATCTGTGCTCACTGCGCTGAAATACAAAAATTAGCCATTTACAGGGGTGAGATGAGCCGCAGAAGGGTGGCTCAAGATTGGATGGAGGCGGTGGCTGCTGGGTAAAGAATTCACGACGTGATGTTAATTTCTTCCTTCCAGTTCAGAATCCGAAGCTGTTAGCAATTATACTTGATTGAAGAATGGGTTGTATATATA
>NW_004955435.1:6620007-6658258 GCF_000276665.1 Chinchilla lanigera
GTATAAAATACTTTCTTCTGAGAAATATGAAAAAGGAATTGAATGTTCAGATTGGGCTGCCTCATAATTATCAGAGAAAATCAATACCAGAAATTTTAGTCACATAATTCAAATAATATCAGTGTCTGTACCCTCAAGTCTCTCTGCAGAGGGTACGGGTGTTTCTGTTTCAACAGAACACTTGCATGCTTAAAACACCTGGGATCTACAGACCTGTGTACCACAAAGAAAGTAACATAGCGGGGCTGGGGATTTAGCTCAGGGGCACAGAGCCTGCCTGGCAAGTGCAAGGCTGTGAGTTCAATTCCCGGGACCGGAAAACATAAACAAAATAACATAGCTTTGGAGAGAAACGGGCTGGGGCAAAAGTACGTATAATTAAAGTAATTGTGAAACCAGAGCACTTAAAAATAAATAAAACCGAGACTGGTACCTTGGAAGATTACTTGGGTAACTTGGGGAGACAGCTCCAGATATCCATGAAATGGATAAATGCGGGAATTAGTTGGTGGACACGCTGACTTTTCAGCTCTGAGACAACACAGAGAGAAGCAGAACTATCACTGTGGCCGCTCTTTTGATGGACACAGACATAACCGGAAGGAGCCACAAGCCCCCCGCAAAGGTGGGCGTGTGACGTGCTGGAAAGAGCAGTCTGAGTCAGGGGCTCGTCCTTCCCTCTCCAGCTCCTCTTCATTTGCCTACAGGAATTTGCCAAGGAGCCCACACAATATTTCCGCTTCATTACAATTACTAGTGCATTCTCCCATCATGTGAGTGACTCCGAACTGTAGACGATGTGGGACCACCCGAAAGCCTGCCTGTGTTGACCAAACAGAGCGCCCTTTGTCCTGGATAATCTTCGGGTGAGCATTGTTATTGTGCCTCAGGGAGTCTCTGCTTATATTTATGACTCACCGACTCTCCCTTGAGATCACCACATTCTGAAACTATATAAGGTCTTCATCAGGATGCCACGGTGTCATTATCTGTGGATGGAAAGGGTTGATGTGTACCAGAATTCAAGGGCTCTGCTAAAACAACTGGTAAAATTCTGCAAGAGCATCTGTAGTCCATGCTAGCCAGTCTTTACTTGAATTCTTACAGAAATGTGAAATTCACTGAATCCTTAGGATGCTCCAGTTTGTATTTCTTTATAAATATGCTCACTACATTTCTAACACTTTCAGTATTTGGAGAAGATATATTTACGTGAATCTTAAGTTTAGGGACACAAGGAAGAGGAAGGAAAATCTGTTACTAATTATTAAGGCATCGTGTTGAGACATGCGGATAGTATTGTGTGTGGGGGATGTGTAAATGGCTCTAGGAGACATTTTTTTGCACATGATAGTTTACCATAAGATGGTTCATCACGAGAACAGGCAATAAAGGATGATGAGAATAAAATAAATTTCTCTGACATGCATTGTCACAGAGTTTATGATGTAATGATAGTTTCTACATGAAGAAGCTAAAATAGAAGCTAATAATCACATACAACTTTACATTTGATGTGTAAATGGAGAAATTTAAATTTAATAAACCATAAGATCTAAGACTTGTACAAATTACAGTAACATTTTGGATGGATACTATGTTTAGCAATCTATTAAATTTTACATTCTCTATTTGACTCTTAGTCAATATGTGTCAGAACTTCTGTCTGTGAAAAGGGATGAAACTATAAGAACTCACTTTTTTAAAACACTAAACATGATCATTGCTGAGAAGATTCATTTTTAGGTATTTAAATCTAGCAAGTTGAGTCAGAGGTAGAAGAAAATGCCTACAGAAATAATTTTCCCAATGCCACTGTTCCCTGACAGACTAAAGATAATAAAAAGCCATTAATACTGTGGCTCTGATTTATAATCTCTCAGGTCCCAATGCAGAAGACAGGCTGAGCAGCAGCGGATGTGACTGCTTGTTAAGAAAAAAACAACTTTCCCTAATAAGCTTCAGGGTAACCAGCATATTTTCAAAACTAAAAGATGTAACTTACAAAGCAATCCTGGGCAGCAGGCACAAAGTGGACACAAAAGACTACGTTTAGACATAATATATTGAAAAAATAAAGAAGCATGTAGCAATGTACAGAGGGTAAAGACATTCCAAGAAAACCTCGGGGTTAACTACTTAGCCTGTCTTTCCTTCTGAGCTTCTGGTCTGAACATAATACTGATGTTCATTTTCTTTTCATTCTATTTCCCCCTGTCATAAAATTATCCATTTTTTTTAGATCTATTTCTATCTTTTATGGAGCAAGTGAAGCAAAATTTCTGAAGTTAAACAAAATGCTCAGTTTTAGTTACTACTCATCATTGATACTCATATTGATGTTTGCAGGGATGGACTCAGTATTGAAAAGCAAGGAATTCTCATTAGAACTGCAGAGATTATGTCATTACAAGATTTGTAGTGACCCACAATTCAATATCATAAATCTGTATGGAGTTTTGATTGTATTTTATAGACACAATCTTCCTTTTTTAATCTATAGAACTTGGCAAAGCTCCTTCTATGACAATTTCACAAATTACTAATTAATGTTGTCATGATTAATAAATTAGATTCTTTTGATTTCCTTCCTTTTCAAAATAAAAAGCACCAAATAAGAGAAAAAGTAAATCATTTGTAATATTTTAGTAATAAATCAGAATTTATGCTCTAAGTGTCTTAGGCATAAATGATATATGGATTGTGACTAAATACATCTTTCTTTTTGAATTTATTGATCCTTGTTACTGTATCTCATTGGGTGAGCTGCTCAGTATCTGAGTGGAAATTCTGCCAGGTGTCAGGGCTTTTGAAGTTTTACAAAAGTAACAGAAAACTCTAACATGAGTGCAAAGAGCAAACATACTCTGGATACAGAAATTACCTTGCCCTTTATAATAATGAAAAAACTGAAACTGCTCTGTGATAATTATTTCTCCCTGTCCCACCTCCAAATGGCTACAAACTGGAAACCTGCAGCATGATTAGTAGGTTTTCATCCTTCCAGTCTATACGTCTTGGCTCCTTGAGGATAGTTAACTTCCTGTCAAAGATAACTCCTGGGGGTGAATGCCTATGGAGAGAATAGAAGCAAGGAATGTCAGTTCTTAACCTTATGCTCACTGGGCTACTAGTTCAATTTGGTGCCTCTGACTAAACTCATCCTTGGTTGAATGCAGTGCAGTGTGCACCTTTTTGGGATCATAACACGTTCCTTTGTGTGGCTCTCTTTATATAGTTCAGTTGATATTAGACGGTATACCATGTTCAGAAAGGTGCTACTTTCTCAGCTCTATTCATACTGGTGGAACAACTTCCATCTCTTCCTACTGAAGTCTCTTCTTACATCTGAGCTAATCCATTGGGTAGGACTCAATAAACCCATAATGCAATTCTTCCTCATTGCCGCACACCATGGGTGTGAAATTCTTGTGCATCCCTTTTCATTATGAACTCTAGGAAAACAGGCAAATTCCATTATCACTTGCTTTGACCTATTTCCAAAGCAAGCAGGTGTTTTATCCTTGTTCTTTAGAACTTTTTCTGTTGAGAGGCTAACCTCCACACATAGTGAACTTCAACTAAGTTTGGTGTTGGTTTTCTGTGCCTACCTTCAAAAAAGTATACTTTAAAGTTTTGTAAGTGGTCGTTTTAAAGTTTTCTTACCTGGCATTCATATTAAAAATTAGCACCTCAGGCATCTGGTGGTCGAGGAGTAGATGTTCAAAGCCTGGCTTTACTGTCTCAGAAGAAATTCTCCTCCATCTTCCTTCCTTCCTTCCTTCCTTCCTTCCTTCCTTCCTTCCTTCCTTCCTTCCTTTCCTTCCTTCCTTCCTTTCTTTCTTCCTTCCTTTTTCCCCATTTCTTTCTTTCTTTCTTCCTTTCTTTCTTTCTTTCTTTCTTTCTTTCTTTCTTTCTTTCTTTCTTTCTTTCCTTTCTTCTCTTCCTTTTTTCTTAAATTAATTCTCTCAGACTGCTTTCATGTTCTTGACTTTAGTGAGAGATTTAAGAAATGCAATCAAGATTATTTTCCCCTCTGTGAATTCTTTTGTTCTGTTCTGTTTTGTTTTGTTTTCCGGTACCAGGAATCAAACTCACCACCTTGCACTTGCCAGGCAGGCACTGTGCCGCTGAGCTAAATCCCCAGCCCCACCCCTCTGTGAACTCTTTTATATACTTTTTATATTTTTAATTTTGATAAGAGAACCAGAAGGGAAGGATTTTAACACACAGCATATCTAAATTACTTATATGGGATTAGAAATCTATCCTGTTGTCTTTCTAGCTTCTGTGTTGAAATTGGACTTTGATGTGACTACTCTTATATGTTGTCAAAACAGCAATGAATAAATATTGATTTATATTATAAATGTATTATATTTAAAATGTATTTATTTAAAATATACATTAATAATGTATTATAATTATTGATTTATAAATGAATTTATTCTACCAAAGGTAGCCTTGTCTTAGAAATCACAGTAGGACATTACCTGGCACATGTAGGTATTCAATAACTAGTAGTAAAAGAAAATTCATGCCTTCACTGCACGCCTTTCTCTTGCATCAGTATGTCTAGCCATTGTTTTTATCCCAATTCAGAATGGCTTGAACAAGGTTTTAGAGAGGAATCCTATATTTGCCCTGAAGCAGGTGATGGTTATAAATATATGTAGAAGAGACTTTGCGGAATCATGGCCAATGAGAATAGTGCCAAAACATGGGGTGCGAGGGAGAGCACGTGAAGAGACTTTGAATCTGGCTCGAGTGTGGGGGAATCAGACAGGCAAGACACTAGACAATAGCATGGTGGGGAGCTGGGGCCTGTGCCACAGTGCAGAGTGTACAGTTCATTTTAGGATAAGGGGGATCTGCTGAAAAATTTCAAGCAGAAAATACACATATGGAGATTAATATGTATTTTCCTGAATTTACAAATGAAGGACTTAAGGTAGCCAATTTATTAGTTGAAATGTCAGTATGTTGCAACATAAAACTTTGATTGAACCTCCACCCATGTCAAGCATTTTTTAACTTTGTGGCCTCCATTTTTAGAAAAAAACTGAAATGATTGCTTAAACTATGAAAGTTCCTGCTATTTTCACCTCACAATCAGAATAAAGGGAGCTGGAAATTTTGTTCTCCACCACTTGCAGGCCAATTTTTTCCTTAAGCACCAATTTAATGCTGAATGAAAGGAAGTAAAAGTCCACGTAGGAACAGTAGAGCGCCCATCCATGGAGAAATGCATTTTTATTTTACAGACCTCAGCAAAAACCAAGGAAAGAAAGTAGCACCTGAATGAGGTGAAAAGTAAATCTGAGAGAAGCCTGAACTGTGGGGCTCTCCCTTCTTTCTATGAGAAGTTTATCCCATTGTGTGGGGAAAATAAGAAAAGGCATTTCTGTGGAAGCAAATTCGTTAGTAAAAGGAATTTAAATCCATGTTCTGGCTCAGAGGGGGAAGATCATTCAAAGCCTCCTTATATTGTGATGAAATTTAAAAGCTGAGAAAATTACTCTTACAGCCACTTTGAGAGAGCAGCAGTTGTTTCAAGGCCACTAAAGACCTCAAGAATACGCAGTAGTAACTAGAATGTCCTCCTTCTCGGGAGAAACTGCTTTGGTTACCTGAAGCAAGAAGTGCCTTCAAATCACATGAGTGAATGCACAAGGGTATACAAGTACCCATGCTACTGGGAACTATGTCCTTGGGACAGAAAAAGTTCAAAGGAAGGATAACTGTTGTAGAATAATATGTGGGCTGCCAAACAAGCAAGCCTTGAAAAGGAAATATTCCTGAAAAATTATTAAGTACAGCACATTTATTATAGCAAGACTTGGCAGTGTAGCTGCTGATAAAAGCATGTCAGAGGTGTCAATATAAAAATCCTATTAGAAGCAATTATTGAGTAAAGTTTGTTATCCAAAGCATTGAGCATCTTGTGACACTGGAAGACCTGCACAGGCCCAGACGTCCTCTGTCTGTATTTAGGGTGAAGAGTTAAACCATGAGCCATAAATATCTTATCCTGAGGGAGAGCTAAGATGCTGTTCGTAGTTTCAATTACCCTACCTTATCATTATTTCAAATAATACAACATTTGCTGTAGTAGCAGATGTCTGCGGTACATAATGAGAACATCCATTGTGGGTCGTTGGTATGTGTATTGACACACCTTAGTCTTTTCGTGTCCTGTCCCCTTCTCCCACTTTCTTCAATTCATCAGTCCTCTTCTCATTGGCCAAAGTTCTATCTCCCTGTTTCCATTTAGTTGGCTTATATCTCACGCTTATTTACTTATACTTTGGGTTTCACACATAAGAGAAAACGCACAGTATTTAAGCCTGTGTGTCTGTCTTATTTCACTTAACATGATGGATTCAAGGTGTTTTATTGATTGTACTTATTGCACTATACCAAACCCTTCCTATAAGGAAGAGGGTTATACTGTGAATTTGCTCCTCCAGATCTGCTGTCTATTCTATACCTTCTGCAATGGGTCTGGGAGAATGAAGGTTCGTCACTGCTTTTTGTTTGGATTTGTCCAATAGAAGTAGTAGGAGGACATCAAAGGCTGGAGCAAAGTAAAATTCATGTACATATTTGTTTCTCTGAATTTTGTCTTTACCAAAATTTGCAGTTCACATTGGGTCAGTCTCTCACAGGGACATCCGTCTTTCCAATTTAGGTAGCTGTTCTCTCCACTTCTTCCTGTGGGCTTGTAGTGTTGGTAAACCTTTGACAGTTTTCGATGACAAACAGGCCAGCGAAGGGGCTGGGGATTTAGCTCAGTGGCAAAGCGCCTGCCTGGCAAGCGCAAGGTCGCGAGTTCGGTTCCCGTTATGGAAGAAAAACCAAAAAAAAAAAACAAAAAAACAAAAAAAACACAACAAACCAGCCCAGCCAGGTGCGTGTGCCATGGGTTTGCACCCCCGGCTTAGGGTGACAATTGCTATCTTTAGCTACTAGCCCCAAGTCACTGCACCCATTCTTGTGGACTTTTTTTTTTACCTTATCATACTTTGTAAATTAATCCTTCCTTAAATGTTTCTTGTTTGAATTTTCATTTGTACCTTCCTGGGACTGTTTTTGATAGGTGTCCCTTTACTAAGAAAGAAAAGCTTAGCTTGAGGGGACATGTGTTTCATGTGATTTGCTGGTTCTTATGGGGAAAACATACAAATGGCAGAGAACTACTTAATCTGAGCACGAGAACGGAGAGCAGGACTGATGGTCTATTTCACACTCACCAAAGCATCTGGGACTCTCACCGAGGTGTTGGCTTGGCTCTTTTATAATTTTAGTCAATACCCTGAAAACCGATATTAGTCCTGGGAGGTAAACAGTTGAAATTGGAGATGTCCATGTAATTTCTAACACTTGTCTCTTTTATAGTGAAACTAGTTTGAGTTCAATACATTTACTCTACCTGATGATTGGATGAAAGTCATATATAAAAATAAATAGAATGTAAGTTTCTGAAAGGGAAATATTTTGAGTGTTTGAATGTCACATTTGGGCAAATATTGAGGCTTTATTACCTTTTCATATCTTGCCTCTCTGTTCCTTTCTTTTTTGTCATATGTGCTTATTAGCTTTCACGGGCTGTTCCTCACACTGAGAGTTCATGCAGCCAGTATGTTCCCCGGTGTGTTTCATCCCTGTGCTACCTTTGTGGGATCTAATACACACCCATGATTTCAACTCCTGCATAAATTCAAGACACTAAATTGAATTTCTAATTTATAGTTCTGAGCTGGCATCCAATTATATTACTATTTTTTATTTTAAAGAGAAAAGAACAAAAACAAAGACAAAAACAATACAACACAGACACTATAAAAAAGATATAAAATTTTAAAACAAGATGATAGAAAATCAACAATAGTCGTTGTATTACTTATTTTCTTCTAAGTAGTCCCTCAGAATACGAGATATAGGTATGCGGGATTGATCAAAAAATTAAACATTAACTGTTGCTTTAATAGTGTGAAATTAATCCTTATACTCAATAGTGAATTCTGGATTTCAGGAATAGGGTATCATTAATTAAAAAAAAATTAATGAGATGAAAGAGAACTTCTTCTGTTTTTGTTAAAAAACAAAGCAAAACTGCAGAACACTTTCTTCATCTCCATATGCATCCAACAGGTAAGCTACCTCAGGTTGCTGTTTTGTGGTATTTTCATGAGAAGAAAAAAACGAAACTAACTCTTTCCTCGCTACTAAATCCTCGCTTTTGCCAGCAATTGGCTATTTCTAATCAAACTGGCTCAATTTCTCAGTGACTTTACATTGATAAGAAGAATGTCATATGAATGAATAAACTTCACTAACATGTGAACTTAACTAAGATTATCTGAGATAATTGCAGCTTCAACAATGCTCATTTTATTAGGAATTTTTTGATTGATACAACTTTAACAAGGTGTCTTAGTTACTGTTCTCTCCTTGTCCAGACAAAATATCCAATGCCCAAAATTAAGGAAAGAAAGGTTTATTTAGCTCAAAGTTTGTGGAGGTTTCAGTCCATAATCAACTGGCTCCAAGGCAGGTGGCATGGCCCAGGGGCAACACCTCAAAGCTGCAGAAGACAGCAAAAGCAGCAAGAGCACAAGCGGAGTGGCCGCAAGACCGAACCTCTTTTCCCTCCTTTTACTGTATGCAGCCTACCTGCCCTGAAGGGCATCTTTGATTCCCACACCATCTCCGAGCCCTCCTCTTGCACAGGCTCAGGATGATACAAAGTAAGGACCTTAGCCCCTGTTCAGTCACTGAATTAACCTTCTAAACTTCTCAAATTGACACAGCGAACAACAACCCAGAGCATAGGGCATGTCCTTTTCACTCCAGGATGTGGAACTGCTAAGACCCTTACTCAAGCCTCCGGACTCCTCAGGTTGACACAATGTATCAACCGTAGCAGGAAGATAACAAAAAGTGATACCTGGAGGGTCACAGAGTAGAGATTAGGAACAAAAGCGCTGGTGGTAGGACAGCGCCACTGACCTCTCTCCGAACTTTTGTTGCTTTTCCTTGTCACCACCTCAAACTCCACAGATGCCCTGAGGCTTTCAATAGCCCTCCCAGCACTGGCATCTGTGAGCAATAGCGACCAGGCTTTGCACAGCCAGATGCTTTCCCTTGTTATTTTATGTGGCTTGGATTGTAAACTAGCTGAAGCATGTCTTACACTTCTTTTCATTCTCCTGCAGACCGATTGTGTAACGAATTACACCAGGAGGTACCAAAGGATCCATGGAATGATTAGGGCCAAGTATACATACTTTGTTGTTTATTTAGTAAATGACCCATTTCCTTCCTTTGTTGTTCAGAATTCAGTAACGTGTACCCAACACGCACACGTCAGGTGAGGTTTTCTATTTCTAAAATCAACAATCCATAGTACCATCCTCAGCCACAAATCTTTTCTGGACTTGCCTTCTTACTGTATTTCTTTCTCTGTTTTGTTTTCTTTGTTTTGTTTTGTTTTTTATCCCTGTGCCATCTCTCAAAAATGTCTGTGTAAACACAGGGAAGAAGGTGTCAGTCTTAGAAAAATGGTGAGAATGCGTGAGTAAGACCTGTAATAAGGTACTGGATCTTGAGTGAAGGAGCAGTTATTTTGAATATTTAAGTAAAAAGGAGGGTTTCCTAGTGTATCCAGCAAGTCAGTGGGTGCTGTCTGAAATGGTCCACTGACGTATGAGTTCTCTCTGTCCCTTGTGGACCCGTCATTCTCAGCTGGCTACTTTGTGACAATGAACTCTTCTCTTTACTGTTTTAATGTTGATCTTGGTATTAATTCATCTGTCTCTAAAAATGTCTGGGATAGGGACTGGGGGAATAGAGAGAAGGTGAAAATTGATCAGGACAGTTTATCTAGACATCGCTCTCTGATAAAGAGTTGTTTCTTTTTCTCCTTTCATCTATCCTTTCTATATTTCCCTCTTCTTTCCCTCCTCTCTTCCTATGCTTTTCGCAAATATTTACTTTTGTCTTTTTGTTTGTTTGTTGGTACTGGGAATTGAACTCAGGACCTCATGCTTGCCAGGCAGGCGCTATGCTGCTGAGCTATATCCCCTTGCAAATATTTACTAAATATTTACTTTCTGTTAGATTTTCTGCCAGAATGCATAACTCTGATTTATGGCTGTAAGATCTTACAATCTAAGTAGGAGACAAACATAATTAAGACAACTGTAATAAAATTAGTCTTTATAATGATTTTCTCAAAAGCAATGTAAATTTCACAGAGGGACAGTTTGAGTGGATAGAAGTTTTCAAGGCATGATGATGGAAGAATATGCCTATTACTAAGAATGGTACACATGTCATGTAGGGGGGCAGCGCAAAAATTGAGGTTTGATCTTTAAAACCCCTTGTTGCTGGTATAAAGCATGGGGTAACTTAGTGAGGTGCAATAAGCAATGATCAGACAGGTGGTGAAAATGGTGCCTTTTAAACCATGTGGAAGAATTTAGATTTTGTTCTGAGATAATGAAACGTCTTGAATACTTTCAATTCTGAAATGATCACATTTTTAACCATTGTTGGAATAAGTTCCACAGACTGCAATGGTAATAAATACAGATATCACTTGACTTAGAATGGAGTTGCATGCCTATAAACCCATCGTAAGTTAAAAAAATGTATTTCATATGCCTGATCCAACGAACACCTATCTTGAGAACAACACACTGTATTCATAGGTTGCTCACATTTGAGGTTGTGTTGTCACTGCTCAGCATTATTACAGGAGCACAAGAATTTTGCTAGCCCCAGGAAATGAACTCTCGTAAAGTTAAAAATATTTCTTATGGTGAATTATTGTAAGTCAAAGAAGATCCAAGCTATGAAAATACAGTGTAGGAAAGAAAGACTAGTGGGTATCAGTAGTTTGGGCTAGTGAGAGGTCAGGTTATGAGCCACAGAGACAAAAAACGTCACAAAGGGAAGGGCAGATTTAAATCAGTTTCATGGTGCAGGTGCAGAGATTGGTGATTGCTTGGAATAACACTTGCACTAAGATTTAAGATGGCTACTGGCTTTCATTTCAGCTGTTCTCCACCAAATGTGAAACTACTGCTTATACAGAAAATACTTTTTAAAGTTTTCAAAATACTCACACTCTATTTTTGTCTTTTGTAAAATGATTTCATTTCTGCACATCACAGAACAGTACAACCATTTGACTGATCACTGATGACCAGGATGCATTTTAATGGCTTTTAAAGACAGTAAAATTCTCAAATGAAGCTCAGAAAAATTTTGAATTGAAATGAGTAAGTGACTTAATGGAGTGTATGGTATTGTTTTAAATATTAAACAAATTAACTTTTTAAATTTTATAAATCTTTCAATTTTCAAATGAAGCCATTGAATCTTAGAGATCTTAGTGATGGTAACTGTCTTAAATTTATTAAGTTTAATACACTTATTATTTTCAATAAAGCAAGTTAAATTTCTGAGGGCCAATCAGACCAGCATTTTGCATGACCTTAAGTTGTCTAATATAGTAGCATAGCTCAAAAACCATAAGTGACAGGAAATCTTAATTTATTCAGCTTACTTCTCATTCATATTTTATTTATTTTTATCAAGCAAGTAGATAGCTATACAGAGAGTATTCCATAAATAGATAGAAAAGATAGTTTTCAAGTATTTTGCTTTACTTTAAACATTTTAAGATTTGTGTTATCTATTATATAAACATATTACATATATTTAAATACAATATATAAATATAGATGTATAAACCACTTCGAGATAATTTTTTGAACTATCAGCTTTTAACTTCACAGTTCATTACATTTTCGCATTGGATTTTTCTCTCTTTGCAGGACTATAATCGTAGAATAATCAGCATTTTTAAAGTTTATTGTTCTTTATGTTCAAGTTCCTGACATTTAACTATACAGCTTGCACCTCAGCGATCATGTGGAACCTCCTGCTCCTTGGGCAGATTGCATGTTTCTGTCCCAGTGGAGAAGCGCCTGGTGATATTTCCAGAAGAATATTAAAAATCTCACTTTAAGCTGGAAACTGTATCTTTGCAAATACTGAATGTCATACGATAGTGCTGCAGGCTCTGCTTTTCTTCGTACATTTCAGCTGCAAAAACTGAGAATTAGTGCATTGATCTTAACATTAAAAACACGTCTCTTTTGCTCCTTGATCAATAGAATTTTCCAGTAGATTATCTTGTCTTGCTGAAATGCCCGTTGTCTTTCACTGGCTAATTGGTGAAGCCACCGAAGTCTAGAGCATCCCATCAGGTTAACTGTTTAAGACAACAATGTGGACCCAGGCCTAGAACTTCTTTGCTCTGAAACACAATCTACTATTTTTCCTCACATGGGGTCCTCAATACAAAAAAATTGAACTGTATGAAAAAAGTGTTTACTTATTTTCGTGAAGTCTGTATTCTGTTTTGTACACACGTCTTCTAAAACCATTTCTGTGTTCAAAAGCTTACAACCCTTTCCTGGTAGAGTAGTTGCATGATGTACTGAATTGGTACTGTCCGTGTTACAATAAAAGAGATTCCAGATCTATTAATCTCAATTCCTTCAGCAACCACCTATCGAGTGGTGTTGCCTCTCCTGGGGTTGTTGGCTTCCCTGGGGTTGTTGCGAAAATAAAGAGAATTGAATTTCTCAGCTTGAGGTATTCATTAGGGAATCAGACACATGCTCAAATGACTAAATGATTAAGCTGTTTAAATGTTTTGGCAGAAAAAAATGAAGTGCTATGGGGCTGTTCTTAACCAAGGTCGTCTGGAGTAAAAGAACCAATAGAACATGCGTACTCATATAGGAGAGAAGGCTTATTAGGGGGAATGGATTGTGTGATTATGTTGATCAAAGTCCCCCTATGTGCCTTCTGCATGTTACAGATATAGGAAAGCCAGTGGTATAGTTCGGTACAAAACTGAAGACCTTTGACAGGGATACTTGTGTAAATCCTGGAGTATGAAAGAAGCAGAATTTCTCATATCTAATGTCTGAAGGTCAGAGAATATGGATGCTGGAGCTCAAGATAAAACAACTGATTTGCTTTTCCTCCACAATTTCTTTGATCAAGCCCGTCACTGGATTTCAGAAAGCCTACTCACATTGGTGAGGATAGTAGGTCTTCTTTATTCCAATAATCACAATGCAAATTTCTTCCAACTACCTCACAATCACACCAAAAATGCAAACAACAGTAACAAAATTAATAATAATAATAATAAATACTGTACCAGTTACCTGACCCAAATCACTCTGATATGTGAAATCACAGAGGTCATGGAAGAAATGGTTAATTCTGCAACTGGAAAGAACTAAGTAAGTGAAAGCATGAATGATCAATAATTAAAGAGTAGAAGGATTTGTTTTCCAGGCAAAACGACTATGATAAGGAAAAGGAATAGATAATTCAGAAGCATAGATTTTGTGAGAATAGGAGCTTTTAATACAACTACAGTGGGAAATGTAAAAGAGGACTAAAAGGAAAGACGAACTCACAGTGAGAAAGATTTTATATGGAATTCTACATAGTTTCTAAGGAAGTTTTTGATACAAGAAACAGGCAAAAAGTTTCCTTTATTTTTTTTACTAAGGGTTTTGAAATTGTATAGTGGTGGTGAACCTATGGCATGTGTGCTACTTGGCTGTTTGAAAGCTCTAGAAAGATTGCCTTTTAGACAATCCATACTTCTGAGGTCTCTCCAGTGAGGGGATTTATGTTCACTTGCTTAATTCCTTTCTATTCAACTTCAAGACCCAATAAATGATTCATATATGAGATTTCTTTCCTTCTAACAGTGAGCTTGTTTCATTGCCATATTTTGTAGAGGTTCTATTTCACTAGCAAAGAGTTTAATGCCTGTGACATAGTAGGTATAAAATGTATTTCAAATAATTAAACATTATTGCTCAAATACTTCCAGATACCTCTTGGTCTATATTCTGTATTTCTTAGTCTATGACTCACATTTTATCTATTCATTGTTCATGGAATAAAATCTGTACATAAGTGAATGATTTAAAAGGTGAATCACTAAAATTTTAATGCTTTGAATATTTCCATACAAGGTGTATTGTTTGAACACTGCGTATTCCCAACTAGTTATTTTCAGAAGCCACAATAAGATAGTATATATCTTATTATAATTCCCCAGATTTATAATTTATTGTCACTGAAGTAGTGTCTCAAGGGCCTAGACATTTCAAGTGAACCAATGTACCTTCACTTTTCTTCACTTTGGACATGACAATAGCTGTTTGATTTTCATAATTTTATGTTACTGTGAACCTGTTACAAATTCTCTCTTTTTCAGGGAAGGGCCTATAAGTTTCTATCATTTTATTATTCTGCTTCTGTTGGGATTCTTGATGCAAGATACTCTAAATCTAATGAGTTAGTGCTACATAAGCCAACAGTCTCCTCTTGTACTCTGAATTAGACTCTTGAAAATTTGCAGATACACTAGCTATTCTTTATTTGTTTCTAGGTACACAACCAGATGGAGAGCTCCTGGAATTAGGACTACTCCTGATGTGCTTTCAGACCATGTTCTGTAGAAGAAGGGCTAGGCTAAAGAGAGAAGGAAAGAGAAGACTCCTTTCATTCTTCGGGGTTCAAGGTACATTTCACAAAGGAAGACATTCAGCAGAACTTCACAGCTTGTTGCTGTTATTTGTGTGGTTGACAGCATGGTTGACTGTGTCAGGAAATCCCTTGCTCAATCACCATGAATCTGTCCTCTGAGTTGATTATGATTTTAAGTTGTCCAACAGAAAGCGAGTATGAAGCTGCCCTCACATATTCTGTGGATGAATGTGTTTAAAGATGGAGGTAAATCATGTAAATCTCCCTGCTCAATAGAAAAGGAAGTATTTTCTTTATTTGAAACTTACTGCATATCCAGATTTCCCCAAGACAGTTGCTGTTGGGGGACAGTGATGTGGGTATTGTCTGGTAATATTTACAGTAACATTTAAAGTGAGAAGCAACACACCCACATAATCCCATGGGCAGAAAGTAATTTCCCAGTTTAATCACAACATGCTTTCTGTTTTAAAGATGAAGCAAAGCATATGTGTGCACTTAGGATTTTACCTCTGTGGAGCTATGAGCAACATCTCTGGACTTTAAAAAACAATAGTGAAATATTAAAAGAAAGGCTTTTAGTTCTTGAAATATATCTTTTTTCTGTTGGTAGAGAAATTGGCAGAATATATTAAATGGTGTGCTTTGTTTTGTAAGGGAACAGATTTTTTTGGTGGCTTTCTGACTCACAGCCAGTTCTTTTGGTCAAAATATCAATGTTTTCTTAAGGATAAAAATAGTCATATTCCAGCCAGTAAACTGTCATTTAGAAAAGCAAGCAACTACTGCAATAGAAAATGTTAACAACTTATTATGAATGCTTGCAGCACAATAAGTATGACAGTGATTTCAATCGAAAGTATTATTTCCATACAGTTTGAAGTTATCAAAAAGCAAAAGGAAAAATAAGAAGAATGTGATAGATTGCAGCTCACTGCATTTAAGACACCAACTTTAGGAAATCATATTTAGAAGACACAAAGAGAAGAAGCACTGTTATACACATACACGGGAGCTGAGAAAAGATAGAAATAAGAAACAGGCTTTAAGTATTTGGTGCAAGGTAAAAGAAGCATAGTTTTAGTTAAGTAGATATTATTAAACTTCAATGAGACAGTTCAAATGCTGATGTCAAAGGGGTGAGTACAGAAAAAAACCCAATGGTAAGTCATAGGAGTTTTCAGAAATGCTGACATAATACGGTCAATTGTAATTAATGGTTTGTGTTTATGTTTTTCATTAGTCTTTTAAAATAAATTTATCTAACGTATAATTAGATAATTTCAAATTACTGTATTTTGTGTTTAAAAGCCACTTGATGAACGTGACGTGCTTCCAGGTGGACTGTACTGACCATCTGGTCACTGGCCAGTTGCCCGGAACAACACAGACTCTGCTGGTATTTAGCAGCACAGACATGTTTTCCTCCAGATGGACGGAGCTTATGTAAGAGGTGACCCTCGAAGAGAGAACTGTACACAGACACAAATACTAATACCAGTAGTAGAATTAGCAATCAGGCTATAATTGGTTTTAGTATTTTTAGTTGTCCCTTCCTTGCTGTGTTCCAGACATGACCAGAAAATATTCCCTCATAAACTTGTAAAACAGGTTCTGTTTTTTCCCTGAATTTAGGTGTAAGTACAATAAAGTTTGTAGAAAATTAATAATTTCTCAAGCTCCTACAGTTAAATAGAAGTCTGAAAAAATTCAACTCCCAACCATGAGTTTTTAGCTATACTATACTCATTATATATGCTATATTATCTAAATGAAAACAAATAAGCTTGTTATATCCTGGAGTCTAAGAAAGAGTTTTTCCATTCATTCTTACTGAGGACCTGAAAATTCTTTACACATTTGTTGACAGGTTTATTTGGCACAATAGTAAAGAATACTGTAGTAAGAACAATATAATGTGGAAGGGGAACCCTTGCAATATAGATTCCTCTGGCTCATGGGCAGTCAGGTTTGACATAGTGGCAAAAACCTTCCATGAACACTTTTATTTTAACAATGCTTTCAATAAAAAATGTGTAATGGTAAAATTTATGTTTTACTCTCTGAAAAAATGAACTAAATTGAGCCTGTATTCAGCAAAGGTTTGTTGACTTGAAATACATTTTGGAATTTCGAGGGACCTCTGAGGTCATGGATTGTTCCATTTCTCTTCAGCCATATGCAGCTCAGAAATGGTGCTCAAAAGATCAGACATATCTGGAAGTAATTGGAAGTACAGCATTGAAAATTACCCCTTTCGCCCCTCATTTGTCCACTCTTATGGCAAATCACTGGTTACTATATTTTTCCTTTTAAATATTATTATGTTTTTGATTACCGATATGTGTTGATTTAGTCACACAGACGAATCCTTTTCATTTGTTGTTTTCCTTTTCTTTTCCATTCTTAGATATAAAGATTTCCGCACCACATTTTATAACACAAGAATGTTAAACATTATGAGGAGAAGCCAGGAACTGGTAGGAGGTTTATGAAAAAAGAAACATGTTTTACTTTGTCTTTTCCTAACACCATACATACTGGGACTTATGTAATACTGGATAAGAAACTGGAGAAGTAATGTCAGCTACACATTAGCATGTCAGTTAAGATGTAAGTCTGATATACAAATAGCATTTTTGCACACTTGTTTACTGAACAATAAGTTACTGTTTGCTTAGGAATTGCAAAATATCGATGAACTCGGTACTTCAAAATGTCGTCTCATCTTCATGAACTCCCAAAAGGGATGTATGATGTTCTCCTTTACATCACTGAACAATGTGTGATTTGGACAGAAGTAACATGCATCAAGTTAGACAAAGTACCTACTGCAATTTCAAACTATAAATTTTATCTACTATAATTTCCCATCATTTACGCCAGCAATAACTGTGACAGAGGTTAAAGACAATGTTTTCCTTTCATGAAAGGAAAACAAGGAAGCAAGAAAGGATGGATACAAGCTTTCTTAGTGTAAATAAAATTGGCACAGCAAAATTAAATCAAAATTACATTAAATTACTAAATAATTTTAAATAACCCAAAATATTTAATCAATTGAATAATTTGGAAATCATCGAATATAACTTATAATACATTATAGATATTTCTATTAGGCAACATTTCTTTAAATTAACATAGGTTATTACATGATATAGAAATAACTGATGCATCTAAAAATCTGTAATTTATACTTTTCACTTACATTTTTTCAGAATTGAATTAGTTTTGATTAATGAAATTTGCCTTCTAGGAATTAGCAGATCAAATTCTCATCCTTTTGCATCAAACATCTATTTGTACGTGGAAATAGCTGTACATTTTAGTTTTCCCATTTCCAGGTTCTTACTCCAAGAACATTGCAGTACCTTACAGTCTCCACTTACGCTATTACAGTGTTGCCCCGTAGCAAGAGAAATGAGAAGAATGTCTCCTACCTCTTTGTTTTCTTGCATAGTCACATAAAACTGAATTTAACATTTTTTAGGCTTGTTAGATAATTAGAAAGTAATCATATGATAGATTAAGAAGCATATCTTAGCCGTGTCTCTTAGATAGATATATGCTAGAGCAGAAATAGATTGCTAGATGTAATGAACCTCAAATCTATCTTCACCAATACACTGTATTGAAATTAGATGCAATTTTCACTCTCAGAATTTATGAAGAAAAACACAGATGAATCTGGTCCCCTTGCACCTGCTTGGTGGCACTGAAAGAACAAATTTTCCTCATCCTGGTATAATTGCTATTTAGAGCAATACATTTAAAAAATACTCAAAGGGAATTTTCAGGGTTAGAGTTTGCCTCAGTATGGTTAAAATATATAGCCTTACCTGATGTCAGCTCTTTTCTCCTTTCTTACTTGTGTTAGACTCACTCCCAAGACTCCGTAGATTTTTCTTCCTTTGAGTATGACTGAGGATAAATCTGGTCTGGAGCGAGGGGGAAAGTAGCCATACATCTTCCCACCTTCTACTAAAATCTGTGCTGGATGCCCTCCAAGTTGTTTATGGTTTTGTATATTTTTGACATCAGGAAAGATTTGAGCTGGTCATACATTTTCATAAGGTCAGTGAAAAAATATCTAGTTCTTGAGGAAAACTCAAATTTGTCTTTGAGGGTATACAAAAGACTTGGTATTGATTTATCACAGATAGCAAGGTGTGAGAAACACCTAGTCATTAGTGGCATGTCCTCATGTCTACTCACTTATCAAAACTTTCTTTCAATTGTTAAATTTTAGTGAAATTTCATTTTCCCTTGAGTACAGAGCTGACATTAAAGGACTCACGTCCTGAGGCTGCCTATAGGAACACTGTCTGTGATCTTTGCTTCAAATTGCAGTGTTCAGGAAATTATTTTTTTACTTCTAAGAAAGACTATCGTCACTGTCAGGTGATGAACCTACTGTTTATTTCACTGCAAAAGTGAACACAATTAAAAGAGCACTTCCGTGTACGCTCATTCTATTTCCCAGACTGCCTCCACCCTTCACCCCATATGCTTTTCTTTCCAAGTGTTTCCATAGAGGAATTCTTCATGCTTCAATTTAAAACTAATTTTTCAGGGGCCACTCCAGGGTTACCAGTTCATATTATTTATCTCATTTAGGATATCAGCAAAACAAACATGTCTGGTGCTACATTACTCTTCTGACACCCTCCCTTTCATTTTTTTCCCAGCAGATCCCCTAGGCAGTTTAGTTTATATCTGTCATCTCCATTTGCTTCTTTCTCATACATCACTGAGCCCATTAGGATAAGGATTTGGCCAACATCATTCCACAGAAACCATTTACAAATGTCACTGATAACTTCCATTTCAACAGATAATGAAGTGTTTGATTTTCTTATTACTTGACTATTCTCTGGAGAGCAGTTCATAGTTGTGGGGAGAATACATTCTCCTAGTTTTCCTTCACACTACACATAATCCTTATTCTCCATAGCAGATTTCTCCTCAGCTTTTTTAACTTCTAAATATTTGAGGCTTAGTGTTTGGACTACTTTTCCTGGCGATCTTATCCAGTTTCATGGGTTTAAATAGTATATGTATATCCATGATTTCCATAATGACTTTTCCCTTGAACTACAAATAGCAATTTCTTATTTTTAATTCCACTTGGGTGTCTAAGAGACGTTTCAAATTTACATGTCCATAACCAAATGCTTTATCTCCTCTACCAATGTTTCCCATCTCAAGAAACATGTTATTTTTCTGTTGCTTAAGCCTTCCATGGCTGCACTTTGTGAATTTCTGGCTAACTACCAGATTGTGTTAGATGCCATCAACATGAACCAAATTATTTCATGTTGCCTGGTCTCTCTACTTTCTGCCCTTGTGACCAAAATTAAATTCTATGTACAGCAGCTAAGATAGACCCTTAGGGAAAAAAATCATATGTTGCCTTTGTATCTTCTCATTTTTTTCAGGATCCATAAAATTACCTACAGGGATTAGCCTGATCTTGCATCCTTCTAAATAACTAATATAATTTTGTGCTAACCTTCCCTTGCCATTCTGTTTGAATTACAGAAGCCTTATTGCCTCTTCTCAAACATACCACATATGCTTTTGTTCAATTGAATTTAAATTTAAATTTTTCTTTCCTGGAAATGTCTCCTTCTGGAGAGGTGCACCACATTCTCTCACTGTCATCATGTCTTTGCTGAAGTGTTACAGCCTGATCATTGATCCCTAGCACAAAACATGCCACTCTCTATTTTCCTTCTGTATAATTACTGTTTCACATATATTCTCCTCTTTTATTTGCTGTTTGTTTTTAATTACAAGTTCAGTTGTTATAAGGGCACAACTTTGTGTATTATGTGTCACTGCTATATGTTTAGATCCTGACTAGTCACAGATACATGGCACATAGTCTAAAATATATCGGAAAATATTAACTCTGAGTCCCTGTTAACACAGCTCTGTATTGGAGATTACCCTCCAAACTTTTATAGCAGGCTTATCCTTGTCATTTTGTTATTTTTCCTATAATATACTAACTCACTTTATGTGATTTGAATACATGAGTCTTAATGTTAACAAAGCAATGGACTTTTGTAGCATTTTAAAACAGATAGAAGAATGATATAAATAAAAGAGGAAAAAAATGGAAAAATAAAAAGAACAGAAAAAGTCAGATTTCAGTTAGTTAAGATGAATAAACTTTGAATCATGAAAGAACATTAGTCAATGTAATCTGAAGTCAACATGCAACCTGATTAAGATTTCAGTGATGGAAAATTGAAGGTCATTTTAGACAAGCCAGAATCATCTCATACACATATCAGAATACAGAAGATCCTTTCTTGGGGGAAAACTACCCCAGTAACTTATTTGTTGCAGAGGAATTTGTAATAATTTTAATAACTGAGTAATATAATTATGTTTGTGTATGGTAGAAATGAAGCAAATCTTTAGTCACAACTCTTGTGAGGACCCAGTCACCTTGATTTGGACAAGGCAGAGATAAACAAACCCAAAAGGAACATACAATATCTCAGAGAGACATACTTTCTGTTTTCATGATCAAAATAGGTAGATGTTTAAAAAGGTAGCTCTTAACAGCTGGGGATATAGCTCAGCCAACCAGTGCCTGTCTGGCAAGAGCAAGGTCTTGAGTTTGATTCCCGGTATTGCACTCCCTCAGAAAAAGAATAAAGAAAAACTTTTTTAAAAAGGTAGCTCTTAGATAGATAGATGGATAGATAGTGATATGTATAGTATCATCTATATATAGATAGCGATATCTGTATTATCTATCTATATCTATCTTTATATCATCTATCCAATAGAAAGATAATACAGAGTTAGATATACTATATAGCCTTATTGATTTTCTTTTCTACATTACTACTGGGTTGACCTGACTGAGCCATGAGGTACACAGGTATTTGGTCAAATGTTATTCTGGGTGCCTGAGATGGTGCATCTAGGCTAGAATCACGCTGAAACGGGTAGAATGAACAAAGCTTTCTCTCCCTAATGTGGGTGGGCCTCATCTAATCTACTGAAGGGTGGTGTAGAACATAAAAGGTGAGGAAAAAGAGAATTGTAATTTCGTGAGTGCTTTTGAGCTGTATTAGCATTGTTTCCTGCCTCCAAACTTGTACTGAAAGACAATCTCCTCCTAGGGCTTTCACCAGCAGGATTTGTTGTTGTTGTTGTTGTTGTTGTTGTTGTTGTTTGTTTGTTTTTCCAGTACCGGGAATCGAACTCATGAGCTTGCGCTTACCAGGCAGGCGCTGTGCCACTGAGCTAAATCCCCAGCCCCTCACTAGCAGGATTTTGGATGAGAACTGCACAGTAACCTTCTGGACTCTACAGAGGGCTAAATGCAGACCACGGGTCTAGTCAGTTTCCATAAATGCATGAGCCCACTCTCTGTAAATGTCTTGTGTCTGCTCTGTTTCTCTTTATCTCTCTCATCTTCATACACAATGTTTGTTTTGCTTCTGTAAGGACCCAGATTAGTACAACTATCTTATATCATGTTTATTTGACTTATGATTTCATTGGATTAAGATGACGAATTCTAGAAATATTTTTAATATGATACAATTCATACCTTGTATATTTTGGGTGATCATTTCTCTAGCTTTTTAAAGCTGCCATGATTATCTTTCTTCTCCATCTGTATCACTTTTTCCTGCTTCTTACATAACGAGGACTAACAAAGCTCAAGGCATGGTAAAAGAAAAAGGGGCTTCCCGTGGAATTTTACATGCCTGTGACTTCATACATGCCGTGACCCTTTCTTCTCTTCCTTGTCCAGCTAATCTTCCCTCATGTATTCCCTGCCCTGGGAAATTTATTTCTTTTGCCCCATTTTTCTGTGAATATCCACCTTCCACACCACCTACTTATGTTTTAAAGCAGTCTCTGCCACAAAGATTATATGGTATTGCAGTTACCGCTAAATTTGGTCCTGAAGTAAAAACTATTAAGAGACTTTTGTAAGTAGCAAATATACTTTTTCAATAAATATTTTATTCCCAGTTCCTAGAATCCTGGTTTATGAGTATTTATTTTAAAAACTGATTATAAAATGACTGCCAGTGATATACTATATAGAATTTGATCATTTACATCACTGAGAATCATCCATTTCTAGATGAATTAACTTTTTCACTTTACAAATATTCTTAAGCTTAATGTTTGATTATGAATTGAATTAAAGATTAAATATATATGCTCAATAGTATTAGTTTTTCTCCACTGCAAATTAGAGGAAGACTTCTGCTTGAACTTTTTGGAATGTCACTAAATAATTACCATATGTTTCACAGTCTCTGCAATGTGTAACATAAAATATTCTCTGAGCAAAATTTCTTTTATAGAAAGATTTTTCCAACGACTTAAATAAATAAAATTTTGGCTAACAAAAAGAAAAGGATAAGAAGTCAAAGTCATCACTATATTGAGTCATAGCTCATTTATTTGCATGTTTACTGTCAAAGAAGATAGTTTACAAAACCAGCATAACAAATTTCTTATCAAGTGCTTTTAAAAACCACACAGTGGCAAAGAAATGAAATACTAATATTTAGATTATAGGTGTGGCTCTATGGGAAGACCTTTATCTAACTACAAGAAAAAGACATCCATTATATGTTAGAAATGTTAACTATGGAAACCATCATGTAATTCAATCAGCTTTAAAGGTAATCTTTTCAAACATCATTTTTAAGCTAGTCTACACTAAAATTTCATGTCTGTAATCTCTTTAGTATTAATACCCATAAGCAGAGGCTGTAGCATTGTGTAGTTAGTTTTCTAACACATTATTTCTATAGTTTGGATCTGGAATGTCCCCACATATGTGTCAAGTCTTAGATCTTTTGAAGGATGCTGGAAATCTATAAAAGGCAGAGCCTGGAGGGAGCTCCTGTGTCTTTGGGGTGCTACCTTGAAGGGACTGGTACGCTGGTCACTTTCCCTCTTTTTAACGTCCCAGCCATGATCTGAGCAGCTGTGCTGAGACACATACTTCCTGCTATGATGTGCTGCTTTGCCGCAGGCCCAAGAACAGAGCAACCAATTATGGACCGCAGCATCCAGAACTGGAGCCCAAATAAACCTTAACAAGTTGAATATCTCAGCTTTTTTTCTTTTTTACAATAATAGAAATTTGACATGATTATTAATATACTTAGTGATTATCACTGAAACAGAGGTCATTGTATGTGTTTCCTGTTGCTGCTGTAACAAATTATCAAAAACTTAATGTTTTAAAACAAAAAGTAATTTTAGTTCTGGTAGTCTATGAATACAAAGACTCTTACGAGCTTAAAATCATGTGTCTGCAGAGATGCATTCCTGAAGACTCCATGGAGGAATTCAATTTTCTGGTTTTCCAGCTTTCGAGCCCACGAAGGCATCATTTTATTATTTGAAGATCTTTAATTTAAGCACAAATTCCTTTTAACCATCTATAGTAATAAATGCATGAGTTCTGCAGGTTAGAGTGAGAACATATTTGGAAGTATATTATTGTGTCTGCCATATTGAGTATATTTTTTCTTATTATGTTTAGCCAAGGGAACAATCATACTCAGTAGTAGTATATGTCAGCAAAATGGTACATCTCAATTAAAAAGAAAAACTTTTTAAGAATTATTTTTGATCAAAAATGAATTCTATCCTTTAGTATTGCTGTATTCCCTAATATTGGAATAAAATACCCAGAAGCTAAATAATCACTTGGTGTATTTTAAGTTCAGTATTCAAATAGATTTCCTTATAGCTGCAAAAAAAGCTTTGTGTTTTAACTTTTGTAATATAAAAGAGATAGAAACACAATGACATTTACAGATTTATTTTTCAATCAAGTTCACAGAACTTAAAGAAAAGGAAGAGTGTAGAATAAATTTTAAAATACCATACTGCCTGAGATTACATTACTTTGGTGTGTGTTAATATACATGTAAAACTGAATTGTACTGATTTTATCAATAATGTTCATTTTTATATTTTCATCAAATAAAAGAAGCCTAATTTTTTACCTTTCATTTAAACAATTTGAGAGACTATGACCAGAGCAAAAAGAATGACAGGATGTGGAAATACATTTTGGGAGATCGATGCACCTCATTACAGGATGACCTACCAGAAGATGAAACAGCATTTGATGTTCTGCATGCTCATTTTGTGCATGAGAAAATGGAAACCAGAAGAAGAGTTGAGTTGCACAAAGCCATCCCAGTAGATATTTACAGAGCTGAGGCCAAATCTGTACTTTTCCAACACCTCATTTAGTACTGTGTCTTCACACTATGAGCTTTCCAATTTCCTACTTTGTGTGTATGATGGTATCTGAATTGAGGTGATTTCTCTCTTATTTACCTTCACTTTATATGCTAAATTAATATTATTTAAACCAAGTCTTGAGGAGAATAGAAGATGTCTTTTCCAATATGACTATGTGCAAAGTGACTAAATGTGATCAGGTTTCTATGGCTACTTTCTATGCAAATTAACATGCAAATTAGAAAAGGAAAAAAGAGCTTAAAGTTTTCTTGCTTTATATTTTTCTTTGTCTTTGTACTGAGACATGCACAAAATATTACTTGAAATATAAATACTTTTTTTCCAAAAGTGATTGGGGACATTCTTTAAGAGAAGAGTAACCAGGTCTCGATTAATTGAAACAACCTTATTTGTGATACCCTCTTTCTGTCTCCCTCTGTCTCTCTGTCTCTGTCTCTGTTTTTCTCTCACTCTTCTGTTGTGGGTGTGTTTGTGTGTGTGTTTGTGTGTGGCATGATGTTGGTAGAGGGCAATACATTTCATTGAAATGCTGCAGTATCTATTGTCAAAAATATAAATACATCATCTCTAGAAGGTCAAAGTTATTCTTGCTGTTTAAATAAATACCTGTCCTCAGCTACTCTTTTTCTTTTAATAATATTTGATTGCGTTACCTTCATGCCACACATAAACTAATTCATAATGTCATCATTTGTTAAAGTCATTTTATTTTTTTCAGAAAATTATTTAGACTTGAAGTCTTTCTTTACTTCAAAAGACTGGGAAGTCATGATACTTTGACATCAAGGAGGGGGATAAATTATTGATGCATTCCATTTGCTCAGTTCCTTATCCTCAAATATCTTCTTCTGAGTTTTGAGTCATATTACAATGGCTACCTCTTTGACATGAGCTTTATAGCTTTGTGCATATTATTCCTGCATAATCTTCAAATGCTTTAAGGCAAATGGAAGTCAAGCTAGAGCTATTTTATTGTCTTTGTCCAACATCTATCTTATAAAGAACAGAATATATCTGTACAGAGTAAAACTGAGGAAAATTCTGTATTGAGTCTTGAGTTAGATAACACTTCTGTTGGTTTTGAGCTATAAAAGTATGTACAAAGTTTGAGTCAGTATACCACAAAACATAGCAGGTGTAAAAATACTCACCAGTGAGAATAACTACCCATTCACAATTCATTATGTGGTTTTCAGTATAGATCATTCCCAGAAGTGACACTATATTTCCTAAGGTTATATTTTCACCAATGATACTTTGTGCTAGTGGATCAATGCTCCCAATACTGAGTCTCTGTTTGAAGAAATCCTGCCATCTTGAATTGGTCCCTCTAGTAATGCTATTTAAATCATGATGGGATAATGCTTCTTAATCATCTTCAACTTAGTTGGAAGAATTAGAAGGATAGTCTATTCAATTATGCTTTTTCCTTGAGGTTACCTAAAGAGCTATTTATTTTTGGTGTTTAAATAATTTTATTACTAATATTTCTTTTTAGACAGTCATAACCTATGAAGGAAATATTAAGCATTTAAATTTCTGATAGCAGTTAGATGTTACAATTTAGATAAATGTAAATCTGTTACTTTTTTTAAACATTAAAATATATTTGGTGGTGCTATGTTCGCAGAATAATGTTCAAACGCTGAGATAATATTTTCTTTCTATGTCAGTGCTCTAAGAATGTAGAATAAGTTAACAATTTAAACAGATTACTATATGTTAGATTCTTAAAGAAATAATTCTGTCCTTAAAGAGAGACAAAAACTAGTGACTCCTAAGCTTATTCACCAAATTAAGCTAAAGCATTACAAAAAGGGAAAGGAGGACAATATAATATATAAACACGTACAAAGTGTTCATGTTTTCCAGCCCATGGATACCATAGACACTTTCAAATGAGAGCATGTATTAATGGAGGAATGAAAGGTTTTCTTGGGTTTGCCACTGAGGCTCATGAAAAGCAGTGAGTATTTCACAGGAGTGTTCAGGTTATGGTGTCCCCGAAAGACACCACGAGTCAAAAATAGCGCTGAGGCTGATAGGGTGAAGCAGAAAATTAATACCAAGTTTAAAGGACATCATTTTTCAGCATTAGTCAAGATAAATTACCTGATAGAAAAGTTCTAAGCCCTTGAAACGAAGGGACTCATAATCATTCTTCCTTCCCTTCCCCTAGCATCCTCTGTGATGGGAGAATGGGTTAAAAAGAGGAACTCTGTTAATTTTTCTCTTAGCCCAGGACTGAAGTTTTAGGTGCTCCTTGACCCATTTTGTTTTTATTTGTTGGTGCATTTGACAAATACTTATGAAATATCTTATCCTAAATCCCTTAATAAAACGCATGCTGGTTGCTGATGGAAAGGACACAGTACTGAAGAAGACGCAGCAGCTTACCCTAAGAATTTGTAGGAAAAACCCAATACAGCAAATACCTTACAATTTAGAAAAGAAGATATGCTAGAGAAAACTTGGTTCTTTTCTTACTTAAATTTTTAGTTTAACGGGAACAACTCATGTTGCAGGACAAGGCAGGTCAGGGAACGTATTACAGGATAAAGGATGCTTGAGTTGCACCTTAAGATATAGGTTGGATTGTAACAGATGGGCAGAAGAGAAGAGATTTCCAGGGAGAGTAAAATCTTCCATAGAACACCATCTGTGATCTTCCCTCCGAAGTTATTTTTACTCTCCTACAGGTTGCATATGAGAATAACAGAAGGCATAACTTTGAGGTACGGGCTTTATAACACCTTGGTTTTTCTTTCTTTTTTTTTTTTCCTTTTTGAGACAGGGTCTCACTATGCAGTTCAGGCTGACCTTGATCTCACTTTGTAGCCCAGGCTGGCCTCGAACTCCCAACAATCCTCCTGCCTCAGCCTCCCGAGTGCTGGGATTACAGGCGTGCACCACCATGGCCTGCTGTAACACCTCGTTTTGAAAGCAAAAAAAGTAAGTATTCTTAGGAAACTCTTTCAAAAATCATTTTAATATTTTTGATATATTAGTGTCACTAAAATTGTATAGCTCTGCAGATGGAGTTGATCTTATGATATTCCTATATCTCAGATCCCCTCAAATGATTTACAACTTCTTATACTGATAGGAAGAAATTAAGCCCTATTGTGGCATAATATGTAATTTTGAACCAATACAATATGTTTTAAAAATAGTAAATGCTCATGGGTAAGCTCTACCTGAGATATTGTACAATTACTTTCATAGAACTTCTACCCTTTATTTATGTAAGTTGAGGTGAAACCAGGTGAATATGTTATTGGATGAGCAGTAAAAGGACAAATGCTATTCCAGTGCCTCACTGAGGTTCAAAACCATGTCAAGGGTTTTTTAGAACTCTCCACTCAAGAGAGTAAGGAGACAGGTATTAGCAAGGGGACAGAAAAAGGCCCATCCCCCAGCACCCAAAGGCAGAAAATCTACACTGCTGAATGTGGTCCTTTCACCTTCACGCCCTGTCTTGACCACTTTGAGATAGAGCAACTTGAAAGGAAACTTTCTTTACCTTTTTTCTTTAAAATTATATTTGAATCTTTATGAGGATTTAAATTAATTCACCTTTCATATACTTTGCAGAGACACACACATTCAGATGCACACACGCAAAGACCCACAATTTGAACACTGAGCAAAAATGCACTTTTATCTCTTGGTAGATTTCTTTTTTTTTTTTTTTCATTTTCCAGTATCGGGAGTCAAACTCACGACCTCACGCTTGCCAGGCAGGCGCTGTGCCACTGAGCTCAATCCCCAGCCCAGATTTCTTATTTAAATATATCCATCCCTTCTGTGAATTGTCCCCTGATTACACTGAAGACTCTTCATGGTGTGGTTCGGCTCTAACCTTGCAGAACCAATCTCTGCACGTTACATTTTCCCCAAAAGACTTGTAAGAAGTATTGTGTGGGATATAAATATGATGTATATTTTAAGGAAACAAGTTTAAATTGGAACTTTCACCAAATTTCCGGCCTGGTTCTGAGAAGATATGCTGATAAGTTTACAAGACAGTCACTTTTTCAAAATCTGAGAAGATAAAACAGCAAGAGCTAAGTAGCATGACAGGCATTGCTTATTATTCTGAGTCCCTAACAAACGGTACATAAAGGCTTCACATTTGGTTATAGTTTGACTGATTAAGTATAATATTTGTACATAAATATGATTCAGATCACATATATTAATGTCAACAATTGTATATATTCCATTGCTATTATAATAATCCATAATTACAGTAACTGATCTCCAGGCAGATTAACTTGTACTGAGAGGATTGAAAGGCAGTTCTTACGTGTTCATTGCTAGCTCCTGCTTTTGTACTAGTCTGGAAATTACATTACATTTAGAAAACTGTCAAGATTGTGTTAACTTCAAAAAAATACTTCAAGGTTTGTAATTTATAAGTGGCATTGACTTAATAAATCCAAGGATGACTAGTATTTGTTGGACTAAAACAGTCAAGGACTATCTTTTCCACATTATATTTTGCATTTAAATTAGGATAATGAAAGTTTAAATATCCTTTTTTTTTTGAGACAAAATCTTTCTATGTAGTTGAGGCTGGTAGGCTCCAAAGTCATGGTGACCCATCCATCTCAGCTTCCTTAATGATGGGATTACAGGTATGCACCACCACACCCAGCCTTAAATATCTTTTGATATTACCTTATTTAATGCCACCAGGAAATAAATTTATTCACATATATGCAAATGCGCAGATAATCCCAATACCTCATGGTAATTTTTCCTCATCTATCAAGACAACAGTTGGGAATTTTATCTCATCTGTATCTGTCCTTCGGACTTGTATCTTGCCTACTGTCAATTAAATTTTGCTTCATTTTTAAGTAAAGTTATGGTCAATTAGTACTCAAATGTTGTGTCCTACATTGTTTGTTTGTTTTTTTTTTGTTTGTTTGTTTTTTTCTTCCTGTACCAGGAATTGAACTCACAACCTTGCAGTTGCCAGGCAGGCACTCTGCTGCTGAGCTAAATCCCCAGTCCCGAGTGTCCTACATTCTGGACTGCAGCTATATCCAGTTCCATTTTGCTTTGTACATTTTCGTTGTATAAAAACTCAAGAATTTCGGGGGCTGGGGATTTAGCTCAGCGGTACAGCACTTGCCTGGCAAACAGGAGGTCATGAGTTCAATTCTCGGTACCGGAGAAAAACAAACAAACAAACAAACAAACAAAAAAAACCTCAAGAATTTTTAATAATTGCCCAGCTAAAAAAAATTGAGAGGGGCTGGGGATTTAGCTCAGTGGCACAGAGCCTGCCTGGCAAGTGCAAGGTCGTGAGTATGTTTCCCGGTACCAGAAAAAAAAAAAAAAAAAGAAAGAAAAAAAAAATTGAGAAATGTTTTTGCTTTGGAAGAGTGAAGAGCAGAATATATGCTGCCTTCTCTAGGTAGCCCTTCAAAATAGCTCTCGCATTCCTTCAGTATTTCCGGCATACTTTTTATGTGGGAAATGCAGTTTCACTTAATTTTTGTTAGAAATCTCATTCAATGACACATTGATGACTAGGGTAGGAAACATCAGCTTTCAGTGCTCCTGAACTGATAAATGATCTGGGAACTGATAAATGGTAAGGGAAAGAAGTTTGGTAGATGAATGGATGATCCCTGATACCTTGACTGTATGTGGATAGAGAGGACAATGGTGTAGCCGGAAGATGGAAGTGAAGGCTCTGAATGTCGAACACAGAAGTCTAAATAAAGCTTTACGGTGTGACCTTTGAGGTCCACCCTCAGTTCCCCTAAGGCTTATGAGCTTGCTCAGTATACCAACAAAATACTTTCCCTTCTTGATAAATGATCAAATACTACTAAACAGTCATTCTAAACTGTGATAAAGGTTTAAGAACATCTAGACCATCATTTTATAGGTAAAGGCCCTCAGAGCACAGGATGCTAATGGCACATAGCGATATGGACCATCAGTAGTAAAGCAGGGACTGGAAAGGAGGGGCCTGAATGCTGTATCCTTGTCAGCAGGGCACTGGGCTTCTCAATGGCCAGGGGCAGAGATACAGGGAATAAAAATTTTAGAAGAAAAATAAAGGAGGATAGTGCCACTGTAACATTCTCAACTTGCCTAGAGAAAGTGTGAGAAGGGAGTTGTATTTACTTTTTTTTAAAAGTTTAATCGGTTTAAGGAAGATGGGATAAAATGAGAAGTGGAAGCTTCTCTCTTAAAACATAAATAAGCCTCAGTGTTTATCATATCTGCCTTTACTGGTGCATAATCACAAGTCTTTGCCAAATGTATTGATCCACATATCCTGTTCTGATTTGGGTTGACCCTTGTAGTAGGGAGCGAGTCTCTATCACACAGGATATCTAAGAGAAGATAAAGTTCAGAGCTGGTTTTTAAAGCAAAGTGGTAGCAGTCTCAGTTTATGTATCTTGCTATTTTGCTTTTTTCTCAGTTTCACTTAACAATTGCAAAGGAAAGAACTTTAGATTCTAACGATCTAAGTCTTTTATTACTGTATTTAATAATACCAAAATATGCAGACCCTTAGGGTCTGTTACATCATGAGACTTTACACAACACAATCTTTGAAATTCTCTTAGTTCTAATCGCGTTTCTATGATATTGTAAAAAAATTCTTGTTCAGGGCAAGAGTACTAATTGCCTAGGTTCTTTTTAACAAATACAGTTTGATGTTAGATATTACTGCTGAATCATTGCTATAATTTTTTTCTGTATTGTGACTAAGTATCATGGTGATAAGTTTAATATATTCTTAGGAGAAAAAGTAGTGCATGCTTCTTTCTCAATCTAAGCATGAGTCCCCTGTAGGTCATTTTACAATGCATTTATCACAAAACTACGATTACTGTGAGGTGTAGCAGCTACTCTGATATTTGGATATGCTCATGGGATCTCCTTTTAACTATTCAAGGGTCTGGCATCGGTGTGCATACACTGCTTGGGACCTGCACAACTATATCTACAGCCTTCTGTCTTTGTAATTCAGCATTGCAGAGAAGAGAAATTCATGGATCTAATTCAAGGGGATTTCTGTTCTGTTATAATGCTCAAATAATGGCCTACTGAAAATCTTCTTGTAAAAGAAAGGAAAAAACCCAACAACAGTCTACTCTCCTACAATCAAGGTCATTACTGAGCTCAGTGCCTTCAGTTTAAAAGCACATAGATGCCATCTAGCAGCCTTCTCCAGGAATTTTCTGCTCAGAAATCACCCTTTTCTATGAAACTGAGTAATAAGTGAATGGCTACAAGCTTTCAGTTTGTTTTTAATTTTCCTTATTGAATGGTGATTTGGCATTTTGTCTATAATTCAGATGCTCCATTACACATGAAATTAATTGATGTCTCTTAAAATAGGCAAAATGATATATCCATGAATTTTTTAAAGGAACTGAAAAGTTGTTAATTAGAATTTAATTAAGAAAACATAATTCAAGCAATTTTCCTTGGAGAAAAATCAATAGCACGCCTATGTAAAATACAAATAATTAATTGTTGGTGAATTGCCTTTCTGTCCTGGAAAAATATTAATCTTGCCAATTTTTCATGAGTTAAGTCAGAGAAAGAAGTAAGTTCATGCTGAAGGAAAGTACATTCTATAAACTTTGATGCTTGAATTTTTTAATTTAAAGAGAAAATTGATTTTCAAATAATTTGTCATCAAATGATGATACCCAAGAAATTATAAAATGTCATGTAAGATTTGTAAACTTGTATTACAGAAGAGAAAAAAATATATAAATGTGAGCATTATATTGTCTTCCATATAATCAAACTGGCACTGTTCTTAGTAAACTATTTTATTTTTAGTAAATTAAATAATATAGTCACTCTGTAAAGTTTGGCATTCAATATTTTATTATGTGGAATCCCATGCCTTAAAAATGCTCTACTCAGTTTTAAGAGCTTTCCTGTATTGCTTGTCTTTTTGCATGCATGTGATTAAACATATATTTAAAATAAAGTCCAAAATAGAATAATACTTAAAAATGTATTTTTGAAATTTGATGATGGCGTATAATAGCCTTAGCATATTTGTATGTATAAAACCAGGCGTTTAGAATTTATGTTCATTAACTGTCATTATTTACATTATTACTAGAACAACTATAATTAAAAAAACAGAAAATGTGTAGCTTATTATTTAATTGACAATTATTTTGAGAACACAGTGGTGTTATTTGTACTTTAGGGGAGGGTTATAATATTGTTTGTAACCGAAAATTGTTACATAAAACTACAAAAGAATTCATTTTCATCCTTTTTAAAGCAACATTTTGTCTACAAATTTGAAAACTCTTGACGCTGAAATTACTTGTTATTGAAATTTTCATATAATGAAATCTGTATAATGTCAATCTGTATAATGTCAATGTAGTATAGAACAAAATACCACCTTTTGTTCTTGGCACTGTGTCCTGAATTGTCTGTGAGCTGAGAAAGACAATTTGAAAAGTCAATGTATTCCTTTCCTTCCCTGAATTTCTCATGTCAATTGCAGAAAATATTCACAGTTCAGTTGGATCAAATTACAAAGTTTTATGCAGAAGTTAACTATTTAAGACTAGATTAGATTATAGTAACCAAAAATGGGCTGCCATTGGGGGAAATTAATCTTTTTATCTAACAAAACAATATACATACATATATATACCTGATTTTAGACAGAATGACATTCTAGCAATGAAAACATTTATGCATTAATGATATCAGACAAATCACACAAGCAATTGTTAATAAGGTTTTAAATTTCTGAATTTTTAAAAATGATAAAACTTAAAGTGGCATAAATCTATATGAACTCATTAATTTTCCTTCTTAGAAGTATTTCACTAAGAATTTTCCAAATAGGATATATAATGAAATATATTCAAAAGTTTTAAGCACTATCATGTGAGAGTGACAGTGACATATGTCACTACAGTTGCAGAATCAGATAGAAAAGAAGATTTAAGATTTTGAAACACAATCATTATATTTATTGCAGGTGTAGAATGTGATCTCTTAGTAGGTAAACTATGCCATTAAGATCATTAAGATTGCATTCACAAACTGTGTGAAGCTGTGAAATGAAAACAATGAAAACGTCAGTGCAAGCATAGCTTTAAAATAAAATTTTAATTTTCATCCGATGTCTGTGAAGAAGAAGCATAGATGAATAATTATGAGGGTATGTGACATAATTCTGTGTTCGCTATGTACTATGCTAGGACTAGCTCTATCATGATCACAGTATTAGATTATGTTAGTTATAGTTTACTCTTATTCATTTATGAAAAAAACTTAATCTCTCACTACAGAGACAATGTAAAGCTTTAAAAATAACTTTACAATAGTAAAAAAAAACACTTCAAAATATTATGCATAATGAAATGACATCTCTTTTTCCAAGTGTCAAATTGCTGGCGATCAGTTAAATGAGTAAAATAATAAATAAACCGTATCTCTTACTTCTTTCTAAATGCTTCACGCCTTCTTCTAGACACTTCTGATTTTCCTAGAATGCCAAAGCTCTGAAATTAACCTCAGTTTCACCCACAAGACTTCTCATTTATCACTGACAACATTTTCTCATATCTTCCTGCCTTTGTATTTAGCTTTCACTTTGCCAGTCCTCGATAATTTTCAGACTTGAAAAGCTATGAGACAACTTATGTTTCCTGTCATCCTCCTTAGTTTGACAGGGTTCTTCTTACTTCCTGTTTCTGAACGCTGATAATTGGAACTTCCTCCGTGTCCCCTAATTTCCTTAAGGAAAGGGGAGAAGCAAACACAAGCCCCTTCCAGAAACGCCTCTCAGCCACAGCACAGTACGGCTCTGCCGCTCTGCCGTGTGTGTTGCAAGCAGCATCCCAAATGTTTTGAACACAAACCGCAGCACGTCTGCGATGGGAATATTATTGACCAGAATCAGCTGGAAAACGCTTCCCAGCTTTCAACAAAGAAACGGTTCACCATCTCCTAATACATGTTTATAGATCGCATTGTTTCAACTGCAAACTCCTTTGCATTATCCGTCCGACTTCAGAAGAGAACAGCGAGCAGTTTGACAAAGAAAAAGCTAAATTCCCCCGAGAGCCGCATTGCCCGCTGCCCATACACATTCTATGCGCTCTTGTTCCCTCCCCCCTCACACCAGGACTCTACCTTGAGGAGCTATTCCTCCGGTAGTTCACCTTGTTACCTTCCAAGCCGTGGGGATGCACCAGACAGCCCAAGGTAGCTGAAAGAGCTGCCTCCCGCGCCGTTTTCGGCATATTTATTTGCATTTAAGTCTGTTTGTTACATATTCCACATTTATTTCAAACAAGAGTCAAAATATGGTCCATACCTTGGAAGGGTCTAATCCAGCCAGCAAAGACAGCAGCAGGAGATTGAGAAGGTTGGACGTCGCCTGCATTCTGATCTGGGTTTTCGTCCCCTCTCTACTCTCTTTTATGTAGCCGCTCCGTTCTCACTGCAGAGACCTTTCCCTCGTCAGTTGCACTTTCTGCCTGCCAGTCAGAGCAGAGTGGAGGCAGAGGCGGTGGCAGCGGCAGTAGCAGTAACGGCAGCAGAGGCAGCCGCCCTGGGGGGCGATCATTCCGCAGGCATTCTCAGAGCTAGGAGTCCGGAGCTCAGAGGGTGGGTTGGGCTGCTGTGGGCGCTGGCCGAGGTGCTGAAGCGCCTCCGCCCGTGTGCCAGTCTACCTTCTCTCTCGTCTGCTGCTAGACAGCCAGCCCACCTCAAAAGTTTTGACCCAAGAAAAAAGAAAAAGGGAGTAACTACTGAGAGAGGTGTGGAGACCTGGACAACGGATATGACATCACTACAGCTCTTGGGGAATTGGGGGGCATATTTTGCTGGGAAATTTGTTAACCAAACAAAGATTGACTCTTGTGCTCCAGTTAAGCATTTGCTGGCAACTTGAGCTGCAGAGAAAGAAGTAGAGTCAGATCCAGGATTATGAAACAAATGTTGTACTGGAACCTTCCTTGCTGTCATTGACAGAGGACTTGATATTCAATTTAGTGCTTTAAACAAAGTTTGCAGTGCAGACTGCCAGAATGTATTTCTTATCCAAAGCACACTTTTTAGTAACTATTACAGAAGCGTATGATCATTATAGATCAATCATTTATAAATACTTTAGTACAATAAAAGTTTTTTGTTTAGATATTGTGTAGTTATCTACTTCGGTCTTTTGTCAAGGAGCAACCATTATGCAGAAAAAAATGATGAGGTTTTTCTTATTTTCTTTTATCTTTTAGTATGAACAATTTATCCCGTCAGTGTCCCCCAATTGAAAAACCTCCTTCCACACACGCACCAATACCCAGGGATATACTTACCCTGTCATTCTGACTGGAACTTAGGCCTGAGGAAAAATTCTGTGATGGATGTATAGTTGGATGGGAAAAGTCTCGTTTCTAAGCTTCTAAATATTTTTTTTTTCAAAAGCTTAGAAAAAGAATACTACTTCACAAGAGCAAAGGAAGCTTGAGTGGTAAACTAACTCTCTTACTTGTTCTGCATTATTTAACTATACTCAAACAACTTTACTGCTTAAAAGTCTAAAATCTAAGTGTTCTCAATCAGATAAGAAGTTGATGAAGAGTTGGCGAAAGCCCTGATGCACCACTGTGACACAGTTATACCGTTAAGGGTTCTAGCTTCTATTGTTTTTTTAAAATGATACAAACCAGAGATAGGGACTTCACTTTTTACTTTCAATAAAAATGAACAAAAATTGTTTGGATATCAGATACATAAGGTATAAAGTTTCCACCAATCCTTCACAAAAATAATGCATTAAAAAAAATAAGACATCACAATCAGGAAGCATATATTTTTGAAAGTTCTAATTCCCAAGGATTTATATTATACTGTATCTATTTTTATCCTCACATTATAAATATGGATGCAATGTGCATGATAACTTGAGGGTTTTTTTCCTACAAAACAGAGGACATAAAATAAACTAAAACTGAAAATTCCTTTCAAAGGAATAAATTATGCATGGTAAAAAGATTGCAGAATAATAGGAAAAAGGTAGAATTACTTAGGGTCTATTAGTTTAATGATAGCCCAGCAATCACAAACCCATTTAGAAGTTCTCATTATTTTCTAGCAGAAATGGAAAACAAAACACTTTCCTCTTGAGGTTAGGTAGAGCTATAGAGCTGTGGATGACAGTCTTTGGAATTCTCTTTTTACGTTTGTCTCTTAACGTTTTCTTTCTTTCTATCTGGGATAAAACTTGCTCATGTTTCAAAGATTCACAATAAAAACTGTTGAAAATTTTATTATTCACCAGTTTAAAATCTTTCATATGGAGGCCGGGGATTTAGCTCAGCGGCAAAGCCCCTGCCTGGCAAGCGCAAGGTCTTGAGTTTGGTTCCCGGTACCGTAGAAAAACCAAAAAAACAAAACAAAATAAAATCTTTCATATGGCTGCACGCTTAAAAATGAATTTACATAGTTATAGTTGAGTGACATAATATTGTGTTTCCTGTTTTATATACACAGTTTTCTTATTTGTATTTTGACATTCTCTTCCCTAGATATCTTTTCCTTTTTCTTTCTTTGTTTTTATTTTCTTTTACATTTATACCTCTCACCTCTCAGTTATCAGGTACTGGAGCACACTTGCTTGAGTATAGGAGTTTGCATTTAGTATGTATATATGAAAGTAATATGAAGGCATAATCATATCAGTTTTTTTTTTTTTTTTTGGTTTTTCTCTGGTATCAGGAACCGAACTCACGACCTTGCGCTTGCCAGGCAGGCGCCTTTGCCGCTGAGATAAATCCCCAGCCCCTCATATCAGTTTTATTTCTCCAAGTTCAAATAGTATTCTTATAATAACAGCAATGTCTTTTCATGGAATTAAAATATTTTTAGTTCATAAATGGTTCACAATAGTAAAATAAGACTTCTATGTGAAAACATTATTTTCCCTTGAATTCTCCATTTTTTTATGTTTCATGGCATTGGAATACCATTCCAATGAAGGAATGAATGAATTCCAATGAAGGAATTCATAAGCATATAAATTCTGTGAATTCTTGCCAGAAAAATGTGATGAAGAAGATGATGATATTTGCAGATATAAAGTACATGATATATGATAATTATGCTACAAATGAAAACAGATGATCTTAGCATACTCACAACATACTTGCCATAAGAGAAGCTTAGTCATTTGCAGAGGAAAATCAAATTCAGTAATAAATATAAGCTGTATTAAACATGCCACTGGGGGAAAAAAATTTGAATTAAGCAGCACAAATTCAACAATAATGCATTATTTCCTCCATCTTTCTTTGAAAATAAAACAATAAAATTGGGGGCTGGGGATTTAGCTCAG
>NW_004955435.1:6658368-6680929 GCF_000276665.1 Chinchilla lanigera
TGACTATTCCATATAGGTATCATTTGTTTTGTAATAAAGCCACCTTATAGTTTCATGTAGTTCATTGGATGATATCCTAGGTCACATTATACGGTATATCTGTACACAGCGATTTAGAGAGACTTCTTCCTTTCAAGGAAGAAAATCCTGAAGCTTTTATTACTTTGCATTTTATTTTATCTACTCAAAATAATTCTGCACTTATAGGAAAGAAATATATCAACATTTGTTTTTCCTGTCATTGAAAATAGTTGAATTTAGTTCACTTAAAACAAATTATAAAATGTGATTGACATCACAAGTTTGGAAACCTGAAATGGTTGGTTGCAAACATGCGAAAATATTTAAAAGTTTTTGTCTAATGAAAGTTAACCTTTTATACGTACGATAAACACAAAATTGCTTTGAATGGTCCATAGAATTACAAAGCTTTAAGCAGTGCTACTTAAAGAGTTATCTATAAAAATTATTATTTAATGTTCTGTACACATATGAAATGTGAAAGAAATAACATAATTAAAAAATATCCCTAATAGAAGTTTTTGATTCATTTCCTCATGATTTTAGCCTGTCAGAATGCTTCTACTTTGCCATCTGCTCTTCTGCTGTCTTTTTATATAGTGCCTTTTCACTGGCTTGTAAGCTATTTCCACCTATATCCCCTACCTCTTGTAGCTACTTTATCTAAAGTAGCAGCCTAATCATACTTTATTTGTTTGCTATTCACTTACTATGTTATTCATTTTATATTTGTTTCCTTTATTAGCATGTACTCTCTGAAGTGTCTTCATTTAGTGTTCCGATTTCTCTTTTTAAAAATTTTTTAATTTTTATTTTTTTTCTGGCACCAGGAACCGAACTCACGACTTTGCACTTGCCAGGCAGGCACTGTGCTACTGAGCTAAATCCCCAGCCCTTAGTTTCTGATTTAATCCAAGCATCTAGAACAATGTAAGAAACTGGTAGTCAGTTATTCAATAATGATTTAGTGAACAGATAAATGAATTGCCTATCCTTAATTACTTAATGGATGATATTTACAAACCCAGGTTTTGTTAAATATAACTACTTAATTTCATATGGGAATCTCACAAAGAGAATTGCAAGGCATTATCTTTGTAAATTCAACTGAGCTTGTGGTATGATTATTTTCCCTTTTCAGTTTAAGAAGCATGAAAATACACTTATTTTTTCCATATATTTGTCCCTATATTCAAACATCAGCATACTGTTAGCTGAATCTCCAGAATCTTTTAATCCATTTCACTTCTCCATGTATATCTAGGTGAAGGCCTCATATTATGTTATCTGAATTATTGCAATGGCTTCTTTCTCTTGCTTTACCCTAAGATTTTCTTTATTTCCACTTTTAATCTTAATTTATAGGTGATAGATTCAAAGATTAATTGGCAATGTTACCTCTGATAAAAAGTCCTTGGGTAGCTCCCTATAGTCTACATTATGAAGTAGACTTCTTTTTTTATTTTAAAGATAAAAGAATGAAAACATATTAAGAAACACACATACATGTACAAAATAACACAAAAACAATACAAGCAAAACAGAATTTCAGACAAGGTGATAGGAGATTAGCAATGATTGTTGTATTACATATTGATACCTTCAAATTGGGTACTCAGATAAATAAATATAGACATGTAAGTTTAAGTGTTTGATCTATCTTACACGGGGCAGGCTTCTTAAAATTGACTAGTACAGGATTTTACCTGATATGGTTCTTTTATGCTAATTCAGTCTCAGTGTCTCCTAATAATTTGAATCCGGAAAAGCTTGCATCCCTTAGCACTGCAACATTGGCACCTTTACTTTTGTCTTAATAGTTCTCATGCTGCTTCTGGGCTCCACTTTTAATACCATGTCATTCAGAAAGCCTTTACTGGGCTCCTGCCATTGTCTCTCAGGGTGTTCCTTCCCAGAATGTTTCCTAATGTCTTATTTATACTTTCATCATTATATTTACTACATTCGATTATTAGAAAATACCTGAATTTCTTTCCTCTTCACTTGATTATAAAGTTCTTGAAATTACGTCAGTTAGCTATTGCTACAAAATTAACTCTTTAAATTTAGTAACAAAATAATATGTCGGGGCTGGGGATTTAGCTCAGCGGCACAGCACCTGCCTGGAAAGTGGAAGGTTGTGAGTTCGATTCCTGGTACCAGAGAAAAGCAAAAAGCAAAAATAAAATAAAATAAAATAAAAATAATAATAATAATATGTCACTAACAGTCATGATTTAGAGATAAACCTCACTTACATTTCTTATGCAATTGTAATCAGGTGGAGACCAGGTATTTTAGGATTAGACTTGACTGGATATTCAAGCTGACTACTCACATGGTTACAGGTGACGCTTGCTCTGAGCTAGGAGCTCAGGTGGTGCTGTGAACCTGATAACTTCCTTGGCTTTGTTAACATAACAGGGAGGTTCTGAGGGAATACCCTGGAAGCTGGTGCTCTAAAAGACCTAGGCAGGAACTGTAAGGATTTTCATGACTTTTATTCAAAAGCCCAAGGATTCATATGTGTTGCATTCTTTGTTGAAGCAAGTAACCAAAAACCCGTGAGAATTAAGGAGAGAAAAACTAGGTTCCATTTCTCAATCTAAAGCACAAAATGTACATACAGGGAAAGAAAAGACTGGTGACACATATTCTTGAAATTATACAACAAAAGGATATTTTGCACACTTATTTTAAAATCTACATGATGCCCCTGCCAAGTGCTAACTTGTATGAGTTGAATTTTGAAAGTGGATTTTGAATTGCAGATATTTTTGGAGGGGTAAGGGAAACCATTTAAGTAATAAAGCATTTCACACATATAAATAAACACAAATATTATAAAGGACTTGTATTTGTAGCAGTGCAAAACTAAGTATTTGGGACCTAGTCTCTCACTCATAATGACTAGAAAAATCAGGAAAAATACAAATACTGAAGACACTAGGAAACTTCAAGATTATTACTGTTCTCGTGATGGAAATAAAATATGGGACTAAGGGCAGCCAAAGTAAAGGTCAGACTTTTATGGCCTCCCTCCACCCCATTTTGTGCATCGTCAGTCTTCAGAAGAATCTACCCAGAGTATGAGGAACTTATCAGAGGTTCCTGCAACTACACAGGGAAATGCAAACTGGGATTCCAGCTTCTGCTGGCTGTGGGGACCCTGCTATCTCCGACTTCCATCCTACTTTGAGTTGTGATGTTGAAATGGATCCATTTTTTATGGCCAACTTCTGATTATCTTCATTCCTTACACTGTACGATGATTGTCTGAAATTACTGCTCACCCCACATCTCTGACAAAGGTGGTGTGGTTTTGAACCTCATTCTGCACCTAGAAATTTCTTTTTTTATACTCATGTTAAGAATTACCTGGTAGCAGATAATTATAAGATAAATAATATTTCAATGTTGGGAGCAAAATAATATAACAATAAAAATAACAAAGCCATAAAGTAAATCTGTTTTGTGGGATTTTTTTTTCTTTTTGAAATATGAGACAAAATATTTTTCTTTTTAATCAGATTGAATTCGAGTTAATTAAAGAACATAAAGTCAGGGAAATCTAGATTTTAATTTAGGTTACAATGTTTGTTGGATAAATGTAGATTTTATATATATGTAGGAACAAATTCTGCATTCCCTGACTTGGAGCAACCAGTTCTTACATGCAAATTTTTTTAATGTTATTTAAATTATAGGCTGGGTGTGTGGCACATGCCTATAATTCCAGTTACTCTGGAGGTTCAGGTGGGAAGATTGCAAGTTCAATATCAGCCAGAGCAACTTAGTAAGACTCCGTCTCAACAATAAACTAACAAAAAATGGGCAGGGTGTGTAGCTCAGTAGTTAAACACTCTTAGACTCAGTCTCCAATTTCACAATCAGTCAGATCTAGAAAACCTTTTTTGGCAACAGAAGCGTTTGATTTTAGTATGTGTTCCAATAAAATACTGCAATGAACATCTATTAAAAGATATTCAACCTAATTAGTAATAGATAAATGAAAATTAGAACAAAAGTGAGCTACAAGCTGACAGTGGCACAGTAATACAGTGCTTGCCTGGCATGCATCAGGCCCTGGGTTCAATCCTCAGGATCATGGAGAAAAGAGAGGAGGAAGTAAATATCCAGTATCCGGTATTTTCCAGAAGAAGAGAGGAAGAAGGAAATTTCCAGTATCATGGAAAAATGGAAGGAGGGAGGAAAGGAGGGAGGGCAACAGAGACAGACAGAGACAGAGAGAGAGAGACAGAGAGAGACAGAGACAGAGAGACAAAGACAGAGAGAGGGACAGAAAGAAAGAGAGACAGACTAAGTTGTCTAAAAATATTAAATGATGACTCTGATGTGGGAAAATGTGATGCACATGTATTGCTGATGGAAATGTAACATGGAATGTCAATTGGGACAGTAATTAAAAGTTGAAGGTATGCATAGCTTGTGACACAGAATGTAGACACTATAGAAAATCTGTTGCACATGTCCATAAGAACCATGCAGATGCCTAATTAGTGAGAACAGGAAAATCAGAAAAACTGCCTCAGTGCCTCACAATAAAAAAGGAAAAACTATGGAAACTGCGGGTGTAGCTCAGGGGCAGAGGATTTGCCTAATATGTGAATAGCTTTGCATTTAAATGCTGACACAACAAAGTAAATAAGTAAACAAATGAATAAACAAATGTACATACATTCCTACAAAAATGAACTTGCTATAAATACACTAACATATAGAGTTAATAAAATAATGTTAAAAATTTAACTTAATTGACACAATTTATAAAAATAAAACATGCAAAATATTGCTAATTTTTTAAAGACATTAATACATGTAAAATAGTATTAAATATTTAGAAAATCACAAACTGTATTCATGCTTGTATTACATCTACCAGAAACAGTGGAAAAAATGAGTTCAACATGATTGTTTTATTTAATTTATATATCCTAAGCATATGTGCACACTTAAAAACGCATAATAAATTTAAACTTTAGAACTGAATGTGTTGTTTTCTGTACATCTGTATATAACTTAAAACATTTTAAAATAAATGTTTAGAAAAAAGTATTAAGTATCAAATAAAGGTAAGTGACAAATTTTTAGGACATGAGCATGTTAAAATTTTGTAAGTACCATTGAGAAAATTTTGTAGCAATTCTCAAACTTTCAGACATTTAGACTTTCAGTTAGTGTCAGATTTCCACTTAAAACTAATTCTACAATCTCATGTTACCCAGGTTGTCCGAGTGCTGCGCTAACACTATGATAAGCCACCACAGGCAAACAAATATGTTTTGGTTGATACATTGTGTCAGCTTGAGAAGTTTAGGTTAAGTGACTCAGCAGGGGGCCAGGGTGCTTACTCTGTATTCATCCTGAGCCTGTGCAAGAGGAGAGCATGCATGGTGTGGGTGTGAAGGACCCCCCACCCGCCCCAGGGCCAGTAAGCTGCGAAGAACAAAAGGGAAATGAGGAAGGACTGATCGCAGCAGGTTCAGGAGAGTTCTAGTCTTCCCCTTCAGTTTGGTGGTCCTCTTCCGGCTTCCGGTGCAGACTGTTTGGCTTCCGCCTGGGACTCTTCAGCCTTCCGGTGTAGACTCTCCTGCCTCCATTGTAGATTCTTCAGTGTTCGGTCACAGACCCATCAGCCTCCTGATACCGACTCACAGGGACACTGCAGTGAGCTCCAGACCTTGGACTGAACCCTTCAGCCTCCAGAGTGCAGACAGCCCCTGCGGGCTTCCACATCCAACTCTGCCTGAGCACTGCACACTTGTACCACAAACTTGTAATTTCTTATACATTTGTATAACCTGTGTTATATCTGTTTCTCTTGTTAAACCCTGACTGATCCAAACGTCTACGGGAAACACCTCTTAGATGCTCACCTTTATTCTGAAGACCAATTTCTGGGCTGCAGTGTAAAGAACATCCTTCTACTTTTTTCCCCCTTTTCCTTTTCTTTTGTAGCTGGTGGTGGTACTGGGACTTGAACCCAGAGTTTGCCTTTGCCTTTGCCTATGCCAGGTAAGTGTTTACCACTGAGCTACATCCCAGGACCACCGTCTTCCATTTCTTAGCCCAGGCGGGAAGCCTTAAGAGTCAAGCAGGGTTTCCTTCCTCTAGCAGTCACCTCACATCCACATTTGCATTTCAGGTCAGTATTTCAAAGACCAATGGCTACTTCCCACCAGCTTGTTGCTCATTTCCTAGTGAATATTAATTGGCTTCATCGCTCACGTCCCCCTGCATTTGCACATGTAAGCACCTTACTACAGAGAGACATCTATCTTACCTTTCTCTCCTCTCCCACTTATCTCTAGAGCTGGGAGAACGACTCACCTGAATTTTGTTTAGGACATGGAACTATTCCTAACTGTTTAAACTTTTTCCTGTCTTTTGTTTTCAAATTTGCTTGTCTCCTGCATTTATCTCTTATTTTATTTAAAATACAGATGTTTTAAAGAGTTAAGCCCCAACAAGTTCAACTGAGAAGGAATATGCTATATCGGTCTATGTACAGGGTGTGCTAATATAGTTGTGGGTTTTTGAGGTAATAAAAATGTTTAATAGGCAAGGCTGGGGATTTAGCTCAGTGGCACAGTGCCTGACTGGCAAGCATGAGGTCATGAGTTCGATTCTCGGTACCAACAAAAAACAAAACAAAAAACAAATAAATACAAATATTTAATAGGGTCACATAACTTCTTTCGAGGTAAAACTGAACAAACACGGCAAAATCAAATACAAAAACTTCCCATGATTTTAGCCTTGACTTTAATGAGAGATAATTTCCCTACACCCTACCACATCTTTGGCAGGATAGGCAGATGTGCCGGGATGGCAAGGTATCACAGGCATCTGCAATTACACAGGGTAAGTTTCTTATATTGTATTTAAACAGAGATATTTAAAATACTATGGTGGGTAAAAAGCAACTGTCAAGGCCTCCTTAAGATTCAAATAGAATAAATCTACCTAAGAATGAGAATAATATGAAATTAGCTCTAACAACTTTGATATAAAATCAGTTTGGGGGGCTGGGGATTTAACCAAAGTCACATATTCAGTAAGTGAAGGAGTCACTGTTGAAGTCAAGCAATCTGACTCCATTAGCTGTACTTTTCTTTCTTTTTTTTTTTTTTGGTTTTGGTTTTTCTCCGGTACCGGGAACTGAACTCACGACCTTGCACTTGCCAGGCAGCTGTACTTTTCTATTCTCATTAGATTGTCTTGGGTTCTCTAGGTCTGGAGCACTGAGAGTTCTCCTGTTTTTCAAAATTTGTTAAAACTTTAGTCTGTAATGTACCATCATCAGAATTATCCAAGACATTTTAACACAGCAAATTCTTCAGCCATTCCTACATCCTTTGACTTGACGTCTCTGTTTAACAAGTTATCCATATTGATCATGTATACTGACTAAAAGAAACAGAAGTGAATTCTGAATGATTCCAATATATTCAATAAAAATTAGCATGAGATTTGTAATGCATTTAGTAGATACTTTAGGAAATTGTTTTGCTTCAATATACCAAATAAAATAGTTTCATCATTGAATTGAGCTCAGTAACTTTTGTACAACCCTTGTCTGTTTATATAGATCCTAGGCTAGAGGGCTATACATGTTATATATTTTGAACCCACAAGATAACTTCAGAAATACTTGAAATCTAAAAGAGAAAAATCCAAGGTAATATAATATTTTTAGCGACAGAGCACCGAGACTTTCTGCAGAGTGACTTTCTTGCATTCTTTACTCACACATGCGCATCTACAAACACACAAAGCTCTTTTGAAGTCTTTTAAGTCATTTTGCTGTAAGTTTTCCGAAGGGACCCGGAATGAGAAGAAAAGAACTCGGCTCTGCTCTTATTAATATACTTCTTTTCTTCTTTGATCCTACAGGGAAAGAAAATATTACACATAGATGCTAACAGGTTGTCTTTTACACAAAGGTCATATGCAAAACTCATCTATATTTTAGAAACAAGAAACAGTATGCCAAATATTTTATCACAAACTTTGAGGTAAGGACCATGGTGGAAGCTCTTCTTGGAAAAGAGCAGAGAGCCCAAGGGATGTTTTGAAATCCAGTTTTTATTAGGCATTCTAATACTGACCTTCTGTGCTTCCTTGAACAATCGATTACAGCAAACAGCCCCGTTAAAATCACTTCACAAAACCCACTAGTCTCTCCCTATCTGATCAATTTCAGTATCACATCAGGTGTTTTTCATCCACCCACATCCCCATGCAATATCTCACATCTCTGACCTGTCTTCTGTGAGGATTCTTTTGGGTCAGTTTAATCAGAATCCCCGTACCTCTATGATTTCCTCCAAATAATTTTTTATCCATTGACCCCTCCTCTGCTCCAGGGCTCTGAAGCCCCACTTGTCAATGATAGATTTGGAATTGAGACCAATCTTTCTCTTCCACTGTAGAATCTAATTTCAGTACTCCTTACACTTATTGTGGTCATCTTGAATATAATCTACTTTTTCATACTTTAATACATATCATTAAATAATGTTTTTCTTTAACAACTACCTGATCTGCTAAGAATCTTCCTCATATTTTACTAAAGTACCTCTCTCATTTTGTTCTTACAGACACTATTTCTGCTATTAAAAGTTCTGTCACTCTGACAAGAAAAAGGCTGAGATGATTTGAGTGGGAAAACTATAGCAAGCATTAGTAGAAGTTTGAAATGAAAAGATGAAAAAGAAAAAACAAAATAAGTGGCTAACGTCTGCCTTAGCTCCTATTCGTATGCAAGAAAATAAATATGCACAAGGTTAGGGAAGTGCCCTAGCTTAGAACCCAGAGGGCTCTTGCAGGCTTTCAATCATGAAGATGAAAGGAGGGAAAACTCTAGAAAGGCAAATGAGATTAAGGAAAGGAAAGCCACAAAGGCATCTCTGCTCCTGTACTGAGTTTCACACCATGTAAACCTGATGTGGAAATGAAAGAAACATTACTTCCGTTGGGGTACTTCTGTGGACAGTTAATAAAATGATTGATTTTATTTTTCTGGTATGAACTGAATCATTGTGCTTTTTCAAATATCCTGGGCATTAATTAAAATAGAAAATCAAATACCTACAGATTTAAATTCCTACTCTGTACAAAACCATATGTTGTACATGATGCAAAGACAAACTCCAACATTTAAGAACTATACACTTCTCTTAAAAAGCATTAATATATGAAAATTTCAATAGCATACAAGAATTGATACATCTACAACTATGAAACATCAATTATTGAAAACTTTCAATTTATAAAGCCTCTAAATTCAAAGGAATAAAAATTTAAATGGATTTTGAAAATATTTGAATTGGCTTTTAAAATATGTGTAGAATATTGACAAGAAGTTTTTAAATTTTAGAGAATAGTAGAGGAACTGTTAAGGAAGTTGATTACTAAAAAAATTTGTATATCTAACAGTAATCTCTTTGGGTATTTTATCAACCTAAATATTGTAAAGGCTTGATATTTTAAAATCACACGTCCTATAGAACTATGAAATAAATGATCATCAAAGATTATTTCACTATTTAATTAATAAGAAAACTAGAAAAATGCTATAAAGAGTTTGAAAGTCACTAAGTGAAGACACTTACAGACTCTCAGAAGTCCTAGCATAAATTTGTTTACTTGATGCCGGACTGGAATAAAAATATGTACAGGGTCTGCCAAAAATTGTATACGTACTTCAGGAAAACTGAAATAGTATGAAATTTTGTCAACAGGTGGTGTTGTGCTTATATGGGGGACCTTAAAGGATACTGTATAGCACAGAAAACCGCTACACTGCCAGCCCTCAGAGAAGAGGATGAAAATGCATGCTCAGCAATCGCAATGAGCCAAGGTTAACTTAGCAGCAGTTTGCTGTACTAATAAAGGTTTGGAAGCTATAGCAACCACTTTGAGCACCTCTTCCAGAGGCCAAAGGTAACTTGTATTAATCTCACTATTTCTCAATAAATTTATAATTGAAATATTAATATTATTTTTTCTTTTCCTGAAGTGTGTGCACATTTTTTGCATTTTCTCTCTCTCTGTCATTTTTTTCAGTGTTGGTGTGTGAAGGCATAGCTTCACAAGTGCCAGGCAAGTACTCTAAAAGTGAGCAATAACCCTCATCCCAAAGTGGACTCTTGCAACAAGGAGATGAAATAAAGTGAACTTTCTCCTGAAAAACTGCATTTCTATGATCAATAAGTATTTGCTAGTTATTTATCTTCTAAAAAGCAATACATTATATGAACAGAAGCCAGGATAAAATTCACACGATCATCTCAGCAAACCCAGAAAAAGCATCTGACAAAATTCGACATCCATTCATGATAAAAATCACAGGAGAATGGTGCTGGAAAAACTAACTTTCCACATGCGGAAGATTGAAACTAGGCCTGTATCTCTCACCAAGCACTAAACTAAAATAAAAAAGGATCAAAGATGTATACATTAGAACAGAAACAATCTGCTGGAAGAAAAAAAAGGTAAAACTCTTGAAAACATAGGTATAGGGAAAGACTTTCTGAACAGAACCCTGATTCCACAAGAAATAAAACCAAGAATCAACAATTGGGGTTATCTAAAATTAAAAAACTTTTGCACAGCAAGGAAACCACTAAAAGAGTGAAGAGACAACCTACAAAATGGGAACAAAAATTTGCCAACTACTGTTTAGACAAAGATCTAATATCTAGAGTATATAAAAATGCAAAAAATTTGACCCTCAAATATAAAGACCCAATTACAAATGGGCACTTGAAATGAATAGAAACTTCTCAGATGAAGAAATACAAATGGTGAACAGATTCATGAAAAAAAATATCGAACATCACAGGTCATTTAAGAAATGAAAATTAAAACAACACTGAGATTCTATCTCACCCCAGAAAGAATGGCTATCATCAAGAAATCAACCAGTACTATACTCTGGTGAGGCTGTGGGGAGAAACGATACCTTCTGCATTGTTGTTAGGAGTGTAAACTGACACAACCACTATGGAAATAAGTATAAGGATTTCTCAAAAAACTAAAACTGGATGCTACATTTGACCCAGCTGTGCCCTTCCTAGGCCTATTCCTAAAAATTAAAAGCATCATACCAGAGCAATACATGCACACCCATGTTTATAGCAGCACGATTTGTAACAGCTAAGTCTTGGAAACAGCCCATATGCCCAGCAACAGAAAAAAAGATAAAGAAAATGTGGTATTTATACACAATGAATTATTACTCTGCCATAAAGAGGATAAATGTGGGTAATTTGTAGAAAGATGGATGCACCCCGAGACCATGTTTAGTGGAGCAACTGAGACACACAACTTTATTTGTTTTTTTTTTTATCTTCCGGTACCAGGAATTGAACTCACAACCTTGCACTTGCCAGGCAGCGGCTGTGCCACTGAGCTAAATCCCCAGCCTCTCAGACACACAAATTTAACTCTCCTGGATTCTTTTATACGAATCTCTCTCTCTGTCTCTCTCTCTCACTCCCCAGATCTAGATCTAGATATTAGGATAAAGAAATAAAAAGTATTGTAATCCAAATGGAGCAATGCTATCTAGAAGTGTATCTCCACCTAGTATAATCGTCTTACACATTTTATATTTTATTTGGCTTAATAAACTAGTTTTCAATATACCTATGATAATTAAACTTATAAGTTCTTACAAGATAAATAGGTGAATTAGATGCTGTAAAAATAAAAGAGGAGGTGGAGGGATGGGGGAAATGAAGGGACATATGTCACCCTCATAAACCAGTGCCTTCTAGTGAATGCATTCATTATGCAAGGCAAGCAATTACTTATAAAGCTAAAAACATCTATACATGAGAAAAAATAAATAAAAATGAATTTATTTTATCTCTGCTGAATTTCAGAATAGGCTGGTCAAACAGTAAATTGCAAAAATAACCTATGAGGTTTTGGAGAGATCTCTTCTGATATTTCTTTATAAGATAATTGGGAAGTTGCCTCTTAAATTTATAGTTTAATCTAAATACTTAATGGCTTACAGTTTAGGAATTGAGTTTTTAGCTTTTCTAAAATTAGATGTTAAAACCATTTTAAAATTTACAGTAGCAGATATGCTCTGTGAGAGGCAGAGCCTAATGATTTATAGGTAGAGATTACCTGTGACTACCCACTGCATTTGCTAGACATAAAATTCTGAATATCAGGATTTAAGAATAATTGACAACAATGAGAACCTCCAAAACATTTTTATAGCTTTTAAGTATTAAAAAAATTCTAATAATCTGAACTTATTCTCTGCTGTAATTATGTGGTAACACAAAGATACTAGTGGTTTTCTCTAAGCACACCTGCTTTGAGATGTTATTAAAAGTGCAAGCAAAGCAACACCAAGATAAGCTAGACTCACTCAAAAGTTGAAATGTTTATCTTTTAAAATCTACTATTAGATTTAAAAGGGAAAATTTTGAAACATATATCTGAAAAGAAGTTAATATTCAAAATATATAAAGGGTCAAAATTTAAAGTAACAATAAAAACATCAAAATTAAGAAATTTTTTTCTTTATACTTTTTAAAAGATGAGGTCTCATGATTTGCCCTGGTTAGGCTTGAATTTGTCATCCTCCTACCTCTGTCTGTTTTCCTGAGTAGCTGGAACTACAGATATGTCCCTCTGTGTTCTGTGAATAACATTTCTTATAAAAAGATATGTGAACAGCCAATAAGCTCAGGAAAGGGATACACTATATCATGAATTGTTAGGGATGTGAAAGTCAAAGGCATGAGGAAATACCACTCCACATCCTCCAGGATAGCTGTTGGTGAAACAAACTAAGTATTGGCAAGCAGTGAAGAAATTGGAACTTCTTGGGGGTGGGAATGTGAAACAGTGCAGTCAGGGTGGCAATAGCAGAGGTTCCTCAAAAAGTGAAACAATAAGCTACCATAGGATCCAGGAATTCCTGTGCTAGGCACGTAGTCAAAATAAGCGAATTCAAGGACTCCAGTAGATAGTCTTTCATCCATGTTTCTTAATAGCATTATTCCAATAACTCAAGCATGAAAACACTAACATATTGTTTTGTAAATTTTATCTTTAGTAAATAAAATTCAACTGGAATCAGTCAACCAGTTCTGAGCCAGGTCACGATTACAGACATTCATTCTTCATAGAGAAATTCTTCCCCCAACATGAAGTGACTGGGTTCCTTCACTGACACTGTAACATCACAGATTTCAAAGTTCTTAAATTTTTCTCTGTTACTTTTGAGCATTAATTGAAAATTTTTATATTTCTTTGCCACAAAACCAAGAGAAGACAAAACTACTGCATGATTATTTTTTCTTTATTTAAGTGGGCTTTTTCAAATTTTTGAAGCTATAGAGCTGTCATTTTTAAATTAACTCTTGGAAAAATACAGAAAAAAATCAATCAACTTAGACAAAACTTTGATCATAGATACCACATAATAATGAACATTGTTATATGCAAAACATATATTGTGAAAATAATGTAATGTTATCTTATGGCGGAGTGCTAGATCTCACTAAAGCAGGTAAAGCATACCTGTGGTGGATTGACAGCTGGTGGTCAACTTGTAAATCCCAGCCAAACTGAACCAGGGTGGTACTGGGTGTGCGAGGCCCACCTGAGGACTGTTACTAACAAAATAAAGATGAGAACTAGAGAGGAGGAAGGAAAGCTGTTAGGGAACTGTTGGTTCTCCTGGAGGAGGTTGCTACTGCTGGCTTTCCTGATGAACTCAGCTGTTCTCATTGTTGGAGGAGCTCTAGACCTTGCTGTTGCTGAGGATGGCAGTGGTAACTTTTGGAGGAGCTCTGATTCCTACTTTGGGCATTGTTTTCTGGCTCCAGTGTATATACCACACCTGCTGGCACAGACCCTTCATATCACTGGCACAGACTTCCTACCTTCCACCCCTACCTTGGGGCCTTCCCAGTGCAGATTCTTGAAACCAGCCTGCATGAGACATTGTCACGGGCTCTTGGTCTCCAGTTGGACTTGTGGGGGGGCATTGTTTTGGGCTCCAGGTCTTCAGCTGGACTCATTGTCACGCTATCCAGGCCCTCAGCTGGATTCCTTGGCTGTTTAGTGTGTGGACAGATTTCCTGCACTCTCTGTAGATGAATCTTTGGGTGACTGTTATAAAATAATCCTATAAATTATGTGCCCTGTACCATATTGTTCCCCTTGCAAACACCAAATCACAAAAATACCTTAATTTAGTATGGATTTGGATTTGGGCTTTTAAGATAAGACTAGCAACTTTGTAAAGAAACATAAGATAACAAAGACAGATCATAAAATATAATCCACCACAAAACTTACTTTTTATCTACTCACTTTGATCTGTCCAACATACCTATGCAACTTTGATCTCTCCAACATGCCCCTTCCTGTCAACTTATGGCAGCCTCTTGGTAATGACTTTTGTGAAGAAAGTAACAGCTGCACATCTGGAGGTAATGGAAGAGGGTAGAGTGTGCTGACATTTGGTGTAGATCATGTTGTTTGCCATAGGAACAAGATGAAAATTCATTGACTTTTAATGGTTCATAGAGCTTAATATCTAGTCCTTTAGTATTTAGTTAAACATGAGAAAGAAATGTGACTGGTAAAATTTTAGGCTAATGAGGCTATGTCATGGTTCTCTTTTCTAATTAACTTTAATCTTTTGCAAATCCATGAATTCAGGGTTAACAAAGAGATTATCATTTGAATAATCATGCCTGAGTATTTAATAAGAATCTGAAGATCCTTTCAAAATGCTAAGCTGATCCTTCCGAAAATCCTTTAGTGACTCCCCGTTGACTTGATGACAAAAAATATCGGTCCTTCAGAATGACACACAAAGGTTTTAGCTTTGGGATCCAACCATTTGCAGAATCAACTTTCCTAATTTGTAGGTGAAAACCACTTGTCATATTGACTTACTAGTGTAACTCTTCCAAAATATCGCATATTTTGATACAACAAGCATTTCCTGGCAACACGTTCTACCTGCAGTTTCTTAACTTTGGTTTCTGAATTCACTTCTGTTCTTTCCTTTCAGTCTGTTTTTCATGTAGTCTTTCTTCTGTGTTTCTAATGTATTCTAAATGTCCTACCACCTGTGCATTTATCATATTGAATTGCAATCATTTATCTGCATCTCTATTTTCCTTATCTGACATCAAAGACTTTAAGTCATCGAAGACTGAAAGCATATCTTTTATCTCTCTTTTGAAAACATTCAACATAGTTCTCAAAATAGGCATGGAGTGAAAGAGGAGTGGATGACTTTGCATTTACAACCTATATTAATCCTTCAAGGTAGGTAGAATTCATCCTTATTTTATATGTGAGAAAAGAAGGACTCAAAAAATAATACACCCTTCTTACCTAAGGAGACACAGCAAATGAGTGGCAGAATCAGAATAAAGCACAAGACCTCTATCTGTAAGTAATATCATCACCAAAATGATGTCTTCCAACATGCAAAATTCTCATTACCTAGGTTTTTCATTCAAACAAGATTGACTATTAAGGGGCTGGGGATTTAGCTCAGTGGCATAGCACCTGCCTGGCAAGCACAAGGTTGTGAGTTTGATTCCCGGTACCAGAAAAAAAAGAAACAAAAACCAAGATTGACTATTAAAAATGCAATTATTTTTATATTGTAAGTAAAAATTATTATTTGAAATATAATTCTCTCTGTCTCTCTGTCTCTCTGTCTCTGTCTCTCTCTCTCTCTCTCTGTATATATATATATATATACAAGCAACATCAACCAAATCTCAGGACGAGCTTCAAAATTATGTATTAATTACATTTATCTCCATTAGAATACAGGTATCTTAAGATGTTATTTTAAATATTGGTTTACACTTGAAAAATTATTTAAGGAAAATAAATTGTTCTTTTCTATGGAATATTGAGTGTTTTAATTTTTAAAAAAGCTAGACTTCACATTAGATTAAAATGAGAAGTGTTGAGAATGATGTGATTATACATAAAACAGTAAGGACAAGTTTTAGTTTTTACCTAGTGGCTCACAAAGAATGCCAACTATGGGATAAAATACTTTCTTTAGAGACAGTGAAGGGGTTTCCAGAAACATACCGCAGGGTACGGCCTCACATAGCCAATATCGCATAGGATTACACAGAGTGAGAGTGAAGGGAATCATAAAGAGAAAACATAAGATCAAATTAGATATATATGGAACACGTTAAAATTATATATGGAAGAAATTAAACTAAACTAAATATCCATGAATGTATATTGATAAAGAAGAAATTAAATGCTATAGTTTCACTGCATTATAAATAGAAAAATATGTTCTACCCACGGAGTTTTAATAGTGCGGCAATGGTAGTAAAAATTAGTTTTTGTGCGTTATATTTTTTAATGAGTTGGGGTAAAGGCAGCCAAGAAAACATCAAGTAGATCATGGGCAGCAAAAAGTAGGAGATAGCAACTGAACCAGTAAAGTAAGGATTTAAGGATACCTGAAATATTCACAAAGGAGTGAAAGAATATCCCTCAGCTCCATCCTCCTGACACTCTCAGGCAGTAATTTGTGGAAGTAGTAGAAAGAGAATTTTATGCAGTGAAATTTTGTTCTTAATGAAGTTTGAGTAATTTCCTTTTCATATTAATTAATAAGGGGCTGGGGATTTAGCTCAGGGGCACAGTGCATGCCTGGCAAGCGCAAGGTCATGAGTTCGATTCCCAGTACCGGAAAAACAAAACAAAACAAAACAACCATATTAATTAATAAATGGATTTTAGGATAAATGAAATTAAACACAGCAAGCACCTCCACTGACAAAATGTAAAAAGTTGTAGCTTCTAAACCACCAAATTCAACTGTTTACATGTATCTTAGAGTTGATAACATACAACTCCTTCTCCTTGGGGCTATTAGTGAAGAGTCTGAGGTAGGACAGATGGATGTTTAGAACAAAGAAATCAGCAGTGCTTTTGGCAACCACGGGGAGTTGAAGGGCCAAAATTAATTTGAGTAGAATAAAAATAAACAGCTGATTTCCTCTGCCCGAATTTTGCTCAATCCTGAAGTTCTGCAAGGTGGTAAGATAATCAGATCAGCTGAAGACTTATAAAATGCACAGTGCAATTTATTGCAGGCCAATGTGGTTCAGAGGCAAAAATATCCTGGAATTGTGAGACCTACTGAAAATACCAGGTGAAAGGAGAAAGAAAGAGCAGGAGAAAGTTGGTCTATCTTAGTTCCAGGAAAGTTACGGCTTATTCAACTCAGTTCTGTCTCTATTTTGAATACAGTGCAAATAGCTCCTGAGTTTATCTGGTTAGCAGAAAAAGAATGGACCTGCTTTGGTGGAAAGTAATATTATGGGAACATCAAGAGTTTGTATACATTTTGTTTACAATTTAATAAAAAATTAAGAATGCAAAAGATGGACAATCAAAACAGATGTAGATGATTCAAATATTAGGAAATATTGATAGGACATTTCAAATTACTGTGGTGACAAATACAATGTTACAAGCAAGAAGATGCGTCAGGTGAGTTAGAGTATATAGAATTTTTATAAAAATGGGATCTATAAAAATGGATATACTCAGATATCAAAATTACAACCTCACTATAAGACATTATCAACAGGCTGGAAATAACAGAAATCATGTTAATGAATTCAAAAGTAATTCTAAAGGAAGTATATACACTGAAATAGAAAAACAAAAAAGAATAGAAAAATTAATAACATCATAAGATATATGTGAGACAATGTCATTTAGATACATTTTGGTGACCTTGACATATACCAGAATCCAAAAACTATGAAAAAAAACCCCAAATATTATGGGCTTGGGATTTAGCTCAGCACGCAGCACCTGCCTGTCAAGCGCAAGGTCATGAGTTCAATTCCTGGTACCGGAACCCCCCCACAAAAGAACCCAAACGTTGCCAGGGTAATATGTACAATAATAATAAATATTACATATGCCAGAAGCATACAGTCAACCAATAGAGTCAAAAATCTAAAAGACCTGCCAGGCGTGGTGGCGCACACCTGTAATCCCGGCACTCAGGAGGCTGAGGCTGAGGCAGGAGGATCGTTGTGAGTTCAAGACCAGCCTGGCTACAAAGTGGGCTCAAGGCCAGCCTGAACTGCATAGTGAGACTCTACTTGAAAAAGGCAAAAAAAAAAAAAAAAACCAAAAAAACCTCATAGTAAACCTACTGACAAGCAAAAGGGGTAAATTATTTTCAAAGAGCAATGGTCTTTTTCAACCTAGAGTAAAAGAAAAGAAAATAAAACACAAACGAAAAAACCACCTGGCAGTAAAATGACATCTTTAAAATGCTAAAAAGATAGTTTAGGTCAAATTACAATTGCAAATTGAGCTGGAAGACTTAGAAAAACTCAAAGCAAAAAAATACAGAAAAAAATTCAAACAAACTCTGACTACAAAAAGGGTCATGGATCTCCACTTCTATCAGACATAGAAAAACTTTAGAGAATCTACTACAAAGCAAATCACAGGATTTTCTCCTTTCTCCTCCTCCTCCTCCTTCTCTCCGCCCCCTTTTTCTTTTTCTTCTTCTTCTTCTTCTTCTTCTTCTTCTTCTTCTTCTTCTTCACTTTTTTAACAATCCATCTTCAAGAAAGATGGACAAATTGAACTTATTACACATTAAATAGTTTTAAACCTATAAAATAAAATACAACAAGAAGATGAAATAGACAGCATAGTCAGCACTGTAGAATTTAATGAGTGTTCAGTAATTACTGACAAAATGAAATGGCACACTTATTATTGTTCTGACAGTCTCAAAAGTACCTTCACAAACATCTCTGACACATGTAGAAACTGAGTTCAAGCATGATGAAAGCCGTATTATTCCCAAATCTATGTGTAACTTTTGTAAAAATCAATCATATTCTGAATCATAAAGGATTTTTAACAGTTCAGAGTTTATTCTCTGACCTCAATGAAATGAGTTAGAAATCAATACTTAAAATCCCCATGTCTTAGAAATTGGAAATATACTTCTAAAACCCAGGAGTCAAAAGAATATGGTAATGGAGGTGAGGAAGATTTTGAACCTAATGATAATGAAGACATACATCCAATGGAAGCACACAGACACGTATTTTCAAGAGTGAAATGAACGTTAAAATTTAAAAGCCAGTGATCTCAGATTACATCTTCAGAAGCTAGAAAAAGCCAGGCAGGTCAATTGGAGAGGAAGAAGAATTGTAGAATTACTTCTTTATTGTACAATAAAGAAGTAATAAAAGAAGCATAGAAATCAGTGGCCTGGGTAATGGATGTCTAATAGTGAATATTCTTAAGTCCCAATTATACTTTTTGAAATAGTTACTAAACTTACACCTTCTTATATACCAACCATGGAAAAGTAGGAAAGCACAAAACTTCAATATTAGAAAAAAGAGAGAATACCAGCAGTGTCTCAAACCATTAAATACTAACTAGAAGGTAATTCCAACTTCACTCAAATAGATTTTAAAACTTAAATGAAATGGATAATTCCTTGAAACATAAAAGTGTTCCAATAGCTTCACCACTACTTGCTATTGCAATGCTTTGATCTGGCTGTCTTGGGAATATGTTATGAGTAGTATCTAATCATGGCTTTCATTTGAATTGCGCTGGTTACTAAACACTGAGTTTCTATTGCATTTTGTCTTTTGTGAAGCACTCAGCCAGATCTTTTTTTCTACCAAGTTTTCTACTTTTTCATTAATTTGTAAGAGTTTCAATATACAATATTTTGTCTGGCATCTTATATGTACAAATTTCACACATACATTCATATATATTCATACATCTTATACTTAGTGGTTATTCTTTTTCTTTTCTTTTAAAACTGTTAATATTGGTGGCAATTCAGTAAAAAAGGAAGGGTGATTTCAGAAAGGTTATTAATTGGAAGATAACTCAGATGATTTATTGAAAGTGTGCAAAATTTTCTGTTAGCTAATTCGTGGTTAATTGAACATTATCTTGATAGGACGGCAAGTGTTATTAGGATATGATGCTGAACACAGGCTGTGGAAGAACTTACTTCCTAAAGAAATATACTGTTCCTTTTAAGATCTATTACCATGTAAAGAAATTCAAAATCAAGACATATTCTTCCTCATATGTATAATTTCGTGACATTTTATTTAGCCTGAACAGTGTCCCTTAGCATTTCATGTAGCACTCTATACTGGCTGAGTTGGCTTCCGTTTATCTGAAAGTGAATATTTTATCTTGGTTTTTCATAGATGCTTGGCTGGACATAGTATCTAGATTGACAATCTGTTTTAAAATTTCACTCAGCAGTTAAAAACACATTGTTACACTGTCTTCTGAATTGTGTTTGGATGATAAATTAGTGTTCCTTCTTATCTGTGTTCTCCTATCCCATATCTTTCCTCTTTGCCTGTTACCTCCAATTACACATATGTCAGACTTCTTGATATAACTCCCCTGAACACTGAGGAAATGTTTAGTCTTTGTCCAGCCTGTTTTATCTCTGTGATTAATTTTAAGTTGTTTTATTTTCCTTTTCTTTAACTGTACTATTCCTTTCTTTGTCTAATTTACTCATAAGCTTACCCAGTAATTATTTCCAATATATCTTTTCTCTGGATGATTTACATTTCTTCATGTCTGCATGTCTGCCTTAATTGTTTGTGCTTTTATTAATTCCTTGACTGTGTTAGTATAGCTCTCTTAAAGTCCTTGCCTGTTTATCCCATCCTTGTCATTTTTAATCCATTTAATTTGAGTGATATTTTTCCCTAGTTATGAGTCACATTTTTCTGCTCCCTCATGTGGTTTATTCTTTTACTGTACATGGACAGATTTAATGTAATATTTCTGAGTGTTTAAACTTCATAGGCTTCTTATAAACTATATTTTTTTTTGTTTAGGCAATTGATTTTCATATGAATTCATTTGTGTCCTTCAAGAGAGTACAAAGACCTTTTCAAGCCTTAATTATTATTTTTACCATATATGATTACATTTTCTTTTATTTAAAGAAAGACTCTCAAAATCAAAGGTGAACTTTAAGTCAGTGGGATGCATAGAAGTGTATGTAAAGCATTTTCAGTAAGAGTAGTAGCTCTGACACCAAATCCTTTTGGCACTGGTGCCTTACAGCTGTGCATGGATTTGATATTCTGCACTGCTTCATTTGTTCCTCTCTGTGTCTTTGTACCTTGAGCCAAATGAGTTGGTTTCTTCTTTGATACTGCAAGCCTTCTGCTAATATTTGGAGTGTTATGCTGAAGAGAAGTTGTAATCGTGGACATCCTTGCCTTGTTCCTGATTTCAGAGGGGAACATTTTAAGTTTTTTGCCTTTTAATATGATGTTAGCTGTAGGTTTGGCATAAGTGGCTTTTATCAGATTGAAATAAGGTCCTTTATACTTATTTTCTTCAGTATTTTTGTCATGGAAGGATTTTTGATTTTGTTAAAGGCCTTTCTACCTTTATTGAGATGATCATGTGATTTTTTTTCCTGTTTATGTGATGTATTACATGTACTGATTTGTGCACCTTCAGATCATAGTATTAAGTAAAATATACCAGGCACACAAGCCTACATATCACATGGTTTCTTTTACATGAAAAACACAATTACAAATAAAAAACAAAATAAGATATAGACTAAGAAATAGGGAAATCTTTCCCGAATGAGAAGATCAAGAGATGGAAGGAGATGGGAGGTTAAAGAGGGAAAGCAGATTTTAAAAAAAGAAATTAAGAAGTCTTCTGTACATATACCATGCTCCATATAAGGAATGTAAGCATTATGCATTGCAAACACCTACTAATAAGAGAGATTAAAAATTAAAACCACTAGGCATTCCTAAAAGTTGGAGAATACGTGAACAAACCCTCAAAAACAAACTAAAACAAAAAGACTTCTGGCTTATCATGACCATTAGGATATTCTATTATTTTGACCTATATGATATCTATATGGTCAAGACTTTGGGTTTCCCAGTAGCATGATTTGATGCTTCTTCCAGGGTTCTGTCAGGAATTTAATGACAAATAAGTATTTAATCTTGGCATTATCCTTTTGAAAACATGGCAGAGCAATCCAAATTCAAGTCTCCCTCACATTTTTCTATAGAATTAATGTTTTAAGAAAATAATAAACAAATTTCATATATGTATATGTATGTTAAAGAGGAGATTTTCCAAACAATAAGGTCATGCCTGAAGGATTCTAGCAGTTCTATAAATGGTTGTCACTGGTTGATGTTGGAATGCATAGAGGAATTTAAATAATTATGGAGCTTGAATGAAAATGTTGAATAAATTAATCATTCTGTACACAGGATTATTGAAAGAAATAAAACCACTTTTTTAATAAAGAAGACAATACAGTGTTTACACATGTGGGTCTGATTTACTTCACTTAGGAGTATGGTTTCTAGTTGTGTCCATTTACCTATAAAAGCTTTGAGTTTATCTTTCTTTATAGCTAATATTCCATTATATAAAAATA